>NW_024580668.1:2653652-2882785 GCF_017639235.1 Corvus kubaryi | reverse complement strand
GGGATGTACCAGAAGGTACCGGGATGTCACGGACGGTACCGGGATGTACCAGAAGGTACCGGGATGTCACGGACGGTACCGGGACGTCCCGGGGGCCCCGGCGGCGCTGGAAGTCCCCGCCCGCCCTCTGGCGGCAGAGCAGCGGAACAGCAGCGCCGCCGCATTCCCGGGATGGAAAATGCCGTCCCCGAGAGCCGGTGAGACGGACAGTGGGAAACGGCTCCGAAAGGAACCAGGATCGAGGTGGGGCTGCTCGGCTCCTTGTTCCTGCTCTGCGGGAGCAGCTGGAAAGCCGAGAGATCTTGGGGAGAACAAGCAAGGTGGCAGGAATAGGTGTTAACAGGAAGGGTGAGAAACGCAGGGCTCAGAAGCACCGACAAATCCAGGCACCTCTCCGGTGCCTGCCACACCGACCTCTCCTGCGGCACTGCCGGGCTCCGGACTCCTCCGTCCCCCCCGGCTCAGCCCTCTCACGCTGCTCTCGGAAAGGCTTTGTGAAAAAGCAAAAGGTTACAGGTCTGGATTCCTGTAACAAGTGCTCACCGAGCTCCTCTGTGGCATCAGGCTGGGTCTGTGTGCACCAGCAGGTCTCTGTAAGTCACCCTACAAGTATAAAGTCACCCCAAAACATGCTCTGTCTGGTGTGGACTGAGGCCACTCAAGGAGATGAATCTTGGGTGGGTACAGACCCCAGCTGTGTGGCTGAGCATGGATCAGCTGTGCAGGATCAGCCCTGCTCCTAGAAGACAAATCTCTGTGTACACACAAGGTGCAGGCACTGAAAACGGCCTTTGCACTCCCTCTGCACCGGGCCTGAGCGTGGGATCGCTGCTCTCTGCTTCGGTGCACACAAAGCAGTGCCCAGAATTGCCGGGGGGGAACCTGCACCAGCACTGCCACACTGGCAGCTTTGAGCCAGGTGTGTTTATTACTTTCCTTACAAGAACATTTCCCAACTACTCCACTTTGTCAGTCCGAGTTCAGTTCTGTGACATTTCTATATTGCACACAACACTGGAGTGCAAACTATGGCTGTGCTCCTAAACTGGATGGGAGCAGCACTTGCCGGTTGTACCCCATGGAAATGCTCCTGCACTGACAGAGGATAGCCTGAAAGAATTACAGAACCAAAAACTTAGCTATCCTCACCATAAATGGTCCTGCTTTAATTTAAAAATACATATTTAATCACGTTTTATGTGGGTGCTGAATTTCTTTCAGCTTGCCATCCAACACGGTATTTCACATCGCTCAGGGCACCACTCTGGTCCATAGGTCCTCTCCTTTAGGCTGCTTGTCATTCCAGGTACATTATGTTTCCATTTACCTATATATATATATATCTCAATATTTATAGATACGATTTTTCTGTTGAGAATATGCTGTCAGCACCCTCCTCACCTCCCCGCAAGAGGATCCCCGAGCCACTCCTGAGCTGTGGCTTTGTCCTCAGCCCCTTTCCCGTGGGAACCCACAAACCTTTCCCCTCACTGAAATGCCATCCATGGGTGTGTGTTTTCTGTGTCTATCATGCAAGATGCTCCAGCTGCCCAGCTCTCTTTCTGATGGCGTCATTGCTGGTGAGGCAGCGAGAGGCAGAAGTGGCTTCGGGAGGCACCGCTGTGCTGTGGGCACTCGGAAAGGATTGTCCTCCCCCACCTGTCCCCTCCTCGGAGCGATCTGCGCTCGCTGGACCTAAGAAAGGCTCCAACACCCGGGGTTTTCCCGAGGCTCCCCGTGGGCGGGCAGGGGGTGCCGCGGGATGCCGGGAGGGGGCGCTGGCGCCGCGCCGGGAGCCGGGAATGGCGCTGGGATGCGGATCCCGGTCCCCAGCGCCGCTGCCCCGCCACCCGCGACACCCGCAAACCCCGAGAGAACGGGACGCGCAAACCCCGACAGCCCAGCCCAGGGTTCCCTTCCAGCGAGAAGTCCCGCGGCTGATCCGCTTTTGCACTTCGCTCGCAGCTTTCGGTTCCGGAATGAAATGAAAATTTAGTTTCAAAGGCAAGCATCCCAAACTTTTCTTGGGGCACAGAAGAATATCCACACAGTGACGTCTGAGCCATCTCAGCACCACTGTGAAAGGATTCTTTGCTGGGTTTTCTCTCTGAGTTTTTAACAAGAGTGGCTGGTTAGCACCTTCTGTGGGAGAAACACGGCCTTGCTCACGCAGAAATCATTCCTTGGGGTTGGCAATTCTATCAGATAAATACTTCAGAGGATTCTTCAAACTACTCCTGAGTTAATAAAATAACAGCAATAAGACTCGGCTATCTCTCCTGATACCTTCCCAAACACATCCTTTCGGAGAGTAACTGCTGTGGTGCTGATTTAGCATTCCCAAATTATTACCATTTCTATTTTAGCAGCACAGAACCTTAATTGCTGAGCATGCATAAACAATGAGTTCCAGTTAAAAAATTATCTCATACTCACAAGATTCTTCATTTTTTAAAATTGTATTTTATTGCCTTCATTTTGCAAATGGCAAGAAGACAATGGCTCCCATTATGAAGTTATGCACTGGAGTTTGCTACACTGAATATTTTGGGATAGCCTTTGGATAGATCTCTTATCTACTGCATGACAACATGCCCTCAGCTGTGGACCATCCTGGTCTCTCCATCCCCCACAAATACTTCCATCCCTGTCAAAATAGCACCACAAACCCCTTTGCTCTCAAAGGTGCTGAGTTTTCCCTCCAAATCTTGCTCATATTTAGCTGAGCTTTCCCTCCTTGTTTGCAAAGCTCTGCATAACTTTGTGCCAGGCTTCTCCTCTCCCTCATATCCCAGTCTCATCTGTGCCTGCTGCTGCTGCCTCTGCTGCCCATGCTGCACTTCTCCCTGTTTTTACTCTGTTCCAGTTGCCTGGAGTAACCTTCTTATCAGAATGCAACAAGCAGTCTCCAGCTCCTTTACAAACCATATGAACATCCACCTGTTCTCCTGACAGTAACCATATGCCTCTGGATTTGTTCTGGAGCGTGGAAGACTGCTTTGTGCGATTTGGGCAAGATCCAGCTCCTACTGAAATTAAGGAAAAAATTCCCATTGATTCCATGGCTCTTGTACCAAAGCCTCAGATCGGAAATTCCATGGGATGCTTTCCTCATGTTTTACTTCCTGCAGCACACCGGGCACATTTAGGATTCAGAATAGTCAGCAATGATTATCACTTAATTGTAGTGATTTAATGCCAGGCAAAGAGGTATGGCTGGGTTTGCCATCTCAGAGGAGCAGCACAAAATCACTATAAACTGATTTATATAAAGCCCCTCCACAGGGCAGGGTTTAAAACACACCACACAAGGAGTTAGAGGCACCTAAAGATCCAGACTCAGCTGGGGACAAATCCTCCCAAGTGCAGCTCTCCTCAGTGATCTGAGCACACAAACTATCTCTGTATCAAAAGAACTCTGTCAACACTATTTGTGCAGAACCATAAACATAATAAAGCTTGCCAGCTCCTCTGTGAACGGGCTATTTATTGCACTCATCTCCCAGGCTTTCTGATACCGGAGCTGGAGGCTGCAAACATAAATACTGAAATGATGTGTTGCATATGCCGTGGCTTAATTTGCTGTGTTTGATTTGAGGCTTAGTTTTGGAAGCCCCTCAGTGCGTGGCCTGCAGTGCTCCCTGCCCAGGCTAAGAGATAATGGAGTTAACAGAGCCCAACAAACCTCATGAGCCTCCCTGACAGCCAGAGGAGTTGAAATGATGGCGTGAGTGTGGCAGCACAGCCACACTGTGAACTTCTCCAGCCACAAATGGACCAGCACGAAGGGCAAAGACAGAAAATTCAACCTGGAACCATGTCCTGAGAGAGAGAAGGTGGGCAAAACACATCCCACCCTCACCATCTGTTACTGGTGGTGATGGGAGACCTCTCAGTGTGGGAGTCTGTCTGCAGTGCAAGAGCTGTGGTCTGGACTTTTCTTCAACCCTGACACCAAACCCGGCAGCTGATTTGATGTGCTAAGAACTAGATCCAGGCAAAGCCCCCCTTTTTTCACTAAAAATGCCATTTCTGCAATTTCAAACAGAAGAAGTCTTTCCAAGATGTGTGTCCCCCACCCAGGGAGATGATTCCCTTTTCCTGGAGGTCAGTGGTTGGAGCAGGCACAAGGCAGGGGGCAGATCCAGCCTCGGAGTGCTGGGGGGGATGTTGAAACCCATCTTTTATTGTCTCCCCCTGAATCAGTGACCATTTAAGGAAGTGATTTAGTGGAAGAGTTCCAACAGGAGCTGTTGGGACTCCTGGAAAAGACAGAAATAATCTGATGATAGAGGTGATTTCTGAGGTCCAGCATTTTGTTTTCTCATTAATTTGTTTTCAGAAGAGAACAGCAGAGACAGAGCTGCATGCAGCTTTCCAACATCTCTCTTACCCTGAATTTTGGAGCAGACGAGAACACATTGGCACCTCCAGCTGTGGGTTAGCGATTCCTGATGCTGGGCTTACATTTCTTTTCTTATTAAGATTCTGCATGAAAAATCTTGTCTCAAAGTGCTAACAAATTTCAGCAAGAACAGAATTATCAAATTCCTGGTTCCAGAGAGAAAATAAATGTGTTTACCCTGGTTTTATCTGAAAAACCCTTCTTTCTCCCTTGTTCTCCCACAGATTTTAATTGCTGCTTGTAACCTGAATAAAACATTATAAAACTGAAGCAATAGCTCCTTATATGTTAGAATGCCCACAGGAATTCATAAGGACTTTGTAGGAAGTCTCTTGCACAGTTTTTTGTCTACTTACATGATGCATTCAGCTGGAAGTTAAATGCCAGCTAATGAAATTGAGAAGGATGATGCAAGTTGAACTTGTCCTTACACCCCTGGGATCCGGGAAGTAATGGTTTATCTGTCTGATAAACCTGAAAGAGGAACAGATTATTTCATCCAACATTCTGGGATGGGTTGGTCTGCACACCTCTTGCAGTGGTGTTTTTTTCATGTGAAATTCTTCCCTGCTTTTTGCTGCTGCTCTCTGGCATCTTCTGTGCTTGAAGGATGGGGAGAGACTTCAGGAAAGCAGAGGGAGGTTGCTGGAATGGGGCACAGGGTGTTTGTGCTGCCCAGTTTTAACAAAAGTCACTCACGAGTTCGGAGGCTCGGTCTGACACATCCAAAAGAGGCTCTTGGTGCAATAAGGCAGAGACAGGATGCACCGTTTGGGACAAGACAAGAAGTGACTTCAACTTTCACAGCAACTGAAATCAAACCTGACAGCACATTTAAACATTCTATTAATTTAGAAGAGAGAAAAAAAAATAGCAAAACGAAAATCCACATTAGTGTGATCTTTTCCCTGGGCACGAGGGAGAACCAAACCGTCCCAGCAAAGCTGAAGTTGAGCTGTGTGATGGTTAAACCTTCTCCTCTGACAGTCAGGGATGTGTGCACTTCTGTGCTGAGCAGCACAGAGCAGTCAGGAGCTCTGCCAGCTGGATGCTGCAGCAGCACCACTGCCTTGTGCATCTGGCCTGAACAAATCAGTACTGACTCAACTTCTGCAGCGCATCCGAGGGAAATTATTGACTGCACCAAAACCATCAGTGAGGCAGGTTCATGTGCAGGGCTGGCTTTTCCTCTGGATCAGTCCTTCTCCCCATCCCGTTCAGCACATCAAAAATTGTCAAATTATTCACTTTTTAGAGATAGATAGATATGTATTAACATACACATAGAAACCTCCCCTCTAGCTGCAGTAAAATGGTTAAGCAGAATGTAAACTGTCATTAACATAACATGGGATTCTCTATAAAAACCTGGGAAAGGATACCTCAAACATATTTTTATTAGGTTTTTTGAGTGAAATATGGCATCTCTGTTGTTTATAAATCAGAACAAATTAAGAGATTTGTCTTACATAATTGGTGCAATCGGTAACTTAAAATGCAGCCTAGTGCAGAATTATCTACTTTTTGTCTCTGGCAATTTCCACATTACAAGAGCCCAATCTGTATTTTACCTTTTCATAAAATTGTTATTTACTTCCTCATCTACATTAGATCTTCCTAAAAGTTCAAAATACTGGATCTAAAATAATGAACCTTCCAAAGATTTTTTTGTAATCAATTCAATTCCACCTGTGGACACAGCAGTGGGCTGGGAGCCACAAATACCTAAAGTCTTAATCAGAGCTTTGCCAGTAATTTGCTGAATTACAATTGGTTTAAGTCTTTGAAGTTGTGCTCGATTTTGAGTCCCAACAGCCCTGAGCAGCGTTATGGAGGACACCAAGGCTGAATCCAAGCTCAGATGGAACAGGCACAGATTTGCTACTGACCTGACTGGGATCAGGATTTCCCCCACAGGACTGGCCTGGAGATGTGCAGTTTTGGAAACAAAAAGGATGCTCCTGCAGTGACCTCAGCAGCACTGAGGGATGAAGAACTGAGATGAAGAACTGAGCTTCATCCTCCTGTCTCCAAAATTAACAGCCGTTCCCCTGCACTTTGTGAAGCCTCTGAATTTATAAAACACTGGAGGAATCTGTGATTTTGTAAGATGCAAAAAGTGCACAAACTGCTGATGTTTTCACAATTTTTTACAATAAAAATTAATTAAGTCCAAAAGCAGAAGATTTCACAGACAAACTGTCCCTTTGGTCCACTTTAAATGACATCTCTGCCATTTGGTCACACAGGGCACATCTTGACTCCTCTCCCTTTTAAAAGTCTCACTAATCTCCTTCCCATTGCTGTTTCCCTTCTTTGTTTTTGGTTTTTTCCCCCTGCATAAACTCCTGACAGCCAAAGGGCTGTTCCTGGGCTCAGACCACATGAGGAAACCTCAGCTCCAAGGAAGATTTTCAGACAGAGGAATTGTCTTCCTGTGTCCAAAGACAGATCTGTGAGGACACGTTCACAATCAGAAGAGATGCATCCCTCTCCCGGCCCAGAGAACACACACAGCATCTAAATCCCCCACCCTGAACCCTGGTTTAGGATTCATTTGGTGCCTCAAAGTAAGATGTCAGTGTTATTTTGTCAACAAACCGAAACCCAAGGTCCCCTACAGACCTGTGTGTTACAGAGGGACGCTGGAGATGGATTTTACACGAACACACCGACAGCTCCGCAGCTTTGCCTTGTTCAGCTCTGCCTATTCCCAGTGTCTGAGGATGGGTGGCAAAGGGAAGGCATTTAACAAGAAGAAGACGACATTAAACATCAAACATCCCTTTGCTTCTGACAATTAATTGAGAAGAAAACCTCATAATGAGTTGCAGACTCGTCTCCGCGTCGTTAGCGTGACTCCACTCAATTACCGCGCCGTAGTCCAGAGCGAGGGGCTTGGTTCTCATCTTTGTGTTACGTGAGGATGGGGAGGCAGCAGACAGAGCTGAGAGGTTAAAGGTGGCAGGAGGAGGTCGCCAAGGGTGTCACCGTCTCTGAGTTAGCCATAAATAATAGGAACCAGTGTGGTCTTTGGTTTATAGTGCAGCTTTAAACCCTCACTGCCAGGGAGGTGCTGGGAACACGGGCACAGAGAGCTGCCCTGCCCCAAGGCAGATCTGACAGGGGCTGTCAGGAGGAGGAGACATCCCAAGAAACAGTTGCCCAGGGAAATTTGGCTGTCCCATCCTCGGAAGTTTTCAAGGTCAGGTTGGACAGGGCTTTGAGCAACCTGGTCGAGTGAAGCTGTCCCTCAGTCTGCAGGTTATGTTTGCTTTCACCTGAAAGCAAAAAAGCCTTACAAGGAAGCACGCAATGCTGTTGTTGGGGAAGATGAAACAGGAAAGCCTTGGAAATATGATTGCCTGACAAAAGATTTTGGGAATATGAAAACTACAAGCAACATCGAAATGAAAGCCACTTTTGAAATACCAGGTCTTAGTTACTGAACAACTAGAAAACAATGGTATGGTCACTGAAGTAATCCCCTCTTGATGAAACAATACCCTCTACTTGCAAACAGGTCCAAGGGTCAGAGCAGACCCTACTAGCTCAGCAGAAGGGGTCCAAAGAGTAGTTTTTAGAAGTTAAGATGTAACACTCTATGGTAATATAAGAACTCTTATAGGCTGTATGTAAATGCTATAGGATTTGTATCTTGTATTAGATTGGTTAGTGACAATTAGAATATTCAGTACAGAAGATGATTTATTGTATTGTAACCAGGACTTCAGACAGTCTGATTCTCTCTTCTCTATTCCTCTCTTCCACTTCTACTCTTACTTCCACTCTTGCTCTTACACCCTCTCTCTCTCTCTCACCTGCTTACTCTCTTGGGCCTGCTCAGAGCTGAGTCTAGCAGCTCTGAGCAGTGCCCCAATACCCACGCCCTTTACAATAAACCGACTGTGTCCCAAGACCTGCCTATAGAGATCTCCATCCGTCTACGTCCGGCCGTCCCGACTGAACCCCGAAACCAACCCGTAACCTACATGCTGTAATCTCTTAGGACAGCACTTGCATTAAAGCAAGTGTTTATATAAATGATGCCACTCACTTCAGGCTGATTTTAATCATCAAAGGAGAAAAAGCACATTTTGTTTGGTCTCTTACTAGTCAAAAATGACTGGTATTTAATAAGCCCTGGAGCCAGATCTCAGTAGGACAGGCTTTTTATGGGCCAGAGGCACCTACCATACCGTCCTCTCCACACACAGCCACTGACCTATGTCCAGCTGATTTGAATTTACTTCCTAAATCTGATGCTTCACCCAGTTAGATCAAAAAAAAAAAAAAAAAAAAGAGAGAAACATGGCATTTCTAGACCACAGTTCTTGGTGTCACTACACATTACTGATAATTTAGGAATGCTACAGAACATCTCAAGTTTAAAGTACTTTCATGGTTCCAACGGAGAGCTAAAACAGATGGGGTTTCAGCATGACCTTTCAACCTACCAGGCACAGTTGACCCAGATTATAGTTCAACAAAGCTGCTCCTGGATTCATGTTACATTTTGGGAGGAACACCAGGGTTACAGTGAGAATGGATATGCTGCCCAGAGGCAGCTCGGATGGCAGCTCAGGGAGCCACAGGATGGGAATGGTGTGTCAGTCCTACTCCCCGTGCAGATATCTTTATGCCACAGTAGGTGCTTGGAGGGAGGCTCTGCTCGCTGCCAAAAAATGCTGGGAAAATAATTCAGGAATGGGAGAAAGAACAGAGAGACATTTCACTGAGAAATCAAGGAGAGGGTCAAAAAGGAGTAAAATGGGCAGAGCACTCCAGTTGAAAACACTCCTTTTCCAAGCTCAGGCTTCACAGCAGAAAGCTGGAGCTGAAGACCTGGTGGTGGTCAAAGAGGCCAGGTTTTAGCCCAGAGGCAGCTGCACTCCAGCAGTGGGGAAGGATTGCTCCAGCCCTCCTGGCATGGTGGCAGGGGCTGCTCCTGCCCACCCACGATCTGCTGGACTCATCTGTCTGGGCTCAGCCAGTTGGGAACTGGAGGGGGACCATAAACCACCAAGCACTGTGGCTTCCTGTTGGAACTGATGGAGTTCCTGTCAATGTGCTGTTATTTTAGACATTGCAGCACTAAAAATAGTGCCTGTAGGGTTTTTTTAACAAGCTTGTTGTTTTTGGGAGCTCTGAAAACAGAAAGGGTTCCATAAGTGCTCAGAACAAGCTTGTGAAATTGTCTTGAAAACCACTTGAAAATGCTGTTTGTTACATTTCCCTATGAGCTCAACAACAAGACTATGCAGACCATTTTGCTAAAAACACTG
This sequence comes from Corvus kubaryi, assembly GCF_017639235.1. Lineage (NCBI taxonomy): Eukaryota > Metazoa > Chordata > Aves > Passeriformes > Corvidae > Corvus > Corvus kubaryi. Next base: position 2,873,095 of record NW_024580668.1, on the reverse strand, counting down.
GGTTCTTTACTTAAAATTTAATTCACTCTAAGAAAATCTGGGATATCTACCTAGTTTTCCTCTATTCCATATGGCAGCAAGAAATCTGGATTTTCACAAAATCTTTCCAAAATGCTATCACCATGCCAAATGCCTCTTCAATCTCCTTGCCCCCCATGACAAAATGTTGATGATCCAGACCTTGATGATGTCTGCTTGTAACAACAAAACCTGAAAAACAAACCTTATGTCCTTCAAGTGGAGATCAGCTGCATGAGACCGACCAGGCTCGCCTTAATCCTCAAAAGACTGACATCTGTCCTAATTGTGTAATCTGAACAGCGTGTCTAGAGCAGCTTTTCGATTGTGCTGCCCACGTCTGTTGGTGTTTGTTGGAGCTCTGCTGGAGCCTTTGCCCCAACAGCAGCAGAGCCACTGTGGGGGCAGTGCCCCATCCCTCCTGCCCGGCACAAAGCCCTTGGGATAAAACCTCAGGTAGCCAGTGGGGGATTTCCTAATACATCATCCCAGGAGAGCCTGGTGCTGAGCAAGTAGGAGCCTATCACCAGGTCACTGCTCTGTAACTGCAATGGGAGGATGGTGTGCTGGTAGCTCGACAACAGCTGGTGTTGCAACATTTTCACAGATTATCCCCTATGATAAAGGTGCTGCATTTAATGAGTTTTGTCAGCTCGGTTATCGTTTGCACGTCGTGCAAAGCGAGTTTTGGGCTGGGCTTAGGAGCCCCTTTCATCCAAAAATTTTAAAGTGATTTGTCCATGTTAATCAAGTCTCCAAGCTGCCCTGTGAAATACCTGTTTAGGCTCCCTAAGAGCATCAGGAATGGATGTAGGGATCCCAGCTGAAGGTCTGTGGAGCAGTCCCTGGCAGTGGGCAGTGACAGGTGTCCTGCCTGGTGGGAAGCATGGGAATGCTGTTGTGTGGTTTTAATTTGCTGAATTTTGAACCTACCTCAAGTTTCAGTGTTCAGAGTGTCCCCTAGCAGTTTTATAGATTAAATACAGAACATGTTAAGAAGAATCTCTTTTTCCTTACTTTGAATCTGCCACCTGCTCATTTCATTTTGATACCCTCTTGTTGCTTTCTTGGAAGAGACATTCCCTGCTCATCCCTCTATGCCACTCAGGCTTTGGAGACATCTGGTTTTTTCCCATCCTTTTTACTCAAAACAGAAAGCACTTGGAGGTGCTTAAATACCTGGTTGCTGTGTAGATGCCAAACTGCCACTGAATCCAAAGTCAAGGACCTAAAAATCTTTGCAGAACTGACTCAAAAGGGTCTCACATCCAACACTCACCATTCATTTATCCCAGCTCTCCTTCCTGCTTTGACCAACACACACCTGCACAGAAGTCAGATCTTATATGGCAAAGCAATAATCTATTCAGGTTGTGTGATATGAATTAATAAGGCTGACACTAATTGCTAGATTTGTTGCTTCTCCGGGCCTACACTGCCCTATTGCCAGGGGACATGGAAGGATGGGGAGAGGCAGAGATCAGCATCCAAAAATAGAAGAGGTTTCTATTTAGTTGACTGTGAACATTCACAGGTACTCCTTGCTCACCTTCTTTCACCGCTTATTTTCTGGCTTTAATTACTTTAAAATTAAAGTTTAAAAGATTTTAAAAGATCATTATTTTTTAACCAATCTTTTTCTTGGATCCCCAAACACAGGTTTGATGTTTACAGCAACGGCTGCAAGTCCAAAGGAGACAGATTTTCTGTCCCCACCCATGAAGAACAGTTGATTTACTCCAAGCCTTGCCAAGGCCATATGCAAATTGTGCTAATAGGAGCAGCTGCTGGCTGCACAGCCCAGGGGATAAACACAAGTTCTGTTCATGCTGCTGCTGCCCCAGCTCACATCCCCAGGATCACGCTCGGCTGAATGAAAAGCACAGTCCCTGAGAGCTCTCTGCAGCCGTGGCAGGTAACTGTAAGAGAGACACTGTTGTGTGCTGTGGATGCAGCTCAGGCAGCAGGAGGGAAGCCTGAGCAGGAAAATGTGCAGGAAAATGTGTCTGGGCTCTCCCACAGCAAACTGGCACTGTCCTGGGGTGGCCGTGCCAGTCTGCAGCACATTAAGGTTTGGCCCGTGTTTTCTGTGGAGAAAAAACCTTTCCATCTGGATTTCATCCTCCCAAGCCCCGTGAGCGTATGTTATTTGTATATATTCTGCAACTGACAGGATGTTTTATAGAGTTTCAGGGTAAGCACAAGGAGGATACCTGGTGAAACTGTTCTGTATTAAACACAAATGACAGACTTTCTGCTTTGCTCTTTTAAAGCTCTTCTGGCACACATATCTGGATGAAGCTAAGGCAGGGAAAGACTAAGCCAAGGTTGGTGAAAAGTAGGAGATCCTGGATGAGCTGAACGTCCACCACTCATTTTTCCCCCTCCAAGAGCCCTGTGTCCCTGCTGCTGCCCCACAAAATGCCAGGGCAAGAGTCCAGCTTCTCACTTTTAAACAGTGATCTGTTTTTAAGAAATCCTATTTAAAATCCTGTAGTAGGAAATTCTCTTAGTACTTCTGAGTTGCTTTGGTAGAAGTCAAATGCCCTTGCTTTGTTAGCAGGATGTCAGGCAGCAAAGACTGATTCCAGTACTTAGAAAGTGTATTAGTAAGTGTAATCAGAAAACATTAAGATGGTCTTTATCATCCAAGGGACACCACTACACTGCCTTCTGCTCCTCTCCTGCTCTCAATCTTAAACTAGCTATCCATGACTTTTCATTACTTAAATAAGTCTGGATTTTTGTAACATATTTTGCTGTGGTCACTTTATCCTTTGATTTATCTATTTACTCGAATCAGAAGCCAGAGCCAGATCAGCCTCTTGTGCCCTCTGATCTCTTGTTTGCTCACACAGCCCATGAAGCAAAGGCAGACCAACAGAACAGGTTTGAGAGCATCCTGTGTTGTACCTGGTGCACATTCCCAGAACTTCTCCCAGGATCCAACACCTGGACGAGACAGGAATGCCCATCACACCTTGAGGGCTGCAGCTTCCCAGGTCAGGCAGGAAACCCACAGTGACCCAGCCCACATGGATCCTGGTGGAGCTTTGGAACAGTCTTCCTCTGTAGTGGTTAAAACATCAAACAAAAGAGAGGTTTCCTGTGATTTTTAAGATTCCAGAGCTACTTCAAGGAGCAGGACTTCAATGATTGTGTGCCATACAGTTGGAGTAAGGGTGAGGTTGAATTTCTTGGAAAATAAATAAACTCTTTTCAGCTCTGGAGACCACAAAAACAGAAAAAGAAGCACATACCTATTTTTCTTCTCTCCCTGGATCATGTAAATTTGGGGGAAGAATATTATCAGTGTGAGTCACTGTGAGTAAAATAGTGAATGTACAAATGTTTAGAATGGATAATTTATTTGGGGATAATCTCTCCTGCTCAAACCTCATCATTCTGCTGCCTCTGTAATGGTTTGCAACCATGTGTCCAGCAGGTCTCCCCATTTGAGCTTGTGTTTAACATTCCAATTTGGGTGCAACTTTTAATCCCCTTGAATGCTTGAGAGGAGAACAAATATTCAACTTTTTTTTTTTTTTCTCCTCCATATTCCTGCCTTTGGCTCCTTTTAGGACTCTTCTGACCACCACTCTGGACTTCATCTGAATTTCAGGGTTCCAGGGTTTTGCCCAATTTCAGACTTTACAATAAAAGTTTTTCCAGATTTACATTCAACTTCAGAAGATACAAACCATTTCTACTCCCAGTTTAATGAACAACCATCAGCCAAAGAAAGCCTCTTCCCACCTCAAGAAATTACATTGTTTAAATGGGAAAAAACCTGTTTTTAATTAATAATGGATATGAAACACATACAATTTACAACAAGGGCACTGGGGAAAAACTCTGCTGCTGTCAAATTCTTTCAGCAAGATGATCCATAGAAACAGAATTCCAGTCACAGCAACTTGAGCTGTTCTAGACTGTAATCAGGAAAAATGGAATGGCTCCACCTACTCACCAGTGAAAACAATATATCCTCTGAAAGAAATCCTTCAACTTTCAGTCCTCCTGGGTCTTGTGCAATATTTTGTGGTTTTTCCTAGCACTGTTTTTATGATGTTGGCAATCAGATCTTCAAGTGACATCGATACTGGTGGGACAAAAACAGAAACAAAATGAGCTGGTTAGAGCATAGATGTTCTGGAAAATCAAAGCAAATAATAAATTAAAAAATGCACTGGAAAAAAACCCATAGTGGATCTTAATTAAGAGCCTGCCTTTACTATGGCAAAGGCAAATCATCAACAGCTTGTCTTCAAACTTCTATCAATATTTCCTTCTCAAACAGTCTGGGAGTGTAGGTAACAAAATAAAGTGTGGCCACACGCAAGATAAATGCCATCTTAACTGGACCAAAGTGCTTTAATGTCTTCTAGTTCAATACCAGCAAATGTCCACCAAAAAATAGCCACATAATTCACCATCTAAACGTCAGCTCTTCCCTTCGCACGAATCAGAGAACCCTATAATTGCTCCCAAGTGGCAAAACCACAAGCATAGAAGTAAATGAACCATGATAAGAGTCTCTCATATTAAAAGCATCATAAAAGCCCGAGCACAAAGCCTAGCCAGAGCTGCCCTTCTCCACATGGCCCAGCTCTGAGCAGGCTGCGCTCACCCCCCGGGTGCCGCCTGTGCTCTTGGACGCGCTGGAATTCAGCTGCTCCGTGACAATATTCCAGACATGGAATTAACACTTCTGAAAGCTTTTAGGGATCAAAGGTTGCCCCCTTCGCAAGTTTTTTCATACCGAGGACATGATGGAGTAGTCTGGCTCTAACTGGAAAAATAGTTCAGATGGCACTCAAGGGGCTGTGGTGAGAGGAGGCGGCTGGAGAGCTGGGACCGAGGTTGGCATCAGCCTCCTCTGCCCTCACACCCCTGCAGAACATGCCTCTGCGTTCCAGCCCCAGGGTCTGCTGCTAATGCTTCGTAGGGATTTTGTGGATGAAGCCCCAAACGTGGGAAAAACTCCTGTTTGCGCTGGAGTTAACTGGGACTGCAGAGATTACCGGGAGTAACGAGGAGCTCGGTAAGGAGCACAGAGCTGCAGCAGCAGAGCCAGCTCGGGGGCATCCAGCCTCGCCTGGGCGAGGGAAGGGCAGCATCCTCGCTGGGACTGACACAAAGTCAGCCTGTGAGCTGTGCAGACAGACAATGATGTTTTTATAGGTGACACATCCAGAGCTAATGGCAGTTTCTGAGCTCCTGCTCGTCACCGCTCTGTCTTGCTGGGATGGTGAGGAGAGCTGTGCTGCCGCTGGCTCCAGCTGCTGGGAGCGCTGCATTCCCATTCTCTTTGCGCTGGGAATTAGGCACTCAGCACAGCATTTGCAAGACCCCAAGTGACTCAGCCATCAAAGCCGTGTTTTCAGTGATTTTTCAGGAGTTTCAAAGACCCTTTTGACAACATGTGCCTAATTCCTTTAGGCGCTATCAAAAATGCTGCCTCCCCTGGGGATGGCTGACTAAACAGAAGTCTGAACATTCATGTCATAAATATCTCGAGACAAGCCTGTTGATTCAGTGAAATGTGTGGTTGGCTCCTATTGTAAATGCATTCACAGAAAACCTCACAGTGCGCTGCTGCTTGGGATTACTTGTGAGCAAAACAAATGACAAACATTTTGGGGGGTTTTTTAAATAACATTTTAATACATTACAAAGTGGCTTTTCTTTTAATTTTACACCACATCGTTTAAGATGACATGAAGCAACATAATTTGCTGAGACAAGATACATACAAATAAATAAATAAATAAAAAGGGATTAAAAGGAAAGCCTGTCCTGAAAGTCTGTGAGTTGGAAAAGGCTATAATTTAAACCAGAAGGGTCTGGATTAAATTATCCTGACATGCTAAAAGGAGGCAAAATTTTGCTGTGCATTTATGAAGCAGAAATGAAATGGAGGGGAAGCAATGGCTTCAAAGTGAGAGGGCAACTCACAAAACCATCTAATTCTGGATTTTAACCCAGATCTGATAATGTTTAGCAGCTCCAAGCAAACCATGGACCTTCAGAATTCAGAGTCAGTGATGGCCCAGGCCGTGAACCAGCAGGACAACCATATCCCTCTGTGGGAGACCCCAACCATTATCCAGCAGATCATATTTAAGATGATCTTCCCACTGAATAATGTCTCGGCCATTGGGAGGCAAACACAGCCGTGGACCACCCCTAGGAAATGCAAAGATCTTCCAATTCCACAAACGTCTCCGCCGTAACTGCAAAGCCACAGCAGCGATGGGACAGATTTACCTCAGAGAAAATACAAACCAGCATCTCTGACACCAACCAGTCAACCAGAAATCAAAGTAACTGAGGCAGAGCTTTGAATTCTAGCAGAGAAAAAAGTCAAGAATTCCCAAGCAGATCCAACTCATCTGATAGCTCAAGAAACAGCTTATTTTACAGAGTGCCAAGTCCCAGAGCCTCAGCTGAAGGCTGTGGGCAGAGGTTGAACCAGAAACCTTCACCCACCCCTCAGCTGTACTGGCTGGGATCTGTATCCCAATTTTTTTCCAGAAATTTTCCAAAATGTCACCGTGATGGAGAGAATTGTCAGTGGAGGAAATATTTTACAAGGAAAACTACACATTTCTAAGGATCAGTATTTCCCAGTGGAGACTTTTTTTATAATAAAATTAATTATAATATGAATTTTGTGGAATATTTTGAAGAAAAAGAGCTTTATTAAAACAATACTAATCTAATACAAATAAACAAATATAATAAAACATCAAAGAATAGATGATTATATTTATATTATTCTATACTTTATGTCTGAAGGTGTCCTACACAAATTTGAAAAAGAAAGTACTAGAGAAGTACAGTAACTTCTGGATCTTAGCAGCTCTGTTAACCTCTTCGGGCTAAGTGTCAGATTGAAAATAAATCTTTAACTTCCCAGAGGCCCAAAAGCGTAAAGACTCAGAGTTTTTCACAATGACACCCTCCTTGCATTTGTATAATCTGGGTTTATGGATAAATGGCAGCAGAATTCCGCTACAGGCACTTTAACTGGGTGAGCATAAAAACAACGATGCCAAAAATCAGCCTTGTGCTGGGAACAGTCACAAATCCGACCTCTTGGGCAGCACTTCAGCAAACTCAGCCCCAATTCTTCTCCCAGTCAGGGGAGAGAGTCCCTGGTTGTCCATTGTCAGGCAAGTAGAAATATCACTCCCACTTGCTGAGGTTTTAATGCCATGTTCTTGATAATCTCGATACACTGAGCATGAGATTCAGCCTCCTGCCCAGGCTCTTCAGATCATGCAATGCTTCTCTTTACAGCTTGCTTACAGATATATTTCAATTGGCAGTATTCGAAATTTCCAAATGGAAAATAGCTCCTGGTATGTGAGTAGGGCCAAATCACAGGATAATTTTATTCCCACCAGTCATTGCCACGCAGTGTGAAATTACAGCTCATATTACTCCATACCATGGCTTGCAGAAATTTGGACCAAAATTTTAAAAATATTAATGTGTATGCAAATGGAGTCTTGCACATAAATCAAGCACACACACTTAATAATTTGGTGCTTTGGCTTTACGAAATGATAGATCAAAGCAGAACAAATGAGAAGATGGAACCCAAATTAACACATTAACTGCAACAGAGCCCTCTCAGATCTTGGAAACCACTCTCTGTCTGGGTGTCACATATCCAATTACATTCCTCGTAACTCAAATGACAGAACAGACCGAGAGAAGCGAGGATGCCTATTCCTACTCATCACCAGCTACTCATAGTAATTTTTTTCAGAGTACTAGTAATTATCCTTAAAGGAGAACAATTAAAATCCAGTGTAATTGGAAGTCTGGTTATGATTACGGGTGAGTCAAAGTGCTTTGGAAAACGAACACAGAACTGTTTGGAGCTCCATTGGTATTTTATTAATCATGTCATTAAAATGGACACATAAAGTGGGTGTAGCTATACAGTGGGATTTTCAAAAGCTCTCAGCACTAGCCACACTCTGCTCCTAGTAAAGTTGGTAGGAATTCTATTCCTTGAGTTTAATGGGAGCAGAATTATGCCAGAACAAGGCATTTTTATAGCATCCAAACCTTATTGCTCATAAGCAGCCAATTCTCTCAGAATTTCTTTAATTCTTTCTGGTGATCCCATAATCCTGGCATTATTTTCCTGTCCCAATGGCAGCCCCAGGAATGGAGGTGCTGCAATACCTTGAGCCTGGGGGAATATGGGGCAGAAGATCTCCTCCCATTCCTCTCCACGAGGATGAGAACTGGTAGGAGCTTTGCAGATGAGGGGATTTGGCCCGAGTTTGCTGCTGGGGGCAGAGTGCACAGACTTGGCCTTACAGATCTCAAGAGTAACACAGCAATTGGGAGCAGATGGCTGGCATCAGAGAGCAGCTTAAAGAGACAGTGCTGAGAGTGGAGAGCTGAAAAATAACATGAGATTTATTTGTGGTCTCTGGTCTGTCTAAGAAATGTAAGTGGTGGTTGGTACTTTCCGCTCGTCACAGCTAATGTGGGACCTTGAACCAAACAGATTTTGGCTTTCTGTTTTGCAAAACCAAAGTCTGATCTGGTAAGAATAGGCCTAAACAAAGCATGACCTCCTCACTGTTCCTCTGATGTGTCTCCTTCGAGCACCAAAACTCCAAAGCAGGTCCCTGAGGAAGAGTGGAAATGTACCTCAAAACACAAAACTCCAGATTTGAACAATTCCCAGTATTTTACTCAGGAATCTGTTTGCTGACACTGAAAGCATGGACTGAACCATGTTGGAAAGATGGACAATTATCTGTGTGAAACAAAGGTCAAGGATAAGCAGTAGGAATGCAGGAGTGACTCTCTGCTCTGCCCACCGCTTTGGCCAGCGCTGGAGAAACCTCCTGCATGCATGGACAACCTGGAAAGACACCTAACAACACAGATAACTCAAAAACTGTGACTTCAAATTCTGCCATTTGTTTTGTGCAACAAAATCTTCATTCTAAGAACCCACCTACTCAGAAATGATTTATACCAGTCAAATAAGTATACTAAATAAATGGTATTTGAAAGGTATCAAAGGCTCTCAAACACACCAAAGAAGACACTGAAATGCTGTGCTAACAATTGAGAGGATTCCCTGCATAAGATGCTAAGATCTAAACTTTCATTTTGTAATTAGAAGGAAAAAAAAAACCTGCTTGTAATCCTCTTGAAAAGTGATCCCCTTGGAATGAATTGTCTTAATGCTTTACATCTGAAGGCAGCAAGGTAAGGCAGTACTATACAGCGTTTTGTTCTGTCGGAGGGAAGCTGGAAATAATCTGTAGAAAAGATTATTTCCAACTTTCCAGCTCTTTTTCTATAATTAACAGGATGTAAGACATAACAAACAGAGGCTGAAGAAAACCACAAACTCTCCATATGGGGTTCAGTTCCTGTTTACTAGTATCCTGTTTACAGCATAGTCTTTGATGGTCAGATAATCAGGCCTCTCATGTTCCCAGAATGACCACACTTATTCTGTACTTATTTAAGGCTGGGAAGACTTTTTAATAAAAAAATATGTCGAGGAAACAAAGCAGAGAGATTATAACAATATGCATCACTACGGAAATACCAGACTCATTGTTACAGAATACAAAATTACCGAATACCCTTTTGTGTGAAAACAGAAGGACGATGTGAGTTGCCAGTTCAAAGGGAGTCAAGGAATGAAGTCCTTTCCTTCTTGCTGCTGCCCTGGTCCACGTCTGGGTCATGTAACTCCCCAGGTGGAGGAAGGAGAAATACCCATTTCCCAGGACAGTTCCCATTGCTGGCCAGGGGCTCCCTCGGGCAGGAGGCAGGTGCTGCTTTCTGACCCGCCCTCCTCAGCTCCAGGCGCAAGGAGGACAAGGAGGTTTAGCTGCAGTTTTGGCTGCTGCTTTGCTCCTCTTTAACACAGGGGCCAGTTGAGATCATGGCCCAGTCCAGCACAGTCTGGAAATAAACCTGAGTGGCACCAGAACAAACAAAACCAAACCACTCTTATACTTGGCAGAACCAATTCCCACTTTGTTGTGCCCAATTCTCTTTTGGCTGAAGAGTGAAGTGCGTACAGAACCTATCCCAAATAACAAAAATTTTGCAATATCAGCTCCCCTTGTGACATTTCCATGCCCTTAGGCATAAAGTCTGGCTTTGGAGACACTTCCTTTCCAGTTTTGACCTGAACTGGACCACAGGTGTATGGACAGTTCTGAACTTGGGAAAACCACAGGAACTTGGGGTCACTGTAACAGTTTTGGTACTTCTTGCTATGATTCCATGTTCCATTGCCTTCCCCACGAAAGGATTTACCCTCTTCTCTACACAGCTTCTTCCTCTTTTCTTTGTAACACACAACTTTTAGAAACTTCATTCTACTTGGCACAGACCAATTTTTTGTCGTGTTTTTGTCACAAATTCAACACCACTAATTACATTGCAAACTTTTTTTGACACCTCTGGTCATGTACACAGTGTACAGAATGTACAAAGGTGGGAATTTATTTTATTTTTTTAGTTGAAGGTTTAGGAGTGGAGAGGCCTGCTGTAAGAGAGCTTCTTATTTTCATTTCTTCTTTTGAACTTGTGTTACGAGAGCAGACATTTAGAGAAATTGCACTTGGCAATCAAGATCTTCTCCTCACTTTGTATGTGCTAAGAAAAGTTGCAAGTGTTTAAGTAAATAAAATTAAAACTGATTACTAGATAGTCACTGAGAAAACATACTGTATAACAGCTTTTATCTCTAAGAGAACTAAGGTTTTGGTATAAATAAAACTGCTGAAATTATGCATTGCAAATAAATATGGTTTTGCTTATTTAGATTTTTCTTCTGATAATTTTTTTTTCATAAATACCTTTTCATTTTGCTTTTAAATCTGTTCAGTGTTTAAAATGGTTCACATCCTAAGCCATGTTGCTACACCAGATTTACTGATGTCATTTATTTGCTTTATACATTGAATGTATGAAAGAACAGCTCATCAGAAAGTCAGGGGGATTAATCTATTGAGATCATCTGAAAGTCTAACCCTTACAGGGTTCTGCCTGTATCAGCTAAAATCAGGTGAATTTACAGGCTATCATTCTTCCAGCCCATTAGTAAGACTCTTTGGGTTCGTTTATTTATTTATTCTCCCCAAAGAGCATCACTCATATCTTATGAAAGAAGAGGAAAGTCCCCGTGACTCATAGAAACACCTTAATTAGTGAAGTTGGAAAGGAGTGCTGGTCAGGATACGCTTCCTCGGGGACATGGTCTCTTGGGAAAATGGCCAGCATTTAAAAATTTCTTGGAAAAAGATGGAAAGCAGATGGAAACTTTTTCAACACTACTGTTTTGGTATGTAAATTACTTCAGTGCTCCCAAAAAGGTTGAGATAGAAAACTTCAGACCATAGTTAATTAATGGTGATAATCTTAATATAGTTTGCACCATAAATATACCTGGCCTTTAACCCAAGAATAAAAGAGATGTTTGGAGGGGTATCATGGGTGTGGGAGATTTCAATCTTGTTTAGCCTGAGGTTTATCTGAAGAACTGTCTTGGGCCAAGATCTCTTTTCACAGTCTCCTGGTTCATACCACTATAAACGAGGAAAGAATCTGGCCCGAAAATTTTATCAGGTTTAATATCATCATAATTACAAACAGCCCATTACTCCCAGTAATTACACCACGGAGATGGAAGTTTAACTCCATCCTTACTCTGAGATGTTCCACTACTAGGTGATGCCTGTGGCACATCCATATGCTCCTCCATATATTCCACCCAATATTCCTTAGGAAAGAGATGACTCCGTCATGTTATGGACATCCCTTCGGAGCAGAGCCCCTCCAGGAGCAACAAGGACTTGGAAAAGTAATTTCTGAGGAAGGCTTAGTAAAGCTGGATTTGAACTCATACCTGAGGGCCAGGAAGCTCCATAAAGAACATTCCCAAGGGCCTGCAGGAAAATAATTTAATTTCACTCAATTCCTCCCTAACCATGAGAAAATCTTAATGATGTGTTGGTCAAACACTGTCATCAGCTCAGCACAAGGTTTGATAGGTCAAACACAGGCATAATTTCATAAACCTGGCTCAGGGCTCAGTGAGCTCAGTGCCACGTTCATTGCTCAGGAGTTGCTCACAGCACCTCAATATTGTTCATCAGGGTAAAATGAGTCACTTCACACCTCTGCAAGACAGCAGGAGATGGAACAATAGAACCCAGTCCCGGCTCCCTTGATGCAACCAGATAAAGGCACTTTCTGCACCACAACACACCACAGCTGAGAAACCTCTTAGCAGTCATTAGGACAAGGCTGGGAGTTGCTATGAAAATACAGTTCTTTTTGAGGTATTGTATTCTGGGGCACTGGAATACTAAAGCTTTCTCATTTTTAAAGGACAAACAATTAAAGTTTGCTGTTCTGAGCTCTGTAAAATTCATCCTACAAGTTCGGCCATCTGCCTGCCACGGGCCATGAGCTTCTGCCTTTTAGCAGAAAGTGAGGATTGGTCATTGTTTTATTATTATTGAACACCCTTTAAGTTGATAATAAATCACTTTAACAACTTTGTCACTGGAAGGCTCCGACAAACCCGCTATTGCACAAGCACATGTTCCACCCTCTCAGTCCCAGCGTTTTAGGGACACTACCGCCCCAATTTCAGCTCACTGTGCTATCTACAGCCTTTGACAACAGAATCCCCTGACCAGGAGCTTCCAGGAAGTGCAGAAACCTCCTCAGTGCTCTTTTCCTGACGGGCCAAATGGCCAGATCTGCATCTGAGAAATTCATAATGGAGCCGTGGTTTTCTCAGTAAAACTGCTCTCCAAGAAATCCTTCTCATGGTGCCTTGCTGAGAAGACTTTTCTATTCTCTTCAGTTATCACAGAGCAATAAATATTGAGTAGACTTGGTCAATACTTTTTATTGTGGTTTCTTTTTATTGCTGGAATATGCTGCTTTGCCCGAACAGATATAGTTGGGAGGGGTGGGATGGCTTCAGTAGATTTTTTTCATTTCAATTATTCTATAAACAATGGCTTTGAAATGGTCAAAGAAGCTTTGTTTGACATCTTCAGAACTGAACAAAATCTTCTTTATTTGAAGCAGCTTTTCGTTTTCAAATATAAGTTGACTTATCAAAAAAAAAATCTAAAGATGGAGAGGAGTAGTTTTCTGCTGTGGTATGGGAAAAATATTTGAAATCTTAAAAGGTCTCGAGGTAAAATGAACCCATTTTTTGCTGAATTCTAAGACTAGCTCTAAACTGTACATACCTGTGGATTAACTGACAGAACTGTTTTCTAGAATATACCACCAAAACAAAATCTAATCTACTATGAGACATATTGACAATAATAGGATTAAAGTGAAATTTCCTTGATTGAAATTAGCACCAAAACATCCACTGAGATGAAAAGATCAGTCTGGACATATCACACACAGTGTTTGCTCAGGAGCAGATCTTGCAGAAAGAGTCACTGGGATGAATCTGATCTCGTTCTATTCTTACCATCATCTATGGCTCCTCCACTCCAGCTGAGACAACTTTGCCTCTAAAAAGCCCAAAGAGAAAATCTTCAATTGTGCTAGGATGATTTCCAAAGCACTGGAGTTAGAACCGGAAAATGGGCCCTTTTTGACTGAGAATGTGACCAAGAACAGAAATTGTGAGAAAGAAAAAGAACCCCCCCCCCCCCGTGTCTCTCCAAAGTGAACAATGTTTAAATATAAACCATCAGCCTCTGCTCATCAGTAGTGTGTAAATGGCTCACTCGAGTAGTGCAAATGTGTCTTTTAGTAAAGTATTAACCCTACTAGAAAGGGGTTTACAACAGAGAAGTGGTCAATCAAACCCTCTGCTCAGATAACAGGTCCACCGCACGCTGCCTTGGGAGAAGCTCTTAAACAACACACCAGATCTCCTAGGTAACTGCAGCACTAGATGAGAGCTGTTTTATTAGTTTCCTAATTAAATTTCACAAACTTCATAGCAGTGACAGACTCTTGGTTATCTCTGCTGCAGAAATTCAGATGGGATGCCAGAGGGAAAGGATGGGGCCGCTCCTCTTATTGCCTGCCAAGATTTTGTGCTACCGGTTACACTCGTCAATCTCTATCTGGAGCAGTTAAGAGCTGTAAAGAATTCATTAAAAGGGCTGAGATTTATTAGAGGCTCCTCAAGCTCATTAAGGATGCTGATGAAATGTGAAGCCCTTGAATCCACACGCCATCTAAGAAACGCTCAAGTAGAGCCTATCAAGTTTTGGCAGAGAGTGGAGACAATATTTTTGTCAGAATTTTTCCCCCCAAAAATAAAATCTATGGCTCTAATTTTTGTTATCATTGCTAGAAATCATACTTTTCAACTGTGTCTCCTTCTTCCACCCCCTTCATGAATAACAAAATGACAGCAAGATTTGGGTGTTTCACAGCCAGAAAGACAAGAGGAAGATAAGAAATATTAGAATTTGTTGTAAAATGTGGGAAAAGCAATAAAAAGAAGAAATTAGAGGACTCAAGTAGCAGCTGCTGTGGTAAAACAAACTTCCCCCTTGAAATATTTCCAGTGAAATACTGTAATTACTTAAAACAGTGAAAACCCGTTTGTTTTCCTCCATGCTCTGCAGGAATTTCAACTGTTCAAACATTTCAGTTACACTCAAAGCTCAGAGGCTTTTGGACGGAATAATGCTTTTATTTTCAACTGAATTGTTTAATTTTCACGTTTTCCATGAAAAAAATGCTTTTGCAAAAAAAAAGGTAGGTACTTTTTGCAGAATTATTTTTTGTCATTGAAAAAAACCCAAAAACATTTACCTCTTAAAATGTCAGATATAATTGAAAGAAAGGAGAGGAATAGACAGAAGAAAGGAAAGAAACGGTAAAAAAAATAAGGAAATGTGGAAAATTTTCTCCCTATTTGAGCTGTAAAGAATGATGCAGAGGAGACGCCAGGTGTAGCCTTGCCTTTAGTCCCTCTCCAAATCTGGGCACACCCAGCTCGTCCCTCCTGCACATTACTCAGCTCAGTCAATAAAGGAAGATCAAGCCCCAAACAGGCTTCTGAAAGGAGAGGAAAAACCCCAAGTTGCTCTCTTTTCAAACAAGCCTTTGCAGAGTTTAGCTCAGCAATGACCTCCAGTCCAGCTTGGTGTGAGACATTTTCTACAGGGTCTTGTAAATGCAGCAGCTTTGCCTCAAACAGCTCTTCCTCTGCGAATAAAGACCGAGATGCCAAAGGCACAAGGAGTTTCTGTGGCCAAATGAAACTAATTTTGTGCACAAGGCCTCCCCCCAGGGAGGGACTATAGTCCAGGTAATAAGAGAAATCCTCTGAGGAGTATGCATGTGAGAAAAAGCAGAGTCTGTGTGCAGGATGTTGGATTTGGGAGTGCTGTCACCCCATGCAGGGGCAGCCCAGCCCATGATGGCACGTGCAGGGCTGGAGATGAGAGTGCAAATGACAGAGACTTCCCTGAGTGCCAAACGTTTGTGTTTTCTGTATTTTGTATATCTTGGAATGCAAATACGGTTGAGAAAATTGCACTTTGCATCTAGATGGAGATTGAAATCCGAAGTTCCCACAGACTTAGAGGTGCTCTCATTCAGGTCATTCTGGAGATATATTGAAATACCCATAGACTTATGCTGTAAGAAGAGAAACATCAGCAGAACCCTTACCAAACACATCAAGAGAACATGAGGCTACAATGCCTTCTTTTCCTCCTCCTCGCCCACCTTTTATGTTGAAATAAATGCCTATTCCTCTAGATTTATGTAAATTCTGCTTTTCTTTTTCCTTCATAACGAGTTCATAGCGAATAACAAGCACAATTAAAATGCCCAAATCAGTGTCAGCAGTACAAATTACCTCCCTGACCGACGCCTAACAGGTCAACACCTATTTCAGGAGGGTTTCTTCAGACCACCAGCAACAACCACAGAAGAGTATTTTGTGTGTTGAGAGGAGCCCTGTCCATGTAACCTACAGAGCAAAGTCAGGGCTGACCCAAGCACATCAGCACCAAAACAAACCCAGAAAACATTTGTAGACAATCAAAATTTCACAGTGTAATCCCTGCTCATGTGTGAGATCTCCCTCAGCAAAGCAAACACGTGTCCCTGCAATCCACACGCAGGAACTCGTGAAGAGACGCTGCCAAATAAAGCCATAACAAGCTTTTGCAATGCCAGTGACTAAGACTTACTTGAGGTAAATAAGGCAGGAAAGCCTAACTTGAACTCAAAAAAGGATGAGTTTGTAGTGAGTGTTTTGACTGCTGTTTCCAGGTGCAGAGATGTATGTCCTGTCCCTCTCCCTGCTTTCAGGAGAGCTCAGGTGACTGAGTTTCCCAGCAGCACAGAGACTCCTCGGTGCCCATCAGTGATGCTGTGAGCAGGAGCCCACCAATGGTAAATGGAATCTCTCAGGAGTGGGACACACATCCTGCTGTCCCACTGGCACCAGAAACAGCCCGTGGCCCTACAGACACACAACACATGGGTGCAGATACAGGCACAAGTCATCTGGGGTGTGGGACTGACCTGTTTTGGCCTGAATTACAGAGCCCAGTAGTCTGTGAAGTGTAGATGCTAATAAATTCTAAACTCAAACTGCTCCTTGAGCACGGGTTTATGTAACAGGTCACTGCAAAGATACGACCCTTTCCAACCATCACACACAAATCAGCCCAAAGAGGTCTCATTTTCTAGTTCTGCGCTTAAACTGCAGAAGAACCTTGAGTCCTCATGCTGCAGGGTGGGTGGCTCAGACCCACAGATATTTATGCATTTCCTTAAGCTTTTTAAAGTGTGTGTGCCTTTCTTAGAAAGAGCACGATGGAAAAGGCACTGGTTCATCTCCCCATGCCTCACTGCTGAAGAAAAACAGTGGCAGTACATTAAAGACTAAGCTGAGCTGCACTGGGGACCCAGAAACCCTTAAGCAATCAGGAAAACTGTTTGTGGTTTTGTGCCTTCAAGTAATACTAGCACCAAAACTTTTATACACTTCTCTAAAAAGAAGTGGAACTCCAAACCTCTGGGCTCACTTCTCTACAAGGTTCAAGACATTTATGCTCCAGGACCACCTGGAAAAAATTGCCTACCAGCTACAGCTGTACTTTCCTCAGGAAAATAGACACCAGCCTTTGTCCTGCATTTCTCTTTAGCAATATTGTAATCTAGGTGAAGACATTGTTATGCCAGCACAGATTAGTTACACAACCACCACTTGTGGAGGGTGTGGGAAGCTCATTACACCCCTACAACAGAGAGCAAAAAGATAGAGGGGAGGTTTTTTAATCCACAAGACTCCAAACAGTAATAAATACAGCCAGCTCTGGAGCCCACCAAGCAAGCAGGTGAAAATACATTAACACGAGTATTTACTGTAACAAGTCTCTTTTCTCCCCTCCAGACATTTCTGCTCATTCAAAATGTGCAGCGATAAATCAAATTAGATCAAATAGAACTGTCTGAAAGGAAGCCACACAATAATCAGTTTTGAATTTTCCCACCCTTCTCCAATAAAAAGCCAGTGCAGTATTACAGAAAGTTAATATGTGCATCTCGCCCATTATATTTGGCTTGAAACTGTATAAAATGACATCTGATAGCAGCTTGTATGGACAAGCTCTTATTAAACATAATTAGTCAACAAGGTCTATCCTAAATCAGTTAATGATCAGCAACAGACAGAAATTTACTGGTATTCCCTGACTTTGCATATTATGGGAGTAGTTTTTAATATTAAAAAGTTCATATCATTCCTACTACGCTTTGATTTACTACTGATGAAGTGAATGTGAAATCTGATTACATTAATTGAGCGTGTTGTCAGATTGTCACTTTTCTCCTTTTTAATTGCCTCCCGTCTCCTTCATTATCCCTGACAAGCCACATTTTCAGCCCAACATCCCACTTTGCATGCCTGGTTTTCCCATCTGCAGTGCTACAGAACTGGTTACTCCCCAGTTTCCCCAGCTGTAGGATCTCGTTGGGGTAGCAGGGATGCCAGGTGGAGCCCTGTGCTCCCTGGGAACGTGCAACAATGGTTTGTATTTCCTGCTGCAGGGGCACAGAAATGCAAAAGTAGGAAATTGTTAGTAAACATGAAGGGCAGCATTTCTGAGCCTGTGTGTGATGGTTTGTGCTACCACAGGGATTATAGACCCCTCCTGTATCCTAATGGGAGGAATTAATAATTCCTCGTGTGTGTGTGTGTGTGCTTCAGCTGTTCTAATACAAAACAGTATGAAAACTGTCCCAGAGCTCCATATGGCAATTCAAGGGGTGGTTTTACACTTTCAGGGGTTACTTAGAACTCTTCTTTCCAAGCTGCTGAGCAGTTTGCCCTGCTCTGAGGAATGCTGTTTTAGCGTGAGTTTGCTCCTGCAACATAGGAATCCGTGCAGAGCTGAGCAGCAACAGGCAGGAGGAGACCCAGTAAAGCATTTCACCTCATGGTCTCCTCCCATCCTCTCTGAATCCCCAAACCACACAGAAAGAACTCTCCCAGTAACCGGAATTTTACTCTAAACTTATCCAACATCGTCTTAAGTTTCTTGAGACCTCCTTGATTTCCACAAAATGCTGTAATCTGCCTGGGATTTAATCAAGGAGTTAATTAGTTAGGTAGTCCCCTTACACCCCCGCTGTATTCATTTGTTTTAGGTGAAGTTACACCTAGTTTTAAACTGCCACTCTAGGAGAGTCCCAACTTGTTTTGCTATCAGTTGGCTTTGATAATTTGCCAGGGAGTTAATCCTGCCTGACATGCAGCTCACAAGATACACCTCACCTGTGCTTTATCAAAGCAGTTCCCCTCTGCTTCAAGAGTGGTGAGTGTAACCCTGCCCAGGGTTGTTGCAGCACTGGAAAACACATTTTGTAAATGATTCTGCATGTGCTTTTTAATTTTTTTTCCTCCAGGAGTTTTGTCTCTCACATTACAGCTCTTGCTGTGTTTATGGAGTCACCTTCTGTCCTAGAAATTTGCCATGTTGAGACGCAGGCTCCCGGCAGCTGTGGGACTTGGAAGAGAACATTGCAAATACAAACACATTTGCTGACAGTGTAATTACTCCCTTCACTAGATTTTTTCCTTGTTTTCTTAAATGCAGGACACCTACAGTCACAATAGCAATATATCACTTGCCTGTAGCACAGCTTTCTTTCCCCTGTAAAGCGTTAATGAAGTTCCTGTCCTTGTTTCTCAGTAATTGTGACAGCATGTTGGATAATGTACTGGCCACACTTTATTAAAGCACTGGCCACACTTTATTAAAACCTAACAATCCAATCCCATGCTCCCTGCTAAAGAGACCTAACTCCAGTTCCATTTGGAGTTCGTTTCAGCATGCCCAGATCACACACTTGGTTTTAATTCTTCCAGAGCCTGATCTGAAGACAATGTGCAGGATTTTCAGCTGGTTCACATTTGCCTGTGGCTGTGCTGCGCGACTTTCTAATGCAAGGCCTGATCCTGGAAGGTGCTGAGGGCACAGAGGGCTCCTGCAGATGTCCAAGGGGACACTAAGACAGTTCTGTGCCCCTCGGGATGGGTGGCTCCCGTCTGGGTCAGGGAGGTCCATGCAGACCTCGCAGGATGCTTTGGGGACAGCGTGACTCAGCAAAGCAGTGATTTGAAGGGGACAATGGAGGGGGTGGTGGCAGCTAATTATTTGACAATTATTTCTGTTGAATAAATCTTCCAAGGGGCAAGGAGAGGGATGAGTCTCAAGTGCCTGCCTTTTTTTTTTTCCTTTCTTTTTTATTCTTTTTTCATGATCTTAACATGTGAGTCTCGCACAGAGAGAGGTGGGACGCTGTGGTGAAATCCAAGGGCCAAGGGGAGTTGTTTTTCTCCCATTGGCGCTGCCATGGTAGGAGAGCAGATGAACATTTGGGGCAGATGTCCATAGCACTGTTCACCTAAAGGCCTTGGATGAGGTCGGTGCAATGACCAATCCTTCCTGCAGGGAAACTGAGGCACATGATGCCTTCTTTGGTGTTACAGACCTGGAGGTGGAACTTCCCTAAGAAACTGTCCTGGAGACTTTTAGTGTGCAAGTCTCTGCCCAGAATAACTACAAATCTGGTGTTGCTGTCAGCCAGATAACTTCATATCGGCAAAAAACATAACGTCTTCTTTCTCTCTTTTGTCTTTCTGCCTATAAAATCATCACAAACTGAGTATGGAAGCAGAGATGTTTCTGTGTACAGAGAATATCTTGTCATTTACGAGAAGCAACGTACCTTGCTGTATTAGTTAAGAGGTAGAGATAACAAAGCCATCAAACTCTTGGGTGTTTTGGCATAAAAAAAGGAGCCTCTTGTTCGAAATCGCAGAAGAAAAAAGCTTTAGTGCAGGTTAAAGACGTAAAGTGCAGACTGAAGTGGGGTGAACTTGGACAGGCCCATATAGAGCACATGAGGCAGAATCCCTTGGCTCTCATCTCGAGGCTTCACTTCTACAAATAATGCACAACATTTTCTTATGTCTTCCCTGATGACAAGGCTCTTTGATTTTCTGAAGGAAGCATCATCAAAAAAAGTGTGGTTCCTCCTGCGTGTGATGAAACCATTAAAAAATGGCCGCAGTGTACAGAATCACTCAGAAATGTCATGGCAGACCAGCGCCCAAATACTTACTTGGCAGAAAGTGATTAGCTCAGCTGGATTTCCTGGTTAAATACAAGGTTAGATAAATACTTGAATAAACTTCTTTCAGCACGGACAGGATTAAGGAGAATGTCTTATTCTTGTGCTGACAAAGTTTTGCTGCTTGCAGACTGATTATATCTTTAATTTAAGATGATTATTTTCCATTTTTGATGATTCACAAGGGGAGAGATTCCCTCACTGTTTGTACTGCACGAGTCATCAGGAAGAGCAATTCCAGCTGCCCCTGGAGACCATGGGGAGGTGGTGGGTCAGGAGTGGAAGGGTCCAGGTGACCTCTGGAGCTGTTTTGGGGGGATGCCCACCTGGAGAGGTGCAAGGATTGTTGGCAGCTCTCCGACTGGGCAGCCCTGGGCCCTGCTAGATCTCTCCTGACATTACACAAATCCCTGTTGCAGTGATGACCTGCTGTGGAGCAGGGAGCCAAACTTCCCACCAGTGGTGCTCCAGTGATGCTCCAGGCCATGAGCAAACTCACTATTAAAGCAACTTTCTCATTTTAGCTTCTCCTGAGGTTGTGGTCCACAGGCAATGCAGTAGCTGACAGTGGACTAGAGCTGCACCATGTGTTAGTTACAAAATATGATTAGTATCTAATTTTAAATTAGGAGCCCTGCCATGGCAAAGAAAAGGGGAAAGTTTTTGTGTTCTCACTTAGTGGAATTAGAAAGCTTCATGCAACATTTTTATTTTCCTGTACTCACTGCAAATACAAATGGAAGTAGTGGTGTAAACACTTGTGCAGTGAGTGTGGTGGTTAATGAGTGCTGGCAAATGGACACCGCCACAAAAGAATCACAGAAGCACAGACTCATGGGGCCACTGAGGCTGAAAAAGACCACTCAGACCATTGAGTCCAACCTGTGCCTTGTTCCCACCTTGTCACCAGCCCAGAGCACTGAGGGCCACATCCAATTGTTCCTTGGACACCTCCAGTGATGGGGACTCCAAACCTCCCTGGACAGCCCCTTGCAATGCCTGACCACCCTTTCAGTGAAGAAATTCCTCCTCATGTCCAACATGAAGCCCTCAAGAGCTCAGTGCTATTTATTACCTCTCTCTAGTCCCAATGGTCCAACCTGGAGCAGCTGACCCAAACAATCTGAGACATGAGACAGATCCCTGGTTCTATTCCTAATCTCTTAATTTCAAGGTCAGGAATCTACAGTCTTCCCATCAAATGAAAGGTGCCATGAAGGAGAATGCTGCTAAAGCTGCAGGTCAGTTTAGATTTGCTCACAGACAATCCTAGACTGGCATATTTCCCTGGTTTATAGGATCTGCAGTTAGGAAGTGTTACAGCTTCAGCATGTAAGGAGTTATTCAGTATCCAGGGCGAGGAAATGGCACAGAATGAAGCCTAGAATCCAAGTGAGAAATAAAGCAAAAACACTGCCATAAAAATAGAAGGTTCAATAGTCTTCCACGTCGCATCTTTGGAGAAGATTAATTGGCTTGGCTGCTGTTGTGAGAGCTCCGATACAGCACAAGGCTCCAGCCAACTGCTGAACTCAATGGAGCCACAAAAGGGCTGGGTGCTGAATAACTTTGAAGAGCGCAACATCAAACCAGCCTCAACTTGAATTTGAGAAACATCCCAAACCAAACCCAAACAATGCTGCTGAGTGAATGATTCAGGGCATTGGTACAACCCCCCACATTTTGTGTGGAGCAGTGGGAAGGCTGGTGATGAAGTGCAGTGGAATACCTCTTCCCAGGCCAGAGCAGAATCACAAAAAATAAACAGAGAAAACATATTTTTCCACGGTTAGGCAGATTTAAACCCACCCTATTTGAGGCACGTACACTTTGCTGTCCCTGTTTCCTGAATGAAAATCTTCACCAGGGTATTTAAGTTTCTGGCACACACAGGTTCTGAATCACTCACAGCCTAACACTGGGGAGGGACCTCATGGAAGGCACGAAGCCTCTTCCTTATATGAAAAGATTCAGAGAGGCAAAGAACCTGGCAGTTTGCTGCTTTGCTTCACCATCTCTCTATTCTCCCAAAAGTTTTAATCCTTGGGCAACATTTCTTCCTTTACATTTGAAAATGGGATCCAGGCCTGCTGAATTTTAGGTCCGTGCAGTAGCCAGCAGCCTGCAGTTCTCAGGTAAAGGTAAATGTTTGACTGGGAGAATATTTACTTAAAACTGGCACTACTGTTATAGGACAACTTTCTCTCCAAGTGCCTTGGGATGTTGGATTAAATGAGAAGTGTTGCAACAAAGCAAACAGTGTTCATAAGAGTGCTAATAATAGCAGTACCTGGAGTCACTGCTCCCATAAATAGAGACCAGCAGGAGATAACTCCATGCATTTACATCAGATCACCAGAATGTATATTTGCCTTGAGCCAAAATGATATAATGCATATTTTATCATTATCAATGCTTGCAAGCGTAGGCCATGTGTAAGGTGTTTAGGAAGATGTGCAGCTTTTCCAGCTGTCAGGAACAACACAGTGGATTACTGTGTCATGTGGAGGAAGGCAGAGATAACACTCACCTCCTCCCTATTGTCTCAACTGGAAAAGATCAGATCCAGTCCTATGATTATTATCACATTGTGAAGCTACCAAAGATAATGAAACAGCTCACTCAGGAAGTAGCATTGTGCATTAATCTTCTTTTTCTATATTAATCCTACATCAAAGAGAAGTCTGCTCTGGCTAATTATGAGATTCACTCCCAGAAGATCACTATTACACCCAGGTTATTCTCATTTTTCCCTCCAAGCCCTCCTTCTCTCAACTTCTCTGGTCTTTGAGCTCCTTACTGAAGGGAGGTGATGATGCTGGGCAGCTTTACTGCTGTCACTTGCAATGATGTGGCACAAATTTAGTGTGGGAACACTGTGTATTTATTGTGCTCTGTGGCTCATTCAGGAACCGAAATTACAAGCTGCTGAATGAGGATGGAACAGCAAACAGGATTCTTAGATTCCATCTAAAGGATGGACCTGGAAAGAGAGAAGATGAGTGAGGTGCAGGTGGGTTTGGATCACTTTTGCATCCTAAATTTTACTGACCATAGAAAAGAGAAAAAAGAGACTGAACAAATTGATTGAAAGACACTCAAATCCTGTTGGGTATTGACAGACCAGTTTGTTCTCCCAGAGTCCCTAATTCCCAGGTAAGCCATCCTGCCATCACACCACAGCGTTTCCTTGTGCCTACCAACATGCCAGCTGAAGAATTCTAGCCAGGTTTTCCCAGATGTAGTGATAGTGCACTTGGCAGCCAAGTAATGGAAAGGGCTATTTTGGCCTTAAAATTTCCCCTAGTTCTGCACTCACTGACGGTATTGATATCACCAGGCCTTAAACTCTTCTTTCTTTAAGAGTGACTGCTGCAGTGGAGTGGAGGAAGAAACAAATAAGATCTGACCTGAGGCTCAAGCTCTTTTCTTCTAACAAGTCCCAATCAATGTAAAATATCATGGGTTTTCTGATTTTTCCACTACTTTACCTTTCCTCCTCACATGCAGTTTTCTCTTTCCTCCCTCCCTTTCCATCCCTCTTGACTCCTTTCTTCTTCCTTTTCATATTTCTCTTCAGGCTTTTCTTTCCATTGCCTGTTTCACCCCACTGCACTTCTGCCCTGCAACCTCAAACAACCCAAACTCTCAAAGAAGTCCCTAATCCTCTCCTAATCTGAGGCATAAAACAATTAGCTGAAAATTAATATTTTTGCTGCTCTGTGCTGGCACAGTAACAGGAAAACCTCCATCTCTGCCCTGCTGGGGGAGCAGCCACTACAGTGCAGCCACTTTGGAGAAGCGTCAGATTTATGGATTAGCTGCTGCAAAATGCAGGGTGGATGGAAAGCTCTGCTGGGAGGTGCGGAAACAAGAGGCAATCTGCCTTCTCAGCTGGGTTCAAGGTTCCTCTTTGCTTTTTGAGATCTGCCACACTGTCAGGCCAGTAGGGCTCAATGCAATCCTTGGTCCAGGTGCTGCCTCCATCCACACTCCAGGTAGATAAAGGTGAGCAAGGCTGTTACTCAGAGCACAGCCAAAAGAGGTTGTTGTGCTTATTTTACATCCTTTAGCACTTGGAAGTGGAGTGGTGGGGCTCAGAGATGGCTCAAGGAGTCTCAGCTGGGACAGGGGGTGTGTGGGGTGACCACTGCTCCCAGCCAGGCACAGGCACTGCAGAATCCCAATATTCCTGCAGAAAAGGCTTGAGATGAAACGGCTCCATGTGAAAGGCTCAGTGACCCACTTGGAGTTTTGGCTAAGACCAAGGGGGGAAGAGATGCATTCACTCAGTTCAAAACCACTTTTTCAGGAGGAGATGGGAAACTTACAGAAACCAAAGCATGAACTTAAACAGTGCATTCCCTTAAAAACAGAAACACAGTCCTTATAAAGCTTGTATCCCCTCTGTAGAGTTTTTCCTTACTGCTACATATTGACTCATTAACAAATTAACATGTTTTGATTCCACTGTGAAAGTCTTGAGATAATTGTTACAGCTATGGTCCCGGGGCTGAAGAACTGTGCTTCTAAAACGCTTTTATAGACTACAAATTGGATGCTTTTCATACAGGTTATCTAATTTTAATTACAATTTCCCCTATGGCAAGTCTTTCTTTGCTTTGAAGTTGTTAGAGTTTTGTCATCCTTGGGGAGTGAGCAGTTTCAGATTATCATCATGTCAGATTTTATGTCCATGGAAACACTTTTTCAACAGTTTTTTTACGTGAAGCAAGCTTTCATCTGTGAGAGTTTTATTGGTCTGAAAGGTATGACAAGCAACTTAAATGTAAGTGATGTCCTACTTGTAATGTGAAAAAAAAATCTAAGCGCATACATTAGCCACTAAAATAAACAGCAATTACTGTCCCCACAGAGATAATTGCAGAATGTAAAAATAAGACATTATTTTCAATTCAGTATTTTTTCTCAAATAAACATTTGCCACTTTCAAGCAATATTTTGTCTGCCTGAGTCATGAGTGTCTGAGAAGAAGGGAAGGGGAAGCGAAGAAATACCGAAATGAGGAGATCATCTCTCAGAAAACGAGCCAGTCAAGGTTTAACATCTGTCCACCAAGCCCTGACAAGGCACCTCTGAGCACCAGCATGGGTTTTGACCACCAGGCTGCTGCCGGGTGCATTTCACATGACTGATTGCATAACACTCAGCGTGCTGCTTTCATCAGGAGCAGATATGGTCCCTCCCTCTGCTGCATTAGATGCCTGCCGCCCATCTATAACATGTAATCTCTTGCTCTTTATTGCCAAGATGTTTATTGATGCTTGCCAAAGCCAAGGAAAAGAAGGATTTAACACATAAGCATCTCCTTATAAAGGGCTTACTTGCTTGCGTTTGGAGCCTTGGGCACTATGTCCAAGGGACAAGATGCTGAATTCTAAGCATATCAGCCAGGTCTGTGTCAGTGATTTTTTTTTTGACAGAATTTTCTTGATGAAGCTGTCTGGGTTTGCAGAGCCAATGGCAGTGCTGGCATTACAAGGTTCTGCATCCCGAGTTTGATGGGCTGCCAGCACATTTACTGCTGTAATGCTCTCACAACTGCAATAAAACAACCAGCAAATCAAGGATGCATAAACCATCTGAGTATTCAGACCTTTAGCCTGCATAGTTTTAAGGCAGTAAGAGATACAAGAGCAAATAGCTAATGAAAATAAACAAATGAACACAAAGCTTGAGGAGTTTGCTGGGGAACATGAAGACAAAGTGTGTGGGGGAGTGGAAGATGTGTGCAGGTTCTTCTCTCATCTTTGACATTCCTGAGCTAACACACAACAATCAGTCCAAGCTGAATCCAGAAGTGACTAGGAGAAAAAAGTTCTGGAGGATCATTGCTCACATACAAATGTAATTGCCACTGGAATAATCTTCTTTGGGGGATTTCTAATGGTGTAAGATTATATGAAAATTTCAGGTTTTGTTCTTCACCTCCAAAACCCTTTCTTCATCCAAGAGATCTTGGATCCTGTTCACTGGAATTAAGTCAGGCATTTTCAATTGAAGAAGATCAGAGGAATTAGCCTGAGTTGATTGAAATCCCTCTTAAATTTATGTAGTCCTTTACAATCATTTGAATTCAGGTTGCAGCTTCAGTTACCTAAGTTTTTCAGGGAAAAAAATGATGGGTTTTGCTGTCATAAACAGGATCTATTTTCTTGAAATTATGGACATTGTTCAGAGGATTGCAAAGTAACAAGATCTCCTATGAACAACAACATCAACAACAACAAATATTTGACTAAAATAAATAAATGGAGTTGCTATTTTCTGGTCTTTCTCATCTGACACTATTTTAGGTAACTGCTGACATTAAAGGAGCTATTCTAGATTTATTTCTGGAGCTCAGTTTGAAGCTGATTTCTGATTTTTAACAGTAAAAGAAGTCATACAGAAGACATAGTTCTTCGTGACCACCAATGATTCAAGGGATTCCCTAATTTTCACAAAGGCAAATTGGAAGAATAAGTCTTGGAGCTGCAAGTGGAGTCACTAGAAAAACAGGTTCAGTTACTTAGGGCTAAATCAGTGTAAAAGAGTGTCAAATCTGTGAGAATTTGGGGTGGTCAAAGTGCCTCAGTTCTTTCCAATGAGTGTTACTTGCCTTTCACCAGCTGGTTCAGGTGTCACAAGAGCTGGTTTCCCTCTAAAAACTGTCTGGGAGAAGGTCTGACAGAGCCTGATGAGCGCTTCCAAAGGGAGATTAACGCTTTCAAACATCAAAGTAGAGCTCCCTGTTGAACTATGTGAGGATATCAGACTTTTCATGACAAGGATTTAAATGACACAGGTTCTTTGCAGGTTTGACCACAGTGTCCTCCTCTTAACCCTTTCCTCTGAGCAGGCTGTTCCAACAGGGAGAAATCCACCTAATTTTGAGCTGCAGGAAGCTCAAACCTGCAATTGTTTCCCTGTGCCTTTCCCAGGGCAGACCTGCAGCCCTCTGGGGACACTCCTGGTCCCTTGGCCTCCAAAGGGAGGAATGTGACAGACCCCCCATTTACAGCCTTCTGGAGCCACTCCCACCATCCTGCTTCTCCCCAAAGTAGGGACATGATGGTTTTCCAGGGAATCACAGCGTCTGCTTCCTCAGAGAGGTCTCTGACAGATAAGCTGGTACTAAACACTCCTAATTATAAATCCAATTAACTGTATCCATACCATGACCCACAACTGTGTCAAAAACACATAGCAGCCAAAAAACCCAAACATCTGACCATCCATCGTCATCGCCACTGAGACTTGTGTCCTGGACTTCAGTCCCCTCTGCTCACTGCCACTGAAGTAAAGAGGAGGAAAAAAATCCTGTGAAGTCAATCTTCCCTGCATTTGTTCATTAAAATATGGTCAGCCTACATGAGAGTTTTATTTGGAACAAAAGGACTGTTAGAGAATTAGTCACAGCCTGGGAGGCAGGAGAGGGCATTGTTTTACGGAGACAAGAAAGGCTTTGGGAAGCAGATGATTCTAATTTACCTTCTTGACTTTATTCAGCCACTTTCAAATAGATTTCTCTTCATGTGGACTGCAGTGTTTATAGCTGTAAAGAGGAGGAAGGCTCACTTTTAACCCCTGCAAAAGAACAAGGCTAAGAAATAAATCCTGCAGAATTCCTTTTCTTGCTCCATTAGCAAAGATTTCAGCTCAGGTGACCTTCTCCAGGGAACACCAAATAACATCAAAAATTCCCTGTGAAACCTAAGTGGGGTATTCTTGCACTTAGAATAAAATGAAAAGATCTGTTTTAAAATTAAATTCTTCTAATTTAGGTATTTAATTGAACTACACTATTAAAATTACTCAATTTAAAACATTCATGTATGAAAATATTTTAATTTACTTCTATTTATAGGTTTATGTTCTGTTCTAAGACGCAAAATTTTGGGGGACAGAGTTTGAACTTTTCAGGCTATTTGGAGTGGGATTTTGCTTAACGTATCTCAGAAAGATTTCAGGGTAGGGAAATCAATTTTTGACCAGTCCTAGTTAAAAAAGACCTTTTGAGAAACATCCAGGACTGAATTTATAGCTTAAAATTCATCTCTGAAGGGGGCAGTGGAAAAGAAAAAATCACCTTTTATTCTTTCATTTATTAAAATTGTGATACAAAACCTTTCTGAATTTACATGTGTATATATATATTGAATGTACATTTTCCTTGACTTCTTAGTTTCCTTAGTTTCTTTTTGTTTCCTTGGATCCTAACTTGAAAGAAAATAGTAAAAGAGAAACTCACTGAATGGTGACCTCTCATAATCTCACTTTTTAAAAGAGGAAAGCTGAACAAGCAGAAGAAAAGGTGTTTCACTCTGTGTTTTCAAAGCTTTGTTTTGGCAGCCTCCTGTAAAACTCAGGTGCCTGAAGAAATGTTTGAATAAGAGAGACCTTTGCTGAGAAGCACCAGTTACATTGAAGTTGTTCTTTGCCTACCAAAACATTTTATGCAGACGTGTAAGACCTTCCCAGAGATAAATCCCACACCTTTCATTTTCATAAGTTAAAAAAAATAAATTACTTAAGTAAATCTTTCTACTTTAAAAGTTCATAGAAGGATGAAAAGGCAAAAAACCAATTTGTGAGGCCTGTTCTCCTTAGTGCACATGTAAATAGATTTCTCTCTCCCCCACAGAAACACATCCCTCATGCAACACATATTTGGATTGGCTCTGTCCTTCATCCATTTCCAATCACAAAAGCCACCACTCCTCCCAATAACGATCAAAGGCATGAATGCAGCAACTCTAACAATTGCTGCCATGGAGAAACAATTTAATGAAAACATGTGAATATATTTTTAGAGCCTCATAATACAACTTCTCAACTGGAAATGAGGGGAAAATGCGTCTCATGACCATGGGTTTGATCAAGCCCACCAAAAAATGCTCTGCAGAGCATAATTTGAGAACCATTGTATCATACTTGAATCCACTAGAAACCAGCTAACCAAATGTAACAAATTAAGGCAAGTCAATTTAGAAGGGCAAAAATATCACTCCTTGTTAGTGTAGTACTGATAGACCACTCAGTGATGAGCTAAATAAGCACACACACAATCACTTTAGTTTCCAGTAATGTCATTCAAATTAGATTGTTCAGGGGATGCTCTAAACCAGTGCTGAAGTATTGGCTTGTGCTGCTGCTTTTGAAATGACTGGAGAAACAGATGAATGTAGTTCACAATATTTTTTCTAAAGATTTAGGGAGAAGACTGAGCCACGCTTTTTAAAATTTTTTTGTCATTTGGAAATGAAGAGCAATTATACATTTTGCTGCGTTTTTGCCGATTTACCTGTGACCCACCTCAGTTATGCTTGAACCCTTCTTAATCAAACCTGACAGAAGGTCAGATAAATAGTAATTTAAATTCCTCCAGTTTTTGTGAAAAGAGTTGGGTAGGTACAGAAGAGAGACCTCTGCAAATACCCAAGCCCGACAAAAGGAAAAGCTTCATTTGGAGCTTCCCTTTTACAGATACAAAATAAAATCAATCATGAAATATGAACCCAGAAAAGAAAATCTTTGTTAGTCCTGGTGCTCATGCCATATCTTGTCTTTTTCTTCCATTTTCTCCCAATTTTCTGCCTTGGCTATTGTGATGATTCCTTGTCCCCAGTGCCTTCAGTGGGTGTCTGCAGGAGACATGGGAAGCCAGAAGGGAGACCTGCCCTTTATCCTTGGTTGTGATAAAGGGGGTTGTGATAAGAGTCCTCAAAACTGTGCCTCAAAGTAGCAAAACCGCAGGAATTTTAATTTGTACTGCAGTATAAACTCCATCAGCTCTGTTCCTGCCATGAGCTGCCACATCCCGTGGCTCTCCCAGTTGTAAACTCAGCGCTTCGGTTTGGTCTGGGAATTATTTGAAGTTGGCGTAATTGCTACTGCTGCGATCCTGAACCCAAACATTTCACATGCACATTCTCCCCCAAAGGAAGCATTGCTGGGATTTTTACACTACATCACTTCAGCTGTTTCAAAACCACAAAATCCTTCATTTAAAATTGACATCTACATATCACTGCAGACTGCTTTTTGAGCAATATTAACACCTAGTGGCTTGCCCTTTCTGTACTGTATGGGCTTGGTGACCTCCGATCTGCACATGCCAAGGAAGGCCCTTCTGACATCAAAACATTACTCAAGAAAATTCCTTTCAACAGCAGGTACTTTACTGACCTAGATTAAGTTGCTTGAGACGTCAAAGCCCTGAAAAAAAAAAGAAGCTAAAATTGGCCTAAATGACTTCAGGCATAAAATCTGACCAAAGGAATTATGTCAGATGCTATAAACAGAGAGGAAAGCATGTAGGGAATATGAGGGATCAAAGGGAAAATCAAGTTAGTGTGATTTTTTTTGTTTTCTCCCAACTAAAATAGATGCTCCTACTTGTTCTGATGTGGAAGGAAGCAACGGCTGTTGGCTGCCACACAGCTGACTACAGAATGCTTTTATGAATGTTTTAAGAAGGAAAATCAAAAATGTGTTGACTGGAACACTCCATGCAATTCTGGGCTTCATTTAAACTCCCGAGTCTCCCAGTAACAGGAATTACAAATTTACTCAGGCTCTGCAGGGCTTTTTTGAAAGCAAGACTTTGCCCAGCAGAGTCTCTGTGGAAAAGCATGTGAGCAAATCCCAGTGAGGTGCAAGGGAAGGGGCTGACCTGGCCCACACCCCCAGCCCATGTGCTGTCATGGGGGGATAGTTGCTATGCTTCCAAAATTCCCTCTTGCCTTCATATCGTAGGTAAGGAGGGCACAAGGATCAGTAAAGGGCAAATATCTGTCAAAAGACAAACTGGTCCAATGCCTTGCGCTTTCAGTCTTGACCTCATATGTTCACAGCCATGCAGTTTTTAAGGAAAACCTTCCTTACTGAACTCCATGCTGGTTTTTGACCTCAAAACCCTACAGCTATTCCAGCACCAAAAGCAGTGTCCTGACTTTAACAGGCATTGAGCAGCTGAAGCACATTATCCCCTTCAAAGCACCCTGGCCATGCTCTCTGCCTGCTCTCAACAGCCTGGGCTTCAGTGGGCAGGTGTCGAATCCAATCCCTTCACTCGGACAGGGAGGGACCTTCCTGTCCCGCAGATCCACATCCAGGCACTTGAGCAAGGTCACATTTGCTCCATCCTCCTGTGGTCAGAGGCTGCAGCAGCACGGACACATCTGGGCCCCGAGTCCAGACAGTTCATTTTGAGACAGCCTGGACA
Organism: Corvus kubaryi; assembly: GCF_017639235.1. NCBI lineage: Eukaryota > Metazoa > Chordata > Aves > Passeriformes > Corvidae > Corvus > Corvus kubaryi. The sequence goes on along the minus strand of NW_024580668.1, from coordinate 2,841,174 downwards.
ATCGTGCAGCAGCATTTGCCTGGCACCTCTGCCAGGAATCCAGTCAAGCCAAACCCTGGAACAAGTCCAGCTAATAAATGATAGAACTCTTAGAAAGTGTAAAAACACACGACTTTCTGAAGTGTGTTGTAAAGTTCATTTCTTGGCTGTATTTGGCCAACAGTGCCAGTGCTTGCAGTTTCCCCAAATGGGCACTTTAACATAGCTTTGGAAAATAAGATTTTTAATTGGTTATTCATCATGAAAATGTTACAGTGAGCTAAGAGTGCCCCACAAGATGGATACTTAGAAACCCGGTTATTTTTGTAATGGACATAAATAATCCACTTGACAGTACCCTGGAAACCACTCTCAGCTTGGTTTGCTGGCTCTCCAAGTCTTGCCACCAGAGGATACAGAGACTGAACAGGAAAACAATGAAAATGTGCATGTCCTAGAAAAAAAGGAGCATCACTCTTTCTAAAATGCAAACCTTCAGAAATCGTAGAGAGGAAAGCAGAAAAATCAAATAGAATATTAGCTATTACATGAAACCAGGGCTCCTTGATTAAATTTGAATACTGGAGGCCCTTTTATCAGTGGAGACCCCGTTGTCCATGAGGTTTGTAAAGTTTCTAGGTGGAAATGAGGAGCTCTTGGAGCTCTGGTTGGTACAAGCCTGTACTCAGCCAGGAGAAGTGAGTGAGCCATGAACCAGCACAACGTTGTTGGCTACAGAGGCAATGCCAGGAGCAGAAAGCAAAAATGTGACTCCTTCCAGTTCTGTTGGCACTTTTAGAAAGTTTACAAAGCACAGAGAATGGAAGCACCTCTACACTGAATTATGACTAACAGTATCTGTAGATCTTTATATGCCCTAAAACCCCTCAAATGTGAATGCAAGCAGCATCACACGCTTCTTTAGGGATGATGGATTTAAAGTGATTGCACAGGTACAGTGACACCAAGGCAGGGCTCATCAGAGCTGTGCCTTGGATCCCTGAATTCACCATTACAACAGCGAGGCACAAACCTCAGCCCGAGGAGCAAAAGGATTTCTGCTTTTCAGTTTCCAGTTGCTGATCTCATTTCTGACTCTTGCAGAGTCACAGTGCTGTTCCCATTAAAAAGAAAACAAATGGATTCACTTAAATTGAAATATAAAATCCTTCCCTTGACATTGTTGCTTGTGCTGCCCTCTTTGACTGAATTATATCCCAGTCTCCTGTCAGTCCTTAAGGAAGTGCTTAAAGCCTGAGTCTGCGTAACACCCACTGTGAGGAAGGGGTCACCCAAACTCCTATCTCCTACTGCTCAATTTAGTTAAGAAGAAAAAGCCTGTGCTCATATTCCAACACATGTTTCTGCTTTTAGATCTCTGGGAACTTTACGTGTAGGTTTTTTTTTTCATCTGTTCTCAGAGCAAATGTCAGTGCATTCAAAGTCCAGCGAGGTCCTTATGACCGCAAAGAAACCCCAGACCTGCATGTGGGGGCACAGTGCTGGGAGCTGGGGCTGGGCAGGGCTGCCCCAGAGCCACTGCCCTGGCTCCACTCCTGCAGGGCCAGGGCTAATTCCAGCTGATGTTGCTGGCTTAGCTCCCGGCTCTACTGACACAGTCCAAATTTTGGACACAGGTGATAACTACCCAGACAGTGACAGGAAGATTATGCCAGGCAGTTTCCTCTGTGGAGACCCCAAGGGGTGGCCTGCAGCCTTGGCATGTGCCAGAAAAGCCGCAGGGAAAGCTCCTGCCCAGCCTTCACTGCAGGCAGTTCCCATCCTGAGGTGCTGCTCCTCTCACCCGCATCCGCCTCACCAGCACACTCAGCATCCACACCAGATGAGAGCAGAAGGTTTTCTCCTGCATAATTTCAATACTCAGATGTGTGTATTTGTGTAAAATAACAATTTATTTAGTTCTACCCTTACAAAAACTGTGACACAGGAGAAGATATTGCTGCCTGTTGATGCTGCAGACCAATATGGTCTCAATTTTTCCTATCATTTTCTTTTATTCACCTGCTGTCTGGGACCTGCCCCTGGGGTGGGAACAATCTTTTTTCTGCATGTTGTCCAGCTCTGTCTCAAAGTAGAGTTTCTAAATGTTATAATGAATAAATGATCCAGATTAATTAATTTGGAATCTAGACCTCTTCATGAGCCAGAGCATCCCTGAGATGGGCTGATTTTTTTGTTGCTGATGAGTGACAGAGATGGGCAAGTTGCTTCAGAATTTGTTACACTCTGCTGGCACTGAAACCATGTATAATTTAGGGCTATCTAAAGCCTCTCTATTCAGTTTCCATCTACTTCTGCCCCAAGCACGGACACAGCTTTTTAAAATGGACATGAAAACATTTGCAGCTGCTTCATCTGAAGCAACAGCCAGTGCTCTTTGTGTCACTGAAATGGCATAAACCCAATATAAACAGGAATACGAAAATACTTTCGAGTATTCTGTATTTTACAGCTTCCATTAAAATTCATGAAAATGACATCTAAGAGTTCCAGAAGCAAATCAGCACTAAAGTGCTTAGAAATGACACCTTAAAAAATTAAAATACTCAAAGCACATGAGAAAATAAGTTTTTCAAAGGAGATTTAATGAACTCTGACAGTTATTTGTATAATGTTTGTTATGTGGCATCACTAAGATTTTTCTACTGGTGAAGGTTAGATGAAAGTGTTTTGACAGCTCTCACTAGAGGGATGATATTTAATATAGAACAGTTTGCAAAACAGTATCAGGACCTGGGAATACCTTTTTGGTTAGTCATGGTGACCTTCAGCCCTGTGAAGGAAAAAAAAAAATCCTGAATTCTGTAATCTCTGGTTTTAGCAGCTCATCTCACAAAGGAAAAAGAATCTGAGATTTTTAAATACCTCTTTAAGGCAAAATGGTGTGGCCAAACATGAATTTTCACAGCTTACATGCACTGAGGTCTTGAAAATGAGAAAGCCCAGAACAGAATCTGAGCAGGCTGGCTTTTCAGAGGAGAATAATTAGCAAAATAGAAAAACCTCTAAAATCTGGGAGGGCTCAAACCCGAAGTCTCATCCTCAGCCCTGCACAGCAAAAGAACGCGGAGCACAGGTGGTGTCACCCAAACTCCAGCTATGGAGATCAGGGCTCTTCAAGCTCATTTTCACCCCTCCTGGAGAGCTTCACCCTCAATTCCCAAATAAGAAACCCTAATGGCAATTGCATGGAAAGAAAGCAAAGTGATCATAAGGAAGAGGTGTGAGAAAACAGCGCTGCTGTTCTCTGGTCAAAGGCTCCTTCTGGGAAGGTTCTCCACTCACAAAGATTAGTCCCACAGCATTTATACAGCTTTCTACCAAGTGTGGGATTTCCTTCACACTCAGAGGAGGCTCCTCTGGGTTTCTCAACAGCCTGAGAGTGATTTTCCTCCTAGGAAGTTTGTCCCTATAGAGCAAAAGAAAGGCCCAGCAGAGGCTTTAGACATACAGCTCCTATTAATCCAAGTGGGAACTGTTTGTCCACGTTGGTCCCACAGGGAACGCAAGGATGTGTTTGTGTGTTTTGAGGAATCCCATGGAACACAGTAGCAGTTTCAAAACTGTTCTCCTTTGGATTTTTTTAAAAAAACCCCATCTTTTTAATAAAATCGCTTTGTAACAAAGTCAACTTTTTTGTTTTTCCACCCAAGTAGGCAGCTAAAAGTCTAAACAAATTTTGGGTTTCCACATGGAAGAAAAAACCCCTGTATTTCCTGAAGAAAAATTGTGAAAGAAAATTCTTAGAAGAATTCATTGTTAGCTGAAAGAACAGATTTCGGCCAACAAGAAATTTCTGTGATAACCTGCACGTGCAAGCCCCAGCCTTCCACACACTTAATTTTTGCTGCTTCTCAGGCCTTGATGTATGAAAGGTTTCCATCTCAGCCTGTGCTGCTGTGACTGTCTGGGGACAGAGGCACAGAAAGGAGCTGAGTCCTCATCTGCCCCTGGTTGCTGGCACCCACTGCTGCTCAGCAGCCTCCATGGGCTCTCCCCAAATTTCATTTTTCACACCCTCCAACAGCTTTAAAGATGACAAGGCACAAGAAAAACACAGTAAGAAAAACAATAGCAATCAAACTTGTGAAAAATCAGGAGGTGACAGTTTAAAAATTATTAATAACTGCAGGCTTGTTTTGTTATAGTTTAGCCTAATCTTACAGAATGTGGGAGAAGGGATTTGTTGGGAGAAGTAAAGGACTAACAACATTTAGAAAAAAATATATATTTGTCATTGGGAGCTACTCTTCAACTTCAAAGCATCTTTAGTCTCTTAAAAGGATTTACATTTGAGCTGAAGGGAATTTAGGTAATGGGCAGCTCTGAGAGACATCCCCTCTAGCAGAGTTTTCACATATCACACAGCAAAGGAAACAATTCCTATTGAGTTTCACAGGATGATTTATCATCTCGCCTCTCCAAGCCTCTCACTGGCTCTTCAGCATTCACTGTGCACTTTGTGAAACTGTCTAGAAAATGATAGAACTGACAAATGGTGCCCCTGTCCCGTCTGGAACTCACACCATGCCTGCAGCCCCTTCCAAACAGAAACACAAGTGAAGGAATTCCGTTTCCCATGAAGTTACATCAATGCTTTTGGTGCCATTTTCCAAGCACAGGAGCATAAACATGGGGTTTATAGGAACTGGAGGAAAAGATACAGGGATTTCAGGACAAAGGGATGTTCCAAGGAAGGAAACAAACTACTGAAAAGTCTTTTTTTTTAAATAGAAATCCAGATATTTTGCTAAAAGGAATGCCTGAGTCAGAGCCCAGACTTCTACCAGCTAAACTACATTTCAACAACAGCTGAATAACTCAGCATAGGGATAAGATATTAGAGGGGATCTCACACCAAAACAGAGTCAAACATCCATTCATTGGAAAGCAAATCTGTAAGGCGCAGCTCCCCAGCCTCACATCCAGACCTGTCATCTTGGCTTGCATCACATAAGTGTTCGACCAGAATGAGACTCCTCATAAGTACCACAAAACCAGGTGGCACCATGTAACAAACCCCAACATCTGCTTTGAGAAACACCACCATGAGGATTTTTTTTTTTTTTTTTAATGGAGAATATTTATCCTTATAGGAAAGGAGGGCCCAAATTCCATTTTAGGCTAGTGGCCAGATGCTGATCTGGTGTAAATTCAGGATGCCTTCACTTCAAAGACCTTACTCCAGGTTACAATCCTGAATATAAAATTAGAATCAGTGTGATTTGCGGTTAATCATTTCACCTCCAAGTGCTTTTGTGGAACGATGTCGTTCTTCTGCCTCACAGAGTTTATGGATCAGATAAAAAGTGCTCTAAAAATACATTTCAGAAGATTTACTGCTATGATACATGATTTTCTGCCAACTCTTCTCAGCTGACAGAACTTTCCTTTCAATCTAAGCATAAAATCAGCCAGAGAGAAGTCTCTTAAGTAGAAAATGTTCATTATTTTAGCTAAAACCTGAAGATACGAGTGTACTGACAGTTTTATCCCAATCTTGAAGCCATTTTATTGGTCACTGGGATTTTCTGGCTGGAGCACAAGGGGCTTTTTAAGCACTTTAAGGCTGCTCTGCAGTGGTGTCTCAGTGCCTGCTCCTGTCCCATGGCAAAACCTGAGCAATTTGGGGTGGTTTTTTCTCCCACCCCTACTGCTGGCCACATTTCACATAGGAGGATAATAACTTAGTTTGAGGTTCTTTAGTGTTTTATGCACCCAGACACAAAGTTTTTAAATGCTTTACAAGCTCAGATGAAGGCTCATTATGTAAAGTAAGGAGAGAGTAAATTAAAAAGTAAATCCATATTTTTCCTACTTTTTTTACAATCACTGATTCCTTGTCATCCTAGCTTCAGAGTTTTCAGTGGTGGTGGGGAGGGTCAGAAACATACTTTCCAGGAAACTTAAAATTTGGCGAATTCCTAATATCTGAACCAGAGTGCAGAAGACACTGATTTCTTCTGAAGGAATACCAAAAGGCAACCTTTTCCTACCTACTGTACCCACAATTATTTGTGTGAAGCGCTCCGAAAAAACAGCGAGCTTTAATGTGACTTAAATGCTTAAGTGTTTAAATATTGCGGATTAATTCTTGTGGCTTAATACCAGATTAAAAATAAATGTGCTCTTTGTGGTGTTCCCCGTGTGTGACAAAGACTGGTTTGAGACTTTCTCGGCTCTTTTGTTTCTTGTTGCTTGTAGATAGCACTTAGGAAAACACATTCCCAGTGGCCCCACAGACTTAAATATCCTTTTGAAACGGAGGATTCCCTCCTCCTTTTTAGCCTGGGGCAAATCTAAGTGATAATGTGAAATACCTGCACAGAAACTGGCATCTTTGCTCTCACTAAACTCCTTGTTGCACCTGAGGGCAAAACAGAGGTGTGTGCACGATGCAGAGCACTTTGGCAAGGATTTGAGGTTTCAGCCTCATCATGTGATGAGAGCTATAGATTCATGAGTGCAAATTAACTCTCTCCGCTCCAGAATGACATCTCCTGGGCACCGGCACCCTATTTCTGGGTTTAGGACTGGGGATGGGCGGAGGGATGGACAGGGAAGCTCCTGAGCTTGCCCCTAGGGCCTGGGAAAGGGGCTCTTCTGCACATCCTTGGGGACTGCGCTTAACTCTCACGTGGGAGAGCGTGAAACACCGTTTAATTTGAATTTACACCCAGACCTTGTCCCGCACTGCGGTGGGTGGCTGCGAGCAGGGTGTCGTGCTCGGGGCTCCTCCGCCGGTGGTTAGGGACAGGGCCTTTGGGAGGTGGTGGCACAACTGAATTGGCTGTTTAGAGGAAAAAAGAGTCTTGGGCAGGTCATTCCAAACCCATGCCCTCTTCCACTGCTGCCAGCCCTCCTCCCCACGGCTGCAGAGGCTCCCGACACGGGTTTGGTTTAGCTCAGGAAAAAACCCGGCAAAAGCACTGCATGGATTGCAAATCGAGAAATAACGAGAGTTGTGGGTAAAAGTTGCACTCTAAAGCCGTGCTTCTGCTCCAGTTCCCTCGGTGCAACTCTGGAAGCACCTGATGGAGATAAACTTCGGGAGCTGTGTAAGACTCCTGAAGCCAAGACAGATTTTCTGCTGGCTTTTAGCCTCCTTCAGGCGTCCTTGCCCATGGCAGGGCATTGAAACTAGATGATCTTCAAGGTCCTTTCCAATCCAAACCATTCTATGAGTCTACGGTTTTATTTCCACTGCCAGGATGTGGCCGGCTGGCAGTGATGAGAATGGAACGAGCAGTGAATTCGGACACGGGGCTGCGTGTGTTCCAGGGCAACCTTTTGCACAGAAATCTCTCCCCTTTTTTTAGGGCCACTGATGTGTTTGGATTTCTGAGATCTTCCCGCAACCATCTGAACGCGATCTGAATGAGAAAGGCTGTTTGAAGTAAGAATTCAGTGTCTGTGAATGATAAGATCTCGATCCGAGGCTGGGTGAAGGTAGTTAAGGTCTGTTAACTCAATGGGCCTTCAATCACCGCCTTGCGAAAAGAGCTCCGAAGCCAGGGATGCCATGAAAATACCAAATCCAGCGGGAGGAGAAGGAGGATTTCGGAGCAGTTGGCTTCCTTGAGGCATTTCTTCATTTTCCCCAGCGGCCTAATTCACAGAGACATTAAGAACAGCACAATATCGTGGCAAGTGGAAGACGGGATTAATCTCACACCGTGAAGAGACTGAGAGAGCAACAGGAGAGAAAAGTTGGCCAGAGTGCAAACCCCAACAGGGCTGACCTGGCAGAAAAGCAGACCTTGAAGCCAAATTCAACTTTAAACTGTTCCCTCTCCTGCTTTGCTTTCACACCCTTCCCCCCCTGCTTAGCCCTCACTGCAGAGAGCAATTTGGAGCAGAATTTCTCTTTGCCTTGATTTTACCCAGAGGACTCAAAGGTAGAATCCAGTCCTGGATGTCTGAGCTAAAACTGAGGGGTGTTGTGTTTTCTGTGAACAAAACGAAGACACATTTCCTTGTCTTTTGCAACATAAGACGGCTTCAAATGCTGCTTAGATCCCAGTCCTCATAACCCAAGTCAACTGGTCTTTTCTTTCTTTTATTTACGAAGTGATAATTATGACAATATGCAGCATTGTGTCTCTGTGACTTTCATATCCAACTGCAGTGTTTCTAATGCAGCTTCAGATTCATTCTTTCTCCCATCCACCCAAGAAGCAAAGGCAAAGATAATTTAGAAATCTTTAGGGCTGTTTACATTTGGAATGTTCATGGGAAAACGGCTTTGAAATGAAAATACATTTTAACAAGAATGTTATTGTTTAGTTCTGTTCTGCTAAACATGACTTAAATACACGCAGAGTTTGTGTCCTTATTTATGGATTTGATTGGCAATTTAGGAAACCACCATTGGTTATTTGAAGAGGGTGTTTATTTAGTGTTACAGTTTTGGGTCAGTTCCCCTCAAAGGAAACTTCAAGCATATAGAATGGCAAACTTGACAAATCATGTCAACAGTTGGAATTGGACACTGCTTTCCATTAACTCTTGGGTAAACTAAATATATCTGCCAGGGACATTTTTTGTTAAGTGGTTATCAACATTGTGCTCTACCAAGGAATCTTGACTGTAACATTTCCAGCTTTAAAAAACCCACAGAATTAAGGTAGAATAAAGATAGAAGAAGTGCATTAATTTGGAGGGCAGAAGATGCAAGGCCGGGTTTGAAAAGTTGTTTGCCTGTGTAAATCCAATGCAGCGAGAGCGGGGAGGGTGAGTCTGTCCTGGATTTGGGTTCCAAGGGATTAAAGGACAGTTTCACCTGGTTTGTTGTAATTAGCCAGAATCTGGCATGCGCAGCACTTACATACTTCTGCAAAATCTGCTTTAGCAGATTTATCTGCTAAATTGATTATTAGCTAAATCAATTTATCTTTCAAAACCTGTCCTTATCCGTGTGCCTGGCCTCACCCTGCCTTGCATCACCTCTGACTCCTCCGCTGGTGCTGGGATGGAAAGGGATGGCTGCATTTTGTAGTTGGTGTGTGTCATGCTCTGAGAATGCTCCTGAATGCCTCTGTGGGAACAGAGGAGAGAAAACTGAATTTCTGACCCCTGGATGTGAGTTTCACACCCATGGTGCAAAAAAGATGCTGAACCGTGCAAGAGACACTCTGCACCCACCCTGGAAGGACACTCAAGACACCTGGACAACCCAGAGGACACCAAGAGCCCTTAGGGCTCCAGGAGCTTTCAGGGCTAAGCAGCAACTGAGATTGAAATGTAATTTTGGTCCATTGCTCATGTTTGTGTTGGACAAGCTGAATAGTCCCCAACACTGCACTGAGAACATCTCTGGCCGACACAGCAGGGCTAAAAACCCATCTGCAGCTACCAGCACCAAATGCATTTTCTAGATTTGGTTCCCAGTTCTTACATCAGCAGAAAAAGGCTGGCAAGGCTCTCAAAACTGGTAGCAAGTGTCTAAATTTACTCAGTCAAGGGAGTCACTCCTGAGTACAAGTGAGCTCTGAACCAAGCCTGGAGTGATCTGACAGAACACCACCCTTCTCCAAAGTGAACATGCTTTGTTGAACTCAAAAGCTACAAAGCACTGTGTGATACAGTTTATTTGACAATCACAATTCCTTTCCTCCCACACTTAACCTTGGGAGAACTTCTGAGAGCTTTGGACATTTTGTTGGAGAAGTTACTAATCCAAGTTTCTGGATCCTGGGTCACACCATCTCCAAATTAATCCCAGTTTATCTGGGAATCTCAGCTGGAGGTTTCCCAAGAGTCTCTCTGAGATCTCTGTGGTTTTCAGTGCCATCAGACTCAGATAATCTTTCAAACTGTTTTTTACAGCATTTAGGTACTTTCCACGTCTGGCCCTGAAGCTGGAAGTGTGTGAGGCTCAGCTCCAGTAAAATAGAAACTGAACTTTTATGAACCTCATAAACAAAGAATAAAATAAACCGTAAAGTCTCTCTTGGTTTGCAGATTGGCCTGGTGCTTTTATTTATTTATTCATTACCCTTGCATTAAAACAACAAAAATTATTTTAAGTTCAGTAACTTCCTGAGAAACATGGAAAACCAAATCACTGGTTTGGTTTTGAAGCAGACACTTATTTCTTAAAATCCCGCACACGCCATTGCAGACATTTTCCACATTGCTTAGTTAAGCTATATTCCTGTATTTTTCAAAGAACGGTTTTATTCTGCCTTTGGCAGGGTTCTTGTAAATGATTAGAATTATAATTCAGGTGAACTCTCTGTTGGAGATGGATCTTTAGGTCCTCACAGTGGTCTCTAGACCCCTGGGAATATCCATCAGATTTGTAGGTGGTACACACTTACCACGACACTTCCCTCACCCATCAGGAAGGACGTGTGACAACTGTCCATAGGCAAATATTTTAAGCCTTTCTACAACAAAGCCTCTGTAATTCAGCAGATCCTGTACTTTTCCCTCCTAAAATCTCTCTGCCAGCACAACTGTTGTTTCCAGGTGCTGAGATTTCCTACAACTCTGTCAATATCCATTGCTTCTGGAAACCCTGAATGTCCCAGCATTTCCAGCTGCTAAGAGCCAGCATATGGAGCTAAAACTCCTGAATTTTTAAATGTACAGTTTTGCTATTGACCACTCAATGGGTTTTGGAGCCCAAAAAGTTTTGTCATTTTTGCCTGCACTCTCTGCTCTCTTATGATTCAGCTTTCAAAGTCTGACCCTTACACAGGCAACTCCTGGTACAGAGCTTTCATTCATTCCCGTTTGTTTCTGCACAGAAATCTCCCTCTACCTCTCTACAAATAATTCAGTTTTCTTTCTCTGTCACACAAAGGAGAGCATAAACCTGCAAGGCAACAGCTCTGCACTTCCCAAAGTTTCTTCTCACAGACAGGCCCCGAAGGGATCTCAAGCAGCAGCAGTTTATCTCCTCTCTCAGCACAAGGACACACACCTTCACAAAAAGATTTGCAGGAATATGGGAGCTCCACGCCCTGGTGAACATCCCCAGCTGCCTCTTGGAGTTCAGCTGGAAGTGCCAGCACTTTCTAAGGATGAAATGCAATTTAAAATATCTAGTGCTTTTCACAGGGATGGAAAGATATCTATCATGCAAATTTTAAAAAGTCCTGAAAGGAATGGCCTGAAGTAGTTAGAGAAGCTGATGAGGTGTAATAACCACGGAGATTTTTCCTTGCTCCCCAGTGATTTCCTGAGCTCCTCACAGTGCCAGGGATTTCAACAAGGACAGGATTGCACTGGAAATCACCTGCTCTGCTGCTGGGAACAGAGACTTGGTGTGCCCAAAAGGAGAAGGCAGTCCCAAGAGTGTCACAGCACGCCTGTGCCCAGGGAGCTGGGTATTGCTCAGTTTTGTGGCCAAGGCCTTAGGGATCTATCTCAAAATCTTCCTTGAAATTTAAAGCAGCAGCAAATTAGCCCAGAAATGTTGGTACAACGAGCTCTAATACAGAAGAATGTTTCTCACAGGTTATAAAGAGCAGGAACATTTTGCAAACAGACTAATCTTAGCTCATGCAAGGCTAATTTCAGTATAAAAACTGGGGGGCACCAAACCTTGTCACCACTAAATTCCATTTTGATTCAAAATGACATCTCCTAAAGAAAGATCACAACTGACCATAACAAACACATGACAGTAAAATAAATAATGCTATTTCTAGGAAGGAATTTATAGTCCTGAAGTCACTTAAGAACAGAAAGAAGGTCAGGAAGAAGGACCACATTATAAACCGAAAGCTATTCTGATCTAATGAATGGCAAGGAGACATTTTGGCCACCTCCTAGGGAGCACTGATTATGGCCACTCAGCAACCTCTCTAGGTGGTGGTTAAAACATCTTGTTTCTATTCATTAGTTCAGCAGTGTATTCATTCCACAACAGAGTTTAGGAATCCCTCCCTCCTCCCCTGCAGCACCCCTGGTTTGCAAATATGTCGTCCACAAACAAAAAAACCCCAACCCAGAATTGTACTTCAGCACACCTAAATCTTCATTTTTGCACTTTTCCCCCCACTTCCTCCACTCTTCAAAAATTGCAGGGAAGCCTCTGTGTCTGTGAAGGAGTGAGGTGATGCTGGAAGAGGTGACTTAGCCCCCAGATGCAGGAGAGGGGCAGGAAGGTGAGTGAGGAGTGGAGGCACTCTGCTGCTTCTTGGCCCTGCTGTAACTCTGCTCAGGGCCTGGACACAGGGTGCCAGAGGGGACAAAGCTGCCCCAGGCTGCTGCAGGGTCAGAGGGTGCTCTCAGGGGGCTGAGAGGCTCTGCAGCTCTGAGTGGTGTGTTCTGTGCCTCTTAGAGCCGATACAAGTGCAGAGCAGTGAACGTGTGACACACATCCCTGCCAACACTGTCCCGTGGTACAAAACCATCCTGACCACTGCTCTGCCCTTTCTGTCTCCATCTCCTAACAAATCTCACAGACTCATCCAGTACATCCTTATAGTGCCCTGGGGAAGGTGTTGCTCCTGTTCCCATCTCTTTTTTTGGAAGAAAACATCCCTGTCTTCATGGCTATAAATCTCCTTTTCACTTCCAGCCCCAAAGTGTCCTGGCTAGTCCCTGCTGAGTAGCTCTTGCACTAACATTTGCCATCTAGCTTAAAAATACTCCCTCCCCTTTCATCTTCCTCAGCCAAACCCAGGGAGAACAAACCCACTTCCCTTTCACATTCATATTGCCAAGACAAACACACCAAGCTCACTCCTGCAAATAAAGGTTTATCATCCTCTGAATAGCTCTGATCCAGCTCGAATCCATCTTCCCTAAATCCGCGCCATCAGAAAGGTGCACAGCATTCACAGCTGACACCAAGAGGTGACAAGCTCCACCTCTCCATCATGAATACCCCAGGAGCCCCGGCTCAGCCGCTGCTGCTCCACTCCCAGACCCGGCTCCAGGATTTCCCTGGGAAGAATGCAGACAGGCGCCAGGCAGCAGGGCACTGCCGAAAAATTCCCCAGCCCCTCAGCTGAACCTTTAGAGATGTTAAACAAGGCCTTTGAAAATCTGCCCTGCATGGAATTATCTCCAATTTCACAGAGATTTGGGGAGCAGTATTGTTGCACCTTGTTCCAGTCAAGCTGGCGTGTGCTGGCCTCTGCAGTGGCTGGTGGTGTAAATTTAGTGCAAACACAGGCAGATGCTGCTTTTGTGATAAAAACTGTGTTTTAAACAGCATGTGTAACACCTCGACTGGTTGCAAAAAAGCAAGCATGCTATAAAATCCACATGCCTGAGACACATCACCATTTAAAGTATGTTTTTCCATTCCTGAAACCAGAAGATTTCTCTTAAACCAGCAGGAAGAAAAAAATCAGCCTCTGTGAGACCATCACAGCCACATTTCCACAAGGTCAGGAGACATTTCTGTCTGCAGTACCACCTGCCTGTCATGATAAATAATTTTTGTTCTGATTTGTGAAGTTTGCTGCCACGGGAATGAGCCCATTTGCTCCTTAATATATGTAAGATGTGCAGCATGACACAGAATTTGCAACACACAGCCACGGTCCAAGAGCTTCTACATCTGTCCTCAATATTTCCCTCCTTGGAGATGTCAGCTTTCCAAGTGCAAGGTTACCAACGGGACTGATCCCTGACCAAGGTGTTACCTTAAGGTCCAGGCACTAAAGAAACCTTAGCACTTACACCAAGAGTTTTTCTCTAGCACAGACCGCATCTGACATTGAGAAAAACGCAATCAGTGCTCTTGCTTTTAAAAGAAATGCCCAAACCCATTGAATATTGTAAAATCTTGGTGTCTCACACATCTGTATGGTCATGCAGAACCCTCATATCAGTACTGCTGGACTTCATGAGTAACATGGACCAGGATACTTTTGTAAAGAAAATATTTCTAGGGATGAGGCCATGGAGTCGTGTGTGAGAGGAATGAGGCTGCACAGGTCTGCATTTGAGGGTGTGCACCCAGCTGAGAGCACCAGAGCAGCCATGAGGAAAATGCATCAGGTTGAGATTTTGGTGAGTTCATAGTTCCATCTCAAACTTCTCTCTTTATGTTACTCAGTGCTAAAATTTTCTATAGTGACACTGCTAGTCCAGGGCTGAATGTCTGTGAAAATGCCAAAATTAATGTGCAAAATCATTGTATGTAAAACTATTACTATTAAAAAGACACCAAAACAAACCACAAAAAAGTAAATGCTATGATTTTATAACCATTAAAAATATGTGAACAGCATGAGAAGATTGTATGGTCACTCTCATGGCTGTTCAGGTGTTTGGGGTGGGTTTTCAGATATATTACTACTATTTATTTATTTATTCTCTATCTTACAGCTACAGAGAAGAAATAAGAAATGCCCAGGCTGCTCTATGCCTTACAGCATCTCTGCTGCATGTGGAGGTCTGGCTGGTGTCTCACTGGATGTCACAATGCCCAACAAGACCCCAACCTCAGAAATCCCTGAGACTCACCCAGGATTATGTACAAAAGTCCATCTGTTCCCATCTTAAGCAATGTTACCTCGGGGATGTTGGAAAAGAAAGGTTTGAAAAACCTGAGCAGAAATATTCCAAGTATTGCATCTGCTTGTGTAACCTGGCAAAATTTTCCAAATGCAAATCCTCTTAACAATGATCTCAAACCTTTTTTGAGGTTTGGGAACTGTCTGTTTTTTCCACTGTTCCCTGAAGATCAGGAACATATTCACATGGGTGAAGCAATCCTAGATGTCCTGATCCACCAAAATACAGGGCCCAGCATGTTGTTTTTTGGACTGTGGCTTTCCGTCGAGTGGGTTTGTACAGAGGTGCAGCAGAGTCAGACTCATCCCCACTGAGTTACCTGTCCTACCCTCATGTCCAGCACTGGGGTCTTCCAGGGCTGACAGAGGAACATATTTGGGATTGGGTGAGAATGCAGGAGATGCTGGATAAACCTTGCTGAGCCTCTCCCGTTCACTGATATCCTGATTATTGCCATCCCAAAGCCTTTCCTTCTTCCTGGACACAGAGTCCTGAGAGCACGATTTTCACTGTGGCAGCATGCTTGAGGTTGTGCATTAATAGGATTTCTGTGATTTTATCAAACCAAGAATATTTTTGACACATATACACTGATTTTCTATTTGTGCCAGCCTTTGTCTCAGCTCCATCCCATAGTGCCCATGCCTCCCTGCAGACAGCATGAGCCATCCCATCTGAGCACACCACCACTCGCTCAGGTTCTCTTCCTCTCCCTCCCCCAGACATTCTTTGACATGATTAGTGGCTAAATCAGATTCTTTAATTGAAAGAAATATAACTGAACTTTCTTCTGTTGGGAATGTGCCAGAGGCCACATCATAAGCAATGTCAAAGAATATTGGAAATGATCTAGACCTCTGACATTTGTGTTTAGCGATTCAGCTTGCCCCAGGTGGTTTGTTTGGGATCGGAATTTGTCACTGCTGTGAGGAGATAGTCTTTGGTGGTTGGGGCTTAAGGATTGCTGCAAAGAGATATAAGAAGATATGTTTAAACAAGTCACTGGAATGCTCTGCTTTAATCTCCTACAACATTTTGCACAGCCATGTCCAGGAGGATTTCTCTGTGAGAGACGTCCAGCATTGTCTTATTCTCTCTAAGATGGCAACAATTTTAAAAATACACATTTTTTAGAGCTCCTTGCAGCTCAGATAAGAAATATTGAAATGTAACCATCCCATTTAGTGTTCATTCCTTTGTTTTTCTGTCTCATCTTCAAAATATCAGAACAACAGGCAGTTATCCATTGAATCTTGTTCCACAACTCTGCAGAACCTAAATCGTATATGGGATCCCACAAGTGGGCCTCATGTTACACTTTTCATGTAAGATTTGCATCTTCCAGTGTATTTGTCTTCTCAAAGAATCACTGGGCTGGAATGAGTCTCCAGAGGTCACCTAATCCGTGCCCATGCCCTGAGGATCCTCGTGTACAGCACAGCCTTCTGGAACCCTCTGAACTCTGAAATGTTGGAGTGTAGACCAGCCTGGTTGCAGTTTCACTTCATTTACTTCTCTAATGTTTTCAGATTTCTCAAAAACATCCAGTTCACACTCCTCAGAGCTGGCAAATGGCTCAGCCCTGACTTTGCTATGTACATCCCCTGCTTGGAGACCTGCATGGGGCGGAACCAGAACTTGAGGATTTATAGGTCACTGGAGATTTAAACCATGTTGTTTGTTACACTGAGGACTACTGTGAAGCCAGGCACTTAAATTACAAAAATATTAAATTCTTCCCATGTTACACGAAACTCACTTCCCAAACCCATGCACACTTTGCTCACAAAATGTGTTTCCCAAGAGCCAAAGTCTTGAGAGCAGCAGTTCGCTCTTGTGCTCCTGTCTTCTGGGGCCTCTACTGTCAGCTTCAAAGGAATCATTGTTAATTGTTCAAATTGATTTCCAGCTACGTTTGATTTATTGCTGTATGATTTATTGAGCTGCTGCTCTCCCTGTGTCTCTCAGGTGCTGGCTGACAGGCAGGGAGCTGCCCCGTGCTTGCACTCGCCACTCCCCCGGAGAAAGGGAGATGCTCCGTGGATACAAAGAGGCTTTTTCTGCACAGCAGCTGGAGAGCACTGACTGCCTCGTAGGGGAAACCCTCTGACACCTCCTCATTCACTCCAACAGCTTAAACAGGGATCTTCCCCAAATAAATCTTTGAAATGGAAATGCGAATACATACGGGGAAGACGCACAGCTGCACACCCCGCGCACACACACCGAGAACTAAAACAAAACCAAAATAAAAGGATGAAATATTTTTAAAGTTTTGCTCAAGCATTTGCAGTGTTAATTTTTGTAGCTGCATATTCATTTGTAAAATGAGGCAACAGGTGAAAGCGTGTCCCAGACAGGAGGTTCACAACTCCCCTCACACCAGGCAGGTCTGGCTGCTCGGTTGCAACATCCCCGAGTTTGCCACCCCTGTGCAAATCCCAGCTGTACCGAGCACATGCCTGCTTGGAGCTTTGTCACCTTCCACAAGTACCCCCTATTTTGTAAATCCTTAGGAATGCCACTGGATAAACGTTTTGCATTTGAATCATGTGGGGTTGTAGCTTGTTACAGTTGGGATTGTTCTGCCTTGTGAATGCACTCTGGTCTGATCTGGCTGCAGCTGCTTAAACTGCCCTAAAATCATGATAGGAATCATTGGAAAAACATATTTTGAGGAGTCTTTTATGACCACTTTAATTACTTTGCATTTACATTATCTCCTCTTGTATAAATCTATGTTTTTCTCTCTTTTTCCCCCTCCCCCGCAGTCAAACCACTTGTGACTGAAGTACAAAACAGAGCTATGACAATTTTCCTTGCATGCAACATCCCATAAAGTTTTAAAGACAGATTTAAAGTTTCAGATTTAAATGCTGCAGATTACTCATGTAGTTGACAGCCTTCACTTTCTACCAAACAAGTCTTTATTGAAGTACAAACAGGGGCAAACAGGGGCAAACAGGAACACATTTTTTCCATCCTAATCAGATGGAGAGGCGACAGAGTAGAAATGAGCTCCTCTAGAAAAACGTGTACAGAGAGGAATTTCTTGCACAAAACGAAGAGGAATTGTGGGAAGAGGGTAGGAGACCATGCTGCAAAGTCAATGCAAGACAGCAGACCCCAGAAAAGGGGCTTACCCCTCTTTACATCCACTGCACTAATGGAATTATGCACATCTGGTGTTGGGATGCATGGCAAATCCAGCTGGGAACCATTCTCATCAGGATCCTGGAATAACTGGGGAGTTAATGAAAATGGATAAGCCCATACTTGAAATTAAGAGTGATGGATGAAGAACTTGCCTAGGTAAGCTTAGATCAAACCCTTGGTAGGGACAAGGGGTGAATGCCCAAGTCTGGAGCAGTGGCATTTGGGGCTCCAGAGTAGGAAGAGGATGTGGTCAGGAACAGAGCCCTGGAAATGCTTCAATCTTGGTCTTGCAGTGCCACACAGTACCCCAGCCTCCCTCTGTTAGCTTGAGACTCCTTTGTTGTCTTGTCTTATTACCCCTTAATTCTGGAAATACCTAAAGATGAATGTCTGCGATCGCAAGCAATAACTGCAAATAAAAGCACACAGCGGCCCTGAGCCCCGGCTGCTCCTGACTGCAGTCTCGCCCTTCTGAAGGATGACTCTACATGCCAGGATGCCAGTCCCTTAAAACCACAATGTCCCCAGGACCCCAGACCTCGATCTCTGCCCTTGTCCACTGCTATACTCCTCACGCAGGAAACGCGGCCGTATGGTGTGAGCCTCGCAGCGCCGAGCGCGGAGGACAGCCGGGTGACAAGGATAGCTGTGGACAGGGGCAGTGGCTGTGCCCAAGGGACGTCTCCATTTAAAAGATAAAAATGTACAGCTTATGCTTGAGATCACCACAGTGACATCTGGTAACAGGCAGAGCCGTGTTGCTGTTTGTAGGTTTGGTGTTGTTTTACTTTTAGCCCTTATCCCTTGTTTCGGTGATTAGCAAATGTGGGCTAGGCACAAATGTGTCCAGGTGGGGATGGCAGCGCAGGTCAGTTCACAAAAAAACAGCTGGGCTGGAGCTTCTGCCAAAGTTCAGATTATTTTTAAGAAAAGGAAAGCATTCTACAATTCTCCTTCAGCCCAGATTGAAATACCTCTGACAACTTATAAAGCAGTTGGAATTCTTGTCCCAACTCATCGATTTAAAAGGAAAATTGATTGTGGACTTGGAAGCAGGAGTAGCAGTGTGGCAGTGAAAGCTATCCCAGGGCAGGCCAGGGCTGACCACAGTCAGAGAGGGGAAATGTCCCACAGCACAGCCCAACCACCCCCAGCCCCATTCTCCAGTCCCAGTAAGGAGCTGGACACCTCCAAGGACCTCTTGGCACTCCAGGCCATGGCTTTTCTCCCACCCCTTGAAGTAGCCTTGGGCTGTGCTTGGACACCTTGAGACAAAAATTTACAAGGAGTGCTCACTGATTCTCCTCTGTTTCCTGCCAAATATTGGCTCTATCACGGATAAAGAATCTCCACAGAAGCCTGTGTGAGCAGCAAGTGGATTTGTTCATCCATGTGATCACAAAGCTGGAATTAGGCTTGGAACTAGCTCGTGAGAAACAAACTCAACTGTATTTATCCCAGCATTTCTGTCAGGCAGCATCTGATTAGGAACACCTCAAAAAGGTGTCAAATCCCTGTGTCCCAGCCTCAGGTGGTGTTTAGGGAACAAGCAGTCTGGACATCCTATTCTGGCTACTCCAGCCTGGTTTTCCTTTCTTTTGCTCTCTTGTACCAAGAATAGGATGGGGGTTGGGAGCGTGTTCATTTTGCACATGTCCGCACAGCACACAGATGAGTAACAGATTTGGGTGCAGGATAAAGCTGGTCAAAGTAAAGAAACTCCTGTGCTACCTCCCATGATGATTCTTCTGTAGTTACTTATTTATCAAATTATTTGGGAATAAATGCTGCTGCAGATGCCTATAAAAGACTGGATGCAAAAAAACCATGCTGGACCAAATCGTGTCTGTTGAAGAGTGAAATGCTCTTCTGTGAAGAAGAAGAATCAGACCCAGCCTTGTCATAAGTAAATATGTGAAAGACACCAGTAATGCAGCTTTAACTGTGTGCTGCCTCAGCAGCAGAGGAAATGCAGCCTGTAAAATAACCAGATAAAAGTCAAGCCTCAGCTTCACTCAGGCACCACATCTGCAAGTTCTGAGCCCTGGAAATACTCGAAGTCTATCTCTGCAGCTCTAAGCAGACAGCAAGGGAAGCACCCAGCATTTGTCTTCACTTCTGCCTTGGGAACAGGAGATTTTGCTTGCTACAAGGCTGCATTTCAAAATCACCTGGCGAACAGGATTGCTGCTGTATCGTATCACAGTGGCATGCAAAAGCAAGATCTTCAAAGCACACCTTAAATAACTTTAGTCCTACAAGAGGAGTGGAGGGAAGCTGCTACAAGGATATTGCTATGCATGAAGTGTTTCTAAAAGACAGTGCTCACCATTAATATGGCCTATGAGAGGCCACAGCTCTTGGCTTTCCACGCTTCCAGGAAGGGCACACTCTTCTCAGATTGCTGGTACGAACATTTTGGAAAATGGCATTTGTTGCTCTGAAGGCTTTTTGAAGCTATTGTAGCTGGCGGGGCAAGAGGAATTTTTCCCTTTGTTTGCAATGCTTCCACAATCCCAAACAAGCATTGTCTATAGCACTGCCTGTATTGCCACGTCTTGTTCCCACCCACTTCCATGGCAGAAGGTCCTTGGGCTCAGAGTAGGATCTCCAGCAGCCAAGAAACTTTAAAACTTCGTGTAAAATGAGAGCCACAAATCACAGCCCAAATTCAAACACTTCTCAGGGAGTATATGCTGCTGAGCTCTTCTGTTTCTGGGCAGACAATAGATACCCTTTTCTGAGTTATGGCCATGGGGCCTGATCCTGCAAGGTGCTGAAAGCCACCAGAGGCCGAGGGGGCTGAGCACTCTCAGGGGTCTTGGCGCTTCGTGCTGCTCAGTCCCAGAAAGAGAATGGGCATGGACAAATTTAACTTTGCCTTTAGGAGTTTTATCTCGCCTCCTCCACTCCCTGACCCCCTGAAAGGCATCTCACCGGGCTGGCCACTTCTCCAGATCTTGTTTTAATTATTTAAGTTGAACTAGAGGACTTTTTGTCATTCCTTTTTGTGGAACCCTCTGTACTTGGGGGGCCTCAGCTGGATATCCTGGGTTATGCAACCAATCGTTAAAGCTATTGTTTTCAGAAAGAAATCGCATGAATCTCATTAAATGCACTCTGATCGGGGAGGCGGGATGCGTCTTTAAAACTGCATTTGGATCCAATCCTATTGTCCCAGATAGGGCTGCCTGCCCACTTTTCTGATTTAGTCTTAAAGAAACTATTGTGTAGCCTTAATTAATTTCATATTGGATCATATTATCACACTGCAACTGGCATTTGCTTGGAGATGCCTTCAGCTGGTCCAGAATTGCTTCAAACCAGGAGAGGGCAGCAATTTCCCTGACAAACCGAAAGTGCAGCACAGTGGTTTATTTAAAACAGGTTTGACAAGGTATAAACAATCCAAAGGGCACAAGACTTGTTGCAGTGCAAGCTAGAAATGGCAAAAAAAAAACCCCAAACCACACATGCAAGAAAAAGGTTTGTCATTCATTACCCAGCTATTCAAGCCACAGGTGTATAAATACTTCAGGCTCTTTTGGCCTCTTGACTTAGATAATGCTGAGCATTTGTTATCAGCCTCAGACACTTTATAGCCACTGTGATGGACGGCAGCCCTCGTTCATGGAGGAACAGAACCAGAGTGTCACTTCTCCTCCTCTCCAACCCCCATGATTTATGTGCATAAGAAGAATTGGTACTGGAAGTTCTTGTTCTTCAACACATCAAAGTGGACCAAAAACTAGCCTTCAGTCAGGAGCCAGCCTACAAACCAAACTCATTCCTGATGCAATTTTATTTCATTTTTGCCTACTGTGAAACACTTGCAGAAAGCCTTGGTGACGACAAAAGATTCTGCTCTTGCTCCTAATCTCTCTGTCTCAGTAATTTTCACCCTCTCCCCTCATGGACACAAGACGTTAACTATCTCTACTCTGAGCAGATTGTTTGATACAGAAAAGCAGAAGATTATTCCCAAAATTTCCTTGTAACCATATTGATTTGTCATTGCTCATTGAAAAGAAAACCAAGTTACCCCACTCTGAGTGACAGGTAAGGCACAGCTGGCGACAGCAGACCAGGGCAAACACCTGATGTTGTCTTTGGCTGTGCAGAGCCAGGCCTGACAGCCTCTGGATCCCATCCAGGCTTCTCCATCCCCACATCTCTCCCCAAAGGCATTGCGGGATAGGGGGAGATTCCTCAGCTCCTTCCAAGGATTCATTTCTATGAGAGGTCTGAAAAGAAGGGAATAAGATGTGTGATGGCCACAACATATTGTAAGGCTGGAACAGCTACGAGGTGGGGGAAAATGTTTGGGGTTTTCTCCCCAAAAATTGTTTTTCTTTTGGTTTGCTTCATTATGCCAAATTTTCCCGTCCAAGGAGCTGTTCAAGGATTCCATTTTCTGCTAAGAGCAGGCAGCAAATTCTCCTTTATCCAAGAAAAAATGAAATCAAGCCCGGGGTTACTTGGACTAATGCAGAAACATGCTGAAGTTGTCTTTGGAGATGAGAGGGATTTGGGAAATCCTGGCAACTATTTCTCACCATTTTCCCTTCCAAAAAGCAAATGAAAGTCAACTGCCAGAGCTGAACAGGCTGAGTGCTGCTAATCCAACATTTCCAGAGAGGCCAAGAAGTCTCCAGGGTTTGTTACTGAAATGTGAGGCAGCCACAGCTCAGCACACAGGTGGGGAGGCAGATCCTTCTCTGGTGTAAACTGCTGATAAAATCCATCCCCTGATGTCAGTGACAATTTTTAAGGCATTTTTCTTAAAATACTCTAAAGGTTTGGACACTGATTTTCCTTGTGCAAACACAGAAACCAAAAAGGAGGTGATAAATCCAAATAGGTCCAGGAAAAAACTAAAAATACTTACGTATTATGGAAAGAGATTAATACACCATAATTAGGAATCCACTACCTCTTTCAGAGAACGACCCATCCAATCATTTTTAATGGTTTATCTTCTTTCATGGGGCTTAGCAAATAGTTTGAGAAACTGTCTTGGTATATCTTGCATCTCTACTATTTATTATTAGTCATTTACAAAATACTCTAGGCAAGCTAATTGCTCATTAGAAACTGGACTTTTAAATAAGAATCCCGAAAAATTAAAATACGGAAGGAAAATATTGAGTCTGGAATCTGCAGTGTACGTTTTTCTCATGTTTATAAATAAACCTCTAAATAATTGAAAATCCTTATTATCTGGAAATTGTGGAATCACAACCCAGACAAACTGGCATTGCTATTCACAATACTGTTCACCATTATTTTTGTTTTTTAAATGCCACCTCTAATCATCTTTCTCCCACCATAACATTGCCCTGTCATCACTTTCTTTCCCTTCCTCCCGGCAAATGTTGTTGTAGGAAACACAGGGAAAGATTTGTGCTGAAAAACAGCTGGGCAGTTTTCAAGGTGGTTTTTTTAACAGCATCTTTTATCTCCTGCTCATTTGTTCTATCTGTGACCTTTATTATATCCTTTCATATATTTTTACTTCAGATGAGTACGTATAAAATTGAAGTTAAAAGAAAAAAAAATCTTAAGGATTCTCATGAGTTATGAACACAACTGAGGTTCTTTCCTTACAAATTTCTAAGTTAATTAGGCGACCGAATTTCCATTATTTTTTCATGCATGTCAGTCATGAGAACAGCTGAAATGTTGCACATTTTAACCTCACATTAAGATTCAGAATTAGACTGGGAGAAAAACCCCCATAATTACTTCATTCATATTTTTTATCATTTGCTAGAGTAAAAAGTAACTTTCGGACAGATGCCTAAGGAGAATGCTGGATGCTGGAATACTGTAATTTGGTAATTCCGGGAACAAGCCCCTTCTGTGAGAGCCTTCAAAGGAAAGCAAGTTAACATTTCACCCGGGGAACAATAGGGACAGAGCCAGCTCGAGGTGAGATCGGCCGGCCAGCGACTCTTTCCCCAAGTTTGATTATTTGGAGCTTTTACGATGCCTGTAACAGCAACCCGAGCAGCACGAGGACGATGTTTATCAGCTGAAATCAGCTGCAGAGGTAGCAGGGGAGAGAGGAAAGGCGAGGCTGCTCGCTCCGCTCTGATGTGCGCCCCGAGGGGCTTCCCCAGGACGGGGAGGGGGTTTCTAGAATCGCTCCTAAAGTCAGGTCTGTGCTTAGAGCCGTCCCACAGCCTCTGCTAAAATCACCGCGGTCGAAAAGCTAAAGCCAGAACAGAACAAAAACCCCATAAAGTCTTTTTGCCAGGAGCTCGCATAGCGGCATCACGGCTCGGGAATCATTTCAGATGTTTTAGCTGTTACTACAGGCGGGCAAATTAGTGGTTACACAGGGAAAAAAAAAAAAGAAAAATCCTGTCCCGTTTTCTGCTGGACTGGAAGCCAGGCGGCAGGTTCGTAGGAAGCTCGGTGAGGTGACATTTTCCGGGCGCTGCTGGGCTCGGTGCCGCCTGTGCCGGGGGTCCTGGTGCCGCCCGTCCCTGCCCGGGGCAGCGCAGCGCTCCTTGGCACGAACGGCGGTGCCTTGGCTCCGACACACGGGGCAGGGCAGCAGGGACGCTGCGGTGCTCTTTGCCCTTCGGGAAGAGGCGAGGAGCCTGCCAGGCAGCGGGGAGGGAGGGCCGGCTGCCCGCGGGGTGAGCCACCACCCCGGGCTGCGCATCCCCGGCCCGGCAGCAGCGGGACCTGTCCCCCCGGGGAGCTCCCTGACCCCGCCGCGGTTCGGGCCACCAGGTTTTTCACCTCGTGAAAGCCCCGCTGCCCTCGGGGTCGCTGAACCGGGTCCGGACCGGGGAGGTGGAATCAGCCCTCGGGCCGCTCCGGGGCTGGGAGGCTCCGGGGATGCAGAAAAGGTTCGGCTGCAGCACGGTCTGGGTGAGGAGAGGAAAGACTTTGGCCTCAGAGCAAGTGCCTACGGCTCAGCCCGTGAGCCCTTTTCACGTTGGTTTTTTTTTTTGCACTTATCAAATTTACAGCACTTTTGGCTGCAAAATTTGTTTGCAGAGATTGGCCTCTTCCTGAAGTAATGCTCGCTTCGACACCACACTCACAGGTTGCCAAATAATCCTTACAAACTTTTTAGGTATAAAAAAAGAGCAGCAACAAAGCCCCCAACCCTCCAGCCCCAAAGCAGCACAAAATCTGGGCTGTGCAGTTGCTGTGAAACTTTCCTCCTCCCCCTCTGCCTACTCTGTAAAGAAGGGGAGAGAACATACGTGGTGACATGAAACACTTCAGAGAAAAGCAAACAAATATTGGCTTCTCTGGAGAATCAGAAACGTAATGATACTATAATGCTAGCAGTTTATTTTTCACTGCCTCGGGCTGCTTGGCAGAACGTCACAGTAAAATCATCTAGGCATGAGAGATTAGCTGATGTCTATTTTGCTGTAAGGCTCCATGCCCTTCTCTTGAGGGACTCTTACACCTGCTGAGGAATGCTGCTTCCCAATCGCCACGGCACCAGCAAGGAACCCCACAGCCTTTGATCGAGTCGGAGCAGGCATGTTCCCCAGCCAGCTCCAGGGCTGCAGGTTGGCTGCAGGAACTAGCCATGCACCAAACTGAGCTCCAGCTGCAAAGATCTTCATCTAAACCATCAGAGCAGCAAACCGAAACTCACGGTGGGGCAGCACACAAGGGCTTAAATCACATCACACACACACAGGCTCATTGCATCCTTGGGCTGGGGAAAATTTTGTGGTACAAATCCTGGGCTTGGCTGGAGACAGTGAAAATTCCCCCTCTGAGCTGGGGTTTCACTTCAAGGCAATTAAAGACTGCAGTTTGGCTAGTGAATGCTTTATGGAACAGGTGGATTTGCTCTCAGAACGGTCACACCTCCTTGCACAGCCTGAAATAATTGTTCAAATGCCGAACTTCTGTCCCCAGGTATGACCAGGCAGCACCGGCATCCCCTAAAAATGATTTTTTTTTCTCTCCTTATCATGCATGCAAATGTGAGTTTAGAATTGGCAAATTGTATTAACACTGGGAGAATGAGGGAGACAATCAATCTCAATGGAGCTGTCAATCAGGGTCCCTGTCCCACTCCCCAAAGTTTTCCTTAACCTTAAGAGCAGTAGGACTGCCTGCATCTGAAGTTCCCTCCGTGCTTATTTCAAGGCCAAACACTGGAATTTTATTAGCCCATACCAAGAACCGTTTCTGTAAACTTTTCCCCAAAAGAACATTGAAACCATTTGCATCAGTTTAATTAGCTGGCTGCAGAAGAGCTTTTAAAAATCTACACTAAATTAAAAATGAAAAAAGAAAAAAAAGAAGAAAACCCACTATAGAATCAACTCACTAAAATAGGATTACTTTCCCCCAGGCAAACAAGCATTGCACCCATTTTGGTGGCATCACTTGCTTCTGCCATATCCTGGGATTTCAGTTTCCAAGGTCACTAACACACCCTGGCATGGCAGCACAAAGTCCGCAGCTGGCAGGGTCACATAGCTAAGTACTGAGATGGAAATCTGGAAGGAATCATGCCCTGTAAAAAGTAAACACGATTTATATCAGCCATTATTTAACAACAGAAAAAACACATTTCTAAAAGTGTCCAAGACTCATCAGGTCCCTGTTGCAAGTGGTGTTCAGGGCCTGCTGGAATCCACCCCATGACTAAGCCAAACATCATCTGAAAAGCTCAGTAAGAGTAATATTTGTATACTATTTTTTTTCACAGATTTTAAGATATTTTTGTTCTTGATAGGAGCTTCCAGGTGCATGAAATATCTGTACCAAACGTGCTTCTGAGCAATGCTAATTGGCACAAATCCCTGCCTAACACGTGGTCCGTGTCGTGGTGGGGGAGCTGCTGTGCCACCCCACAGCCCTCCCGCTGCAGCCACAGCTGCTCCCGGCCCCAGCACGCTGGAAACCATCCCAAATACAGCTTAGGCACCTGGAATTAATATTGCAACACATCCTCACGTAAACTAGGCTTGCACGCAGAAATCAAGTGGAGAAGCCGGGGTTTTGTTCAGAGATGAAGTTGGCAGCACAGTTTTGTCTCAGCCCATCCGACTCCCAGGGCTGCCCGCTCCTCTGCCCTCTCATGGATTACGTGCACTCCCTGGATCCTGCTGCTTTCCTGACTTCTGATGCCTCTGGGGCATGAAGAGCTCTTGCTTCACACAGCACCCAGCGCAGCGGTATAAATAACCAAAGTGAATGAATCAGTGCCACAAACAGCCCTTGTCTCCAGGAATCTGCTGAATCAGCGAGGCTTCCCAGGGGAGGTGCGTTTTGTAAAGGCTCCAAAAAATGTGGAAAGGCTGAATACGAGGATGCCCTCGCAGATACTGCCACACAGACGTTCAGAGCTGTGTTACACAAGGACAGATCTTGGGAAGAAATATCCTCCTTCCCCAGTGGGCTATCAGGAAAATGGGCACTCTGCCCACACCCTCAGAGCAGGGGCTGTGCAGACCCTCAAAAGCTGCCCTGGGACCCACCCAGCAGAGATGTGGCTGGCACCAGCCCAGCTGGTTTTGCTCTGCCAGCCTGAGGCTGTACCCAGCTGGGAGAGGCCTTAGCTGAGATGTGGAGAAAGGTTTGAATTTACTCGTCTGCCCCCCAGCAAAGAGCTCTGCGTGGCCCCTCTGCCAGGGCTCCTGCCAGAGGTGGGCAAGCCCACAGACAGGATTGGTGTACACTGATCCCATTAAAGGAAATGGGAATTGAGAGCCAAACTCTCCTTAGGAAATCTTCTCTGGGTCATCTCCTACCTTGGTTCCAGGTCAAATGAAGAAAAAAATGACCATTTAAAAGGAAATAAAAGGAAATAAGCAATTCCACTGAAATTGGCTCAAGTTTTCCTTAAGTATCTCCTTTCCTCGCTGTTCCTTATTTTGCCCTGAACACAGACAAACATCTTCCCAAAGCCCAGCAGACAGTGCCATGGAAGTTTACCCTGTGGGAATCTGGGGGCTGCCCTCCTGCAGCAGGTGCACACAGGATTGGAGAAGCACTGCTGTGCTCCAGCCTGCTCTGGCGATCCAGGGAAACTGAGGATCAGGCCCTGGACAGCTTTATTGCTGCCAGAAGAGAAGGGTTTAACACAGGTTGTCCTGGGAGACTAACAGCATTCCTAATGTATGCAAAAAAAAAAAAAAAAAAAAAAAAAAGGGGAAAAAAAAGGAGAAAAAGCCTCGAGAGAGAACAGAGCTCAGCGACAAGCTGATTTGTCACTCCCTGAAATGCAAGAGTTCTTTAGGACAGGATTCTTAAGCCGTAGCTTGTAAAAAGGTGTTTGTTTTGTACTGACCTTCCCCTTTTATGTAACATGAGAGGCATGCTTCAGCGAGCCCTGAATGCAGTTAACATATGTCGTCAGCTGTGCAGTGCTGCCCCTCCGATAAAAATGGATTTTGGGAGCATATGTGGGAATGGGCTGGCCACAGACACTCAAGGGAAATGAAGGAGTACAGGGCAATTAGAAAGAGCAATCCCCAGACCTCTCCACTAAGCCTCTATAGGAAGTACAAAGACTTATCTCGTGGGCATGGAAACAATTAAGGTCAACAAGTAATCGTGGAAAAGGAAACTTTAAAAACAAGGACATGGTAAATGACCTAGTAAACACCCCTTTTGCCCCCCTCACAGAGCTAGGATGCATTTCATCTGGGGTTCATATGCACAATCTAGCTGGCTTTTGCCTCCCCAGCCCCCCTCACATAATGACTTCCCTTTGCAATTTCCTGGAGGAAGTTGCTGGAGCGATCTTTTAGTGATAAAAATAAGCCATAGTGATTCTTAATCTTCAGTCAAAGAATTCTCCTAATCTCCTAATTAGGGAGCGCATGGCAGCAGTGTCCCTTAGAAAGCATCAATGGGACAAGCAGCCCCTGCAGAAGAATGCAGTTGTTCTGGAAGAGAGATGAATCCTATGGATCATTTGGCCACATGGATAATATCCTGTGCCTGAGTCCTTCTCAGAGGTACATGCAAAGACGGACTATTTTTGGCAAGAGGGTTTCTTCACAATTATTTTCTTTTTATACAGGTTATTAGCGTTGGAGGGGGGACACTGTTGCATCCTTTCTCCCAATTTTAGAAGCATTAATTGAATCCTGAAGCCTCAGCAGTAATTGGTAACCCAGGCTCTGTCACTCATTTTCTCACTTCCCTCTCGAGCGGGCGGGACAGAATTTCTGAGGTTATGATGACACCAGGGAGTTCTCCAGGGTTTTGTGTATTTGTTTTTATCAGTCTTACTTAACATATGGTATTTACGTGTCCTCTTCACGAACACTTGAGAGGTGACCTGGAACAGCACTCGAGTGACTGCTGCCAGCTTGGAACTCCTGACTTACATACAGAACAAGCAGTATTATGTCAATCTAAAATATGCCTCTCCACCCAATCAGCTGCAATTTGATGTGCCCCTCAGCATGGCCAAGGAAGGGAAGAAAGATGTTTCTGGTGTGTGCAGGCTGCCAGTGGCCTCCGAAATAAGGCACATGCAGTGACACACAGAACCTGCTTGAGTTCAAGCACATGGGGTAACACCAGACCCTGTGTCTATAGCAAAGCAAACACAGATTTCTCAGTTTCTTGTCTGTATTTATGCACTGGCCAGGCCAAGAGGGTGGTTTGAGTCTTTGCAGCTAATGAACAAACACAAGTCATGGCCGAGTGGGACCCTGGGTCTCTGTCTGACAACAAGCCATGCTTATTCGTGCTTTTCTTCCTTTCATCCTCACAATTTACCCCAACGGTTAATACAGCAGTTTGAGCTGTGAGAAAAATATGGATAATATTAAACAACTGTAATAGCTTTGCAACATGACACAAAAACCCCTTTAAGCCCAGATTTGCAGGACTTGACAGCTATTAGTGCATCACCTGAATGAAAGGATGTAGTTAAGAATCGGGAGGAAATGGGTTTTGTGCAAGTATCTTCTGCTCTTTGTTTGCCTGCTTACCACATCATAATCTCATCCTAAAAATGTGTCCATTCAATGTCACAAATATATCTGAAGCCCTTGTCACTTGTTTCTACTGCAGGGTACTCACAAGATGCTTTTAGAGGAAGTACTCAAGCAGTGCATGGCCGGAGGCTAAATCTGGCATGCAGCGACTGTAACAAACTATGACATCTGTCACAGCTCCTCTTGGAGAGACCTATAATGATTGCTCTGGCCAGAGAAGAAGACATCTGAAATCAGTAGCTGAATAATGCTAATGATACTTCATAAACATCACAGTTCAGATATAATGATGCATTTCTCTGAAGAACGATGCTGAGAGCTGAGTGGGGTCTCACTGGCAGATATTTACCCCCCATCCATTTTTCTGTCCATAAACATTCTTGTGAAGTGCTGCAGGCAGGGAGCTCTCATTTTATGCATCCCAAACTGCAGCAGAGACCACAGCACCTAGCAAAGGGAATACATGTGTCAAACATGTCGATAGAGATGATATAATTTCATCCATGTATTTCTGGCATCAGTCTGTATCTATTAAATAACGGCACATGGGAATCATCTGCTTGCATATGCAGCACCACTTTAACCTCAGCAGCACCAATTCTTGTTATTTTAAGTCTGTAAGTTCTCTGGGGCAAGGAATGTGCCTTCCTCCCCACCAGGATTAGTAATTAGCTGTGTTTTTGTGACGCTGCAGATTACAGCAGAGCGAATCAGGTGTGCCAGGTGTGCAGCTCCCCAGACGGGTCAGGCCACACACCAGTGAGCTAACAGCCTAAACGGGCAAGACAGACAACAGAAATATCATCCTGTACTCAGAGCTGATGTGCTCAGAGGTGACACATCTTGCCCAGGGTCACAGAGAGGGCTGTGTCAGAATGCAAAGCCCCACCTCCCTAATCCCAGTCCAGTGTCTCTGTTAGAAATTGCTCCTTAACCACTGTACTGAATATACTTGCAGTATTTTACACATGGCTTAGCCTAATACTGCTGTATCACAGCTGTCTCCCTCTGTTTAAGAAGCAAATGTTTGTACCATAAATTACGATTTTTGACCATGTGACTGTTAAGAATTCCTACCCATTCCCAGTAACTGTTCCCCATTAGCCACAGCCGAACCTCAGAACTGGCCGATGACTGACAATTGTTACACAGGGCAGCATCCCCGTGTCAACATATTCACAACACCTGTCATCACTTCTTGTCAGTAATCTTGATTTAGTTATGATTTAATTTATGCCTTGTGTGTCATAAGCCAGCACTTAATTTTTTCAAAGCAATCAAGTGAACTCTTTTGTTGAGCAGCTTCATTTCTTTGACAGATGCTGAAATTGGACTTTTTTTTGTGAGCAGCTCATATCGTTCTGGCAAATAGGCAGTGCACCAGTGTTACCAGCTCCCAGTGCAGGGGACTCTCAATGTAATAGGAGCAGTGATACAGAATTCCCTACAGGAAGGAAAGGAAGCCTGGGAGCACACACAATTCACACTAACATTAAGCTAATGACAGAGAATTTGTGACAACAGGAGACTGGATTTTGAATTGTTGCTGCGTGTGCCAAGCTTTGCTTTAATTTAAGCAGACTCCTAATGCGGACTTTGCTCGTGTGCTTTGGGCAAGATTGTCACCACACGTCGTCCTCCTGCAGCCACAGTCACCAACACACACCAACGTGTGCCCCGGAACACAGGTACAGAGCTCATCTCCTCCGTGTCAGCATCACGACAAGGGAAGCATGATTTGCCTCCCAAATGGAAAGGTTATTGTAAAATTAAAAGCTGGGATGGTGTGATAAAAAAAAAAAGGTCATTTTGTTGGAAATTAATATTGACTGCTCTTTTGTCTGCAAGGCATCTCTGACAAGGATGTATCTCAAGACCTAGAAAATTCCAAATTTTAAACACCTGACTGAAAAGGAAGTGAAGGATCCTCACATAACTTAGTTTTACTTGCTGTAGAAACTAATCACAAGAGCCACATCTTAATAGCATTCCCCCACTTCATACAGCACAATCAAGAGATTCTAACCAAGCAGGAAAACACACAGTCCAAAGTTTCCAAGCAGAGAAAACCCCCAATCAATGCAACAAGAGTGAGGAAAAGACACATTTTAAAGAAAACAGAGCAAAATCACAGATCGTAAAAAGCCACCTGAGCTTCACATTTTCACAGAGAAAAACAGGAGCACTTGCCAGGCAGGATTCTCCCCTGAATTGCCATGAGCTTTCCAGGAGGAACAACATGACCCCCAGGTGTTTCTTCCAGCTTCATATGGTTTGTGATTCTGAGGTCTTTGAGAGTGACATCACTAGGACATCAGCTAGTTTCCTCAGCTCTCATTGGCCCATTCCACCAGGTCCTGTGGACTTGTGCATGCACAGTTTGTTTAAGTATTCCCTAAACTGATCCACGTCCATCAAGGGAAAGCCTTCCTAGCTCAGGATTTTCCCTCGGGCCTCAGGACCTCTGATTTTAATACTGAGCTAAAGAATTCATTGACTTCCTTGGCCTCCTCCTGCTCTTTGTCACCAGGCTGCCTTCCCATCCTTCTCCAGATTCAACCCCAGAAGAGCTTTGGTTTTCCCAACTCCATCACTGCATGTTGTGACAGTGCCTTGATAATCCTGCTGGGTCACCTGTTCCTGCTCCCACCTCTTGGGTGCTTCCAAAACTCATCAAAAGGTTGCCAAACTATGAATGCAGGAATAATCTGTATTGATTCAGCTCCACTAACTGCTCTTGGCTTGGAATACACCTCTGATTGTATGTACTCCCAAACTGGATTTTTTTTTTTTCAAATACCTGACCCAGTGCCAAAAGAGACAACCCATAAAAGCTGTCATTTAAGGACTGTACCAGTTACAGCTGGGAGTGCCATAAAGGCATCACAGCACAGCTGAGCAGGTCCCAGATGAAGTCCACAGTTACAAATCCCACAACAATTGCCCTCGCTGGGTTTGTAACACCACAGCTTCAAATCAGACTGGGAGGGAACAAATGTATCAACGGAGTCGTCTTTCTGCCGATAATTTCCTGTGACTTCTGTTGTTTGAAGAGCAGCTCCAAATTAAATCTGAGATATTCTTATGATTGATGAACTACAGAAATCCAGCCCTGGATTTGGATTTGAACAACTGAGCTGGGCAGCCTCTCTGGAGCAGGACAAGTGCCCCCAGTTCTCAAATGCAGGTGCATCAAACCTTTTGTACAAAGCTTGAAGCTCTTTTCAGGGGCTCAGTCAGCAGCACAACGAAACAACAGAGTTAGTGAATCTTTTTCATATGACACACAAATCAATGAGCACTTGCTCTCTACCAGATCTAAGACAGGCAAAACAATGGGCACATGCTTGGGACAGAAAATGAAATCTCAGGTAAGAGAGATTTAAAGCTCTCTTCCTTCTCAGCTGCCATTCTCTCGTGGTGTTAGCACTGCAGATCTGCATTTCATTCCAGCACCACTCTGTGAAAACTTATATTTATTTTAAAACCACAAGCAAAGATTTGGATTTCTGTAATGGCTGACCAGTAAATAGATGTATTTAAAATGCAAGAATGAATTAAGAAGTAAAGGAAAAGACTGGTTTTTTGTGTTTTAATTTGCTCTAGTGAGACTTAAGAACAAAAAAACTGAACTAGAACTTTTCTTGTGATTTCACATTCATCAAGTGATTTCAAACACCAATGATAAATTTGAGCACAGCTAAAGGTGTGTAGAAATATTTGTAGGCAGAACTTGTCCATGCTGGACATATCCCAACAAAGTCAATGGTTACACACATCAGCACACGCTTGCACACACATATATACTGTGACCACATTTATCCCTTTTGCTAAACTACTTCCTTGCAGGGTGAAAGGTCAGACTAATCAGACAGAAATTAAATGCAGCTGGAAAAAAACTTTAGCAAGAAAATGCTTAAAATAATTGCATTGCTTTTTTTAACCACAGTATTGTCCTCTCCAAGCTGAGTGCTTGGCATGTGTGCAAAGGCTGCAGAGAGAGCAGAAAGGGAGAATTCGAGAGGAAACATTCACTCAATCAATCCAAATCCATATCTGTACACACGTGGAGACAGTGAATGCTCTGAGGTTTAGGAAATACTCATGTCTGGGTAGCCATGCTAGCCCTTCACACATGTTGAACAGAAAGCAACAGGCTGCTGCTTTTTGTGCCCAAATAAATGAGAGCTTTTAAGTAAAACAATTTCCAGCACCACCCACTCGAGCAGAAATATTGTCATGGTTTCGTTTTACCACTCTGAATGGCAGTGCAAGTTTTTGCCTGTTTGGAAATGTAATGTCGAAGCAACTTGTTTTAATTTAAGCAAGCAGAAGCTGCCAACCATCTTTGCTTCCCAGCCAAGAGGAATTTATCTTACACATTTATTAAGTCATCATCTAGTTAATTGCGATCATTCTGTAAATAGTGGAGCAGAATGAAGAGAGCCATCCAGCACTGTTAAGGTAAAACTGATAAGAGACACGAATGGGCCAGGCCTCAAAGCAGTGCAGAGTCACTGTCACTCCAATGGTATCACTGGAAATACCCAAATTTACATCAGCTAAAGAAACAGCCCACCTTCATTTCCCCTGCTATAAATATCAGGCGTGTTTTCTCCAGCCAGCACTGTCTCTGCAAAACTCCATCTTCCAAACTGGTGTTTTCACTTAAAGGAGCTGCTCTTGGGGGTGTTTTCCTGTCCATGGTTGTTTGTGTAGAGAAGGGGAAATAAATTACAGGGTAAATAAAGCACCAGGCACAGAACTTCATTCACAGAGATCAAGTGTAAAAGGAAAGCTTTGTAAACTAAAACTTTTGTTATGCTTGGGTGAAACCCTCCCTGCCCAAAGCTTTTAATCTTAAAATTGTTCATTTGGTTGTTTAGTTGGGGTTTTTTTTTGAACAGACTGATAAGGAAAAGCATTCTCCTTTGGAGGATGAGATCTGATTTTATTGACTAGATAATAACCTAGTTCTTATTCTTCACACGACACTGCAATCCTACTGAATTCATGAATTAAGGAGTTATTTACTCCAGGTTCTAAGAGAAGAGAAGAAAGAGGCAAAATTCTGCTCTTAAATGTAACTGTAAATAAAGTTCCTCCAAACTTTCAGCGAAGCAAAATCCCTGACAGAGCGGATTTTGGCGCCCCATCAATTTTCTGAAGGCTACTTTACATATAAAAAGTTACACTGGATTAACAAAATTATGTGGTTTTAAAATAGATAATTAAAGCAATACAGCTTTATGTGAAAATACCCTTGAAATAAACTTAACCTAGTTTATAGGAGTTTAGCTGCACTGGTTAATTTACAGCACAGCTGTAAATTGCAGCGAAAATGGTTGGCAGCAGCAGCCTACAACATACTTACTTATATCAGCACAATGGTTTACATGAGCTGAGTTTAAAGAGAGTCTTAAACCACATCAATATCCATGCTGAGTCAAGCTCTTGCATCCTCCTCTTCTTGTTTTGTTAGTTTCTCTAGCCCATTTGTAAAAACATCAAGTATAATTCAATAAATAAAGGTATATCATAATGAGGCAAAGCTAGGACACCTGGACACTGGCTGAAATTAATAAATTAATGAAGTCTGCTCTGGCATTCAAATACAAATCTTTGGCTCCATGTGTGAACTGAATGAGAAGCTACAGCTCCACTTTGCTTCTTTCAGGTAGCACTCAGTGAATTAAAGGGTCTGAGCAAGGGTCAGTCTGGGGCGTGGGTTTATTCTCATGCCACGTAATACAAATGTGCTGTAGGTACCTGTGTATAGAGTGGTTCAGAAATGCCTCATTCCAGTGCCAGTTATTTCCCCTGCCCAGAGTCCTCTCACAGGAGCTGACTGTGGGGAGGACAGGACCACTGGACCATCGTCCCACAGCTCCTGCCCCACAGACTCCAGGGGCAGAGCAAGCTGCATATCAGCACAACGCTTAAGCAGGTGTTTAAATTTAATTGCCTGCTTACAATCTGCAGACCTGAGAGGTTTATGAGCCCTCTGTAAAGGCTTCTGTTGTAAATACCAATCTTCAACCTCTCCAGAATAAGAGAAACTGGAAGGACAGAGCCAAGCTTTGCTCTCAGATAGGAATCAGCAGCTGGTCATGGATGGGGAGCTGCTGCTCTGAGATTTGGAAGGATCAATTTTGGGCTGTTGTTTGTCATACTTGGAGCAGTTTTTGGCTGAGGTGAAGCTTGTCTGTCACCTGCTGCACTGCACAGCTCAGCAAGGCCATGGACATGCTTGGCACCTCGCTCAGCTGAGGGGACTCACCCTTTATTGTCTGGCCCTGCTCTCCCAAGATGAATACAGGGACTTAATGTATGGAAAAGAGCAGAATTCACAACCATGACATATTATTTTAAACCTTTTTCCCCCCTTTTCATTCAAGGAAGAGGACAGATGCTCAAGCTGCTGTTTACACCAATGTTAGAATGGTGCCTATTGTAAATTAGGTTGCAAAGACATTTCAACAACTGGTAAAACTACTCACAGTTCATCTGAAATTACATTTTCAGGATTCAGAACAAGTTACCTCATCATCATAAATGACCCAATTGTCCAAAACACAATAAGGACATGTCTTAGAAAGAGACAAAGACGACATTATTTTCCTTGGTCTCTATTAATAGGGATTCCCCCAAACAGAAGAATCATTTGAGTGGAGATATATTTGGAGGCAAATAATGAATAGGTCCTTCTAGCTATTCACAAGACTACACTGTTGAGAATGTAACAGTTATTTAGGTTCCTTTTTTTTTTTTTCAATCACCACTCTGGAGTGGTCTCACATGCAATTAGCTGTTTTCTTTCAGAAAATAAACTGCATTGTAAAAGGCTTCTTTTTTTTTCATTTGTTGAATGTGCCAAATCATTAGAGAGATGTCTAGGTGTCTCCAATATGAGCAGGATCCTTGGTGAAATAAAGAAGAAATTTTACGCTCTAGAACCATCAACAAATCTGATTATTCAGCTGGGTCTGATCCTCACCTCATTTGGAAGTAGCTTCCTTGAGGGGGAATTTCTTTAGGCTACACAGAGCCACTATCATGTCTTCAGCCTTGAGACAGAAAACAATTCAAAGCTATTCACAAAGTTGAGCAAGAGCGTGTGGGAGTGTTGCTGTCACTGCTGGCAGCAGCTACCTGGCTGCTGGGGACACACAGGGGCAGAGCAGGCAAGGGACAGCCAGAGGTAAAAATGCTTTGAAAGTATACAACAGATCAACCTAAGGGCCATGGGGAGACTGTACCTGAGAAGGAAAAACCATCTTGCAGCACTGAGGACATAAACACCTCTAGATCTGTTCTGCGTGTCCAGCAAAGATTAAGACATTTCTTTGGTTTTTGCTGCTCAGGAAGCAAAGGGATTTAAAATATGTGTGTTCTCTTTTCTTGTACTCAAAAGATGCTGTACTGGCAAGAGATGGAGAAGTAATATCATCACAAAAGAGCAGTCCAAGCTTCCTTTGGTGCCCAGTGGTAATTACCAGTTATTAACCTGGGCAGCTTTTAAGTGTGCCAGGGAGGGGCCAGAATAAGTGGAAGCAACGCAGTCTTGTGGCTTAGAGCTGCATGTGGCCAAATCCTCTGTTTTCCCAAAAGGCAAATCAACCCACTAGGAGCGCCCTGATGCCATGTGAGGAAGGCTTCAAACATCCAGTTTAACTTGTTTATGGCTGGCGTGGATATTCCCAAGCTGCCCAGCTGCAAACCCTCTCCCTGCTGGATTGCTGGAGGTCAGCAGCGGAGTCCAGAGGTTTGTGGGTTCCAAGGCAGACACAATTTTTCCTGACCTGTAGTGAAGTCCCTGTGCAAGTGTTTCAAAGCCTGAGGTGACACCGAGGCCACTGAGTCCTGATTTTCAAGCCCTCCTTCTGGAGCGTGGCTGTGACAGCCCCATGTTCACAGCCCAGCCCAGCCCAGCTCTCCCAGCACAGGCACTTGTTTCTCTCAAAACAGAGAGGAAGAAAGCTGCCAAAGTTTCTGGGAGAACCAGTCAAGACCCATCTCAGTATCTCGCAGCTAATGGATGCTGTAAAGTACCTGTGCCAAACATGCTTCACCTTTACTATCTTCCCTTTTTACACAGCATTTTACTTTTTATAATGATGTTCCCATTATCTCAGCCCTATCTTCCCATCCCATAGCCACAGGCCATTAGCCTTGTTTAAAAAAAAAAATTAATTAGAATTGAAAAGGTAGAATAATAAAGGAGAAAACTGTTTTCTTTGGCAGCCCTGCTTGCCTTATTTATATTGGCATTTCAAGACTCCATCCTAATATAAGATGCACCTCAACTTGCATAATACATCCTGCCTTCCCCCAGCAGTAGCTCTGTGGCACAGCTTGTCTGTCGTGACCTCTAATCCTTCCTCAACCTCCTCTGGGTCAGAGGCACCATTCTGGCTTTCCCTTATCACAAAATAACCCCCCAAAACAAAACCCAAATGTAACCCCTAAAAAAAAAAATCAGCAGAACACAAGAACAGCTTTGTGGACCAAATTGCTCTCAAATAAAAGAGCTGCAGGAAAGGTGTCTGTGAATTTTGGACTGAGAGAATTTCTGGGCAGCTCCAAGAGGAGTATAAGTTGAGTTTGTGGAGGAATTGCTGCCAGTGCCCGGTTTTGCTGTTCTGGTCCCTGAAAACTCACAGGCAGTCAGGTGCAAATGCTTGCACCGCCTTTCTATCCTGCAGTGCTCTGCGCTTCTCTTGAGAAAGAAGATGCTTTTTCTAAAGCATTTACTGTTAACTGTGGAGAAGAATCCCACTTTTCTGGCAATTTCACAAGATTTCCCCAATCTTATTCTTAAATTGGTCTTTCCCATGATTAGAAAATACATAAATAAAACAATCCTTCAGGTAAGAAATGGGCAGAAATATTTTGAGAGAGGGAGTTTTAATAAGCTTTTTCAAAGCTCTATTTCTAAATAATGTTTCCAGAAAGTTATCTATAAAGTCCATGGCTCCACCTGACTGCTTGTTACCTGAGTAGTCTTTGCAGAAAGGGAAAAAACCCCAATAATCATGAAATTATGAGCTATAGAGGAGGAATGAGTCATTGGAAAGAGTTCTGAGGCTGAAACTGCTGCTGACAGTGCAACATATTAACGTGGCTTAGTGACATTTTACCTATGTCTGGGTATATTTACATCATTCCTACCTGCAAAGCCTGTCATCAGACAACAAATTATTTTAAAACATCGCTGCCCAATGTGTTCAGTACATACTGTGATTAAAATTATCTGTATACACAGACTGGCTTTTCAATTTACTCATCGGTTGCTTGATAAACCACAGTACTGAAAATAAGACAAATAAGATGGTTTGCAAATACTTCCATCTGCCTATTAAATCTCGATTAGCATTCCCACAGATGCAGTAAAAAAAAAAGAAATAAGTTCAGTTTTAAAAGCAAATAGGTCAAACAAATTACATATGGAATCTGGCACTGTTAAAGAAGGATAAGTACATGCTTAGATTAATAAGTAATTACCCATACAGCAGCAGTGTCTTCATTTCTGACCACTAGCTTTTTGTTAGCAATTTAAATTACATCTGTAAAATGTGGAGGGGTTCAAGTGACAATCTGTGCTGGTATCCCAGTGCCAGTTATTGGATATCTCTCAAGGTTTTCCTAGACACGTGGAATTGCAGGAATTGCACGCTGTGAACTGCAGATGTGTTCTGCAATTTTAATCTCAGGAACAAAATCGTTCCGACGGCTGCCACTGCTCTACACCTGAGACTTCACACAGCTACCACTGCCCTCTGGGAACACTGAGCATTTTTTTATCCAGCAATAATGAAGTAGAAAGCATTGATTCAAATTCCCACCATCTGAGAGAAGACTCTGAGTTTGGATTTTATCGTGTAGTGGTGCATGCAAGCAGTCTGGTGAGCTAATCCAGGGGGTAGATAGAGAAGTATTTTACCAGATAGCAGCAGTCTCAGCACTCATCTCTCACATCATGAGCTCTAGTTAGCAACCCCCGCTGAATTTCAGGATGTAGGTGATGCCTTAGGCTCAGAGAAAGAGGGACATGCCCTTGGCTCATCTTTCTCAGACTCCAAGTGTTCGACAACTCATAATGTCCTCTTAATTCCTCACTGCCCCCACGTGCTATGTCGGGATCTTGTGCACTTAATCACAGCTGGATATTTGTCAAGGTAAATGTGCTAAAATTCAGGCACTGTGAATGCTTTTGTACAGATTAAACCTCCATCTCTTCCCACCATCCACAATACGTTTGTCCTACGCTTTGTTAACCCCAGCAAATAAGGTTCATATCAGCGACCCTGGGATTTTAAGTGTTCAGCGTTGACACTTTGGCATAGATCTGTCAGCTCTGGACACCCCATGTCCTGCTGCCTTCCTCTAAGGTATCTGTGACAGACACAGAAGCAGCAGAGCTCTCATCTGTGGGCTTTAGCTCCCAGCACAGAGCCCACATCATCTGAAAACACAGAAGGAATGAGAAAAAAAAGTGCAAAAAAGCCTCCTAGTACAGAAAAATTTCCATTTTCCTTATCCCACCTGAAGTCTGGTAAAAGGAACACCTTCAAGACTTCAAATTAGAGATGCAGTTGCTTTCAAAAAGCTCAGCGAGCTTTTCCTGAAGGAGTTCTGGGCTCTGCGGCTGCGGCTCCCGAGCCTCCTCCAGGGCAGGGGAGAAGCCCCACAGTGGCAACACTTTCCAAGTAGAAAGTGTGTTTAAAAGTAGGGCTTCAGAAGTAAATAAAAGTCTTTTGACAATAATGAAAGTAATAATGAACTTTCTTTTCGTGTCAGTTTTGCTCTGTTAGTTACTTGATAATGCGATGCTCTATAAAAGGCTTGAAAGAAGATTCCTTGTCAGTCTGCAGTGCCTGGGGGTAATGCGAGCTGCTCAGCCCTCACAAGTAATTAAAGATAATCAGTGAAAATTGTGAGGGTCTGTTGTACTCTGCATTCCAAACCCCACCTACAACAGGAACAGCGCTCGAAATGATTATTTAAATTTAACCTTTTTTCCCAGAGGATCTGTGAGGGACGGGATTTGTAATTGTTTTTCTGCTGGTGCTGCTGTGCTCCCAAAAAGCAAGAAACAGTAAAAAATCAGTTTCGTGAGGATCGATACTGACTGAAACACGCTTGAAACTCTGAACTGGCTTTTGTGTTTTCCTGCCTCTGACAGATTTCTATCAGCAATGTTTACCTTCAGGTATATTAAATGACAGAGCCAAACCTGCTTCATCTCCTGAAGTGGGATTAATTTACCACAGAATATTTATAGGAACAAATAACAGCTTTAACAAATAAAAGAATAATAATTCTAATAACAGTCTGTATAACAGGGAAGGTTTCCCAGGTACTTAATAGACAACAACTCCCTCTGAAACTTTATTTATCATGAGGAGCAGGGAGAGTTACAGCCTGGCAAATAACTTTGAAAAATCAAGCCACTTATTCAGGTGCAGAGTCAGCAAGGGAACTGCTGAGTGTTGAGCAACTTGGGAAATCTGGTTGAGACTGTCTTTCATTTCTAGTGCTCTTTGAACTCACTGGCACAAGTCCTGCTCGCCGCACTCAGGGAAACCGGGAGCTCCCAGCTCTGGCCACACGAAGGGTGCCTCAGATCGAGGTGTGAGATTCCTCGTGTCCTGCTGGCTGGAAGGGGGACAGCAAAAAATGGGAGGCACCAGAAGCAGGGGTTGAATTTAGATGGGCTCAGTGTGATGTTCCCCTGTTTTATGGATGCACTGGACCATGGAGCCACAGAAAAGCAAAGCCAGCCTCGGGACAGACACAGTGAGTGGGAGGCTGCAGCCA
Organism: Corvus kubaryi; assembly: GCF_017639235.1. Classification (NCBI taxonomy): domain Eukaryota; kingdom Metazoa; phylum Chordata; class Aves; order Passeriformes; family Corvidae; genus Corvus; species Corvus kubaryi. The sequence goes on along the minus strand of NW_024580668.1, from coordinate 2,799,757 downwards.
GGCACACCCCCAAACCTGCAAAGGAAGGGCCTGGAAACCAGTGCCTTACACTGGGCGTCCTCTGCTCCCCTTGCACTTGCTGGGTGTCAGAAAATCCTGTTTCACCTGCTCAGGGCTCCATGTCCCAAGCACAAAAGCCCCGTTGACTGTGAGGCCAAAGGAAGAGCAGAGCGTTGTGTGAGGAGGAAGGGAAATCCATGGATTTGGTGAGTCCTGAGTGCCGAGGACGTGCAAGTGCAGAGCATGAAGTGCTGAGCCTCCTGCCACCTCCTTGGTTGAAAAGCTCAGCACTGCTGGCTCTGTTTGCAGCTGGAAAATGAGCTTGTGAAACCAGTGTCAGACACTTGGCACTGCTAAGAAATGCACAGTTATTGTCTTTCAGGGCACTGACCAAGCCCTGGGCAGGTTTCATGGTTGTTGCCAGGTTTATTCAAATTTAGCCAAATAAGTAAAAGAAAGGAACCATAAAATTATGGCAAATAATCCGTAACACACTGAAAGGTACTACAATGGGTTTCCAGATTTCTTCAATTTGTGGACCTCAAACAGTTTTCTGAGCTGCTAGAAAGACCTAAGTACACAGACACAGGTACAGAGAATTTACAGCTCCTGACAGTAGCTTTTGCTTTTAGTAGGTGCTTTTTTTGTGGATTCCTTTGAAGTAGCCAAGAAAACCACATCACTGCTTCCATATTCCACAGGCAACAGAAGATCATCAACTTCCAATCTATTTTGTCTAGTAATTGTACATGTTTGTTTCTCCCACACTCCGCTGATGTGAAGTTTAACACTCAAATATTACCAGTTAAATACAAAACAAAGCAAAACTGTTGATGCATTATTTCACAATAAGTAATATAAAACCATGAATAATGGGTTCCAAATGATGTAAACATGTGTTTAGAGTACTGCTTAGAGCACTGATGCTGACCTAGATTTGACCTTCCCAAGTATCCACAATCTATTCCTTCTTTAAAAATAAGAAATGTTGCCTAGAGGAAAGATTGTGTTGTCTTCACAAATGATGAGTGAGGGTTCTGTGTGACCGCAAACAACAGAAATACTGTACAGGTCATAATTAAAATGACCTTATAAAATATCCCATGGAAAAATATTTTCCAGGAGGCTGGATTCCACTGAATTTTGTGTAGACCACACACTTTAATCCTGGTCCTACTGAAGTCATTGAGAGTTTTTCCATTGACTTCTATGTGTCCATGGTTTGGCCTTCATTAGCCATGCATGGAGCATATCATAAAAGCAAACATCAGAAATAAAAGTTGGTCTAAAGTTCCCTAAAAAGCATGCCCACAGGGAATTGCTGGGGAAAAACGCACAAAACATTTCTGGAGTGAGTGAGTTTGTGAAGAATATTATCCCACTTTAAAAAAGTCTGAAAAATTTAATTTAAGCCATATGGGTGCACAAAGCATGCAATTAATAAGGAAATGATGTTGATTGTTAATATAGACATCTGAAATCAGCCACAATGAAATCTCGTTATGTCAGGATTGTGGCAGCCTGGATTCAGATGGAACATGCAGCATCACACAATTGATACAATATCACTACCAGGACATTCCTAGCAAATTTTAGGCAGAGAAAATGTCACATCTTTTCAGCCTGAGAAAGCAGTATGTCTACGCAAAACGCAATTATTTTAATTCAGACTTTTAATGATCTATATAAAGACAACAATGGGCTGTTTGTCACCAGCTGAATCAGGGTTGAGCCCAGCCCAGTGAGACCTCGAGAGACACCACTACCACCACCCTGGGCAGAGCGGGGTGTGCTCAGACACGTGAAACTAATGAAAAACGGAGCAGAGAGTTCTAATCCATGGGGTTTGCTCCCTGAAAAGTGGGATTTCCCGCGCCGCATTGTCCGGCTGGGCGCACACGCACGCAATTAAACGCCTCGTCCCCGAAAGTCCCGCAAAGAGATGTTGCATCTGTCTCGCTCGGCGCCAGCACAGAGAGCGACTCAAGTCCTGCCAAATCGAGTGTGACCTTCAATCTGCCACTCTCATGGTGAAAGGCAGCGGAGTAAATTACTTGGCCTTCCCTTTCTATTGAGGGTGAATGCGAGCGGGTCGGCGGGACCTGCCGCCGCTCCATCCCCAGTGGCACCCCACAGTTTACACAACCCGGGCTGAATGCCATAAAAGAGGGGCTTCATTCACCGGGGGCCCGCATGCAAAAGAGACGCCCATTAGATCATAGTAATTATTCCATTTACATCACACAGTGCCACAGTGGGACGTGAAGGACTCATCAAACACTTCTCTTCACCGGGCCCGGCTGCTAATGAGGCCCAGTGGCGGCATTGTGCCTCCCATTTACTCATGGCCGTGCCTGCCTGCCAACAACAGCTCAGCCCTCCAGACAGGCTGCCCCTTTCAGAGCCATTTATTCCGCGCCCAACCTCTGACCTCAAGGGTTATGACATCAGCAGCCCTGATTTGTGATCATTTTTATTGGCGGACATTCAACTCTTGTTTCCTGTGTTTAACTCTGCCTCCCTTTTTTTAGCTAAACTTATTGGTTCTAATAGGCATCTGCCAAAAGACTATAAAGTAAGCCAGAGCTCGCACAAAGAGGCTTCTGATCTTGCTATAAAAAGCCCCACAGCTACTATTTATGCCAATAATAACGAGTAATTCATTATCTAGGTGCACAAAATCTGTTAACCACTAAAATGTTGAACAATTTGGAGCAGATGTCCAACAATTTTATGAGTTTTAATTAAAATGTTCTATGTATTTTCATCAATACACCTGGGTTTTTAAATTTACAAAGATGCTACATGGACGCACGACAGTACTTTGCAAATTGCATGTTTTTTCAGAGGGGGATTAGGAGGGGATGATTTGGGCTAATCAGATGCTGATTTGTGGCGAATTTTTTCCCCATTAAGGTGTTGATGCAAAATCAAAGAGGAATTAGAGCTGAGATTTAAAAAGACAGCGCTTTCTTGGGACAAAGCAGCGATATTTTAGGAGTCAGTGAACTTCAGCTTGTCTGCTTGAAATAGAGAAGGGGAATTTGCATTTTGAAGCAGAGTCATTAATTTTAAAGCTAGTGTTCTAAATGGAAATTAAATATCTTTAGAGAACAGGTTCTCAAAACACATGTTTTTCATAATGCAGTTTGTTTAAGCACCGTGATTTCCATATAGCAGAAACAGGTATAATAACAGACAGCATTTACTTTATCAAGAATGCAAATAATAATTTTCCAAAAATTTGACATTACAAATCACTATGCAAGCACATAATCACAAGTTTGCATGATTTATGTTTTTGAGCATTTGTTAAAAAAAATTTAAATATTTGAGGAGCTGATACTGAGTAAAATAGAAAATATTTTATCTCTGCTCTTTCATTTGGATAATGGGAAGGTTTTGGCCTGAAGTTGAAAACTAACTAGTTTTTAAAAAGGCTGGTTTTCCCTCAATTATAATCATAAACAAATTAACAAAAAAAAGAGGATCCTGTTCAGCTAATTTCAAACTGTTACAGTCGCAGATGATGATTGCAGGAAGTGGTTAAGTAATAGAAGATTTTTTATTGTAGGACTCACTCAGTGTAACCAGCCCTACACAGACAATCTTTGTAATGCAGCCCTTTCAGGGCTGATATGGATATTTAATGGATTGGATTGGGACCTGTCACCAATCCCTGATGTATCTCTAATGGAATCTGAGGATTTACATTTGTTTCCCAGATAAGATTCTCATCCAGCTTCTCTTTGTAGTCAAGTAAATCATTTTACTCATTATTTGCTAATCTTAATTTCATCATCTCTGCCAGTATTACCTTTATTTACATAGCTCATTTTTTGACAAAAGCTGAGCTGCTATACTTCAGGATTGCACTCTCTACCCTAAATTGCATGCAATTCACACAGTTTTGCACACAAAACAGGGAAATGCATGAGCACTCCTAAATGACCACGCATAGATATTCATGCAAGCAACAACCTGTTTTACATGCAGATGGCCAGAAGTTTCCCTCTTTAAAAAGCAGGACACACACCCCCCTCCCCTGCTCCTCTGGAACAAAAAAAAAAAAAAGGAGCGGGAGGAAAAAGAAAAGGCAAAATGAAAACAAAGAGGACACACTGGATTGGATGCACAGGAGAGCTCCGGGGCACCAGCACTCCATGTTGATTTGTGCAGCTCTGTGGATCTGGATCTGTTTAGATCCCAGATTATGGAAGACTGAAAGAAATTAAAAACTCCACATTGCAGGTCAGCTGAGCCCACTCAGAACAGCTTCCTTAATAAATACCTTCACACAGGGCACTGTGATTGTGATCGGTGGCCCCTAAGGGAGCAAGGGAAGCAGTCCACAGGGTCTTTGAAAGCCAACTGGAGAAAACAAACTGCTTGGTTTAGTTATTGTGATGCACTTCTGCCCTCCAGCTGGAAAGGCTGTGATCAGTTACCTGTATTCTATTGTTGAGATGAATTTTGGGGGACAATAAAAGAAATGGCCCTCCACCACATCCTTTAGCAAGAGATTCCTCTCTAATATCTTTCACATCCTAGGACTTTTTTGATTGTATACTAAGAACAACAATGTTATAAACTTTTAATCTTTCTTCCTGGGCATGCAGAAAACCTCTCTGTACCTATGGGCAGGTGTATAGATGCCACCCCCAATCACCATATAAACAGCAACACATTTCCTCACAATATGTTGATATGAGACACCAATAAATTGCTTTGAGAAGACAGAAAAACTCCAACACAGTTTGAGTGCTCTCAGATCTAAGCACACTAAGAAATGGCATTATACAGGAAAAGTAACACCCTCACCCCTCATGAGATCTTACAGGACCACAGAACAACTGAGTCTGGCAGGAATCTCTGGATTTCATCTGGTCCAACCTCCTGCTCAAAGCAGGACCAACCTCTGAGCCCTGCTGCTCAGGGCTTGTCTTGCTTTGGTTTGCCAAAGCCTTCCTTGCACTTGGGGATCGCTGGATTTGACACAGCTCACCAGACGTGACCTCACCACTGCTGGAAAGAGGGGAAAAATCATTTTCCTGTACCTGGTGTATTGGTCAAGCCTATCACCCAGTTTTCCTTGTTATTTTCACTTCCATGTAACCCCTCCACCAGGTAACGAGTCAGTCACTTGTGCAGCGCTCCCGAGAACAAGAAAGAGGTAGGAGTTGGCACTGCAGTTCACCTTGCAGAACTTGATGTTGGAGTACACTTGGGAGTGTATCCAGGCTTTTTTAGATCCCTTCACCAGATCGTGAGATGCTGGCTGCAGAAAATCCCCTTATACCTAGTTTGGTCTACAGTCAGAGGGAGGCTCTAAGCTGGGAGCAGGAATCACCAAGGCACAAATACAGGACCTCACTTCACCCAGTTTTAAACCAAATCCACACTTCAAAGCTTAACACTGAGCGCAGCACATGGTCACAGTCTGCAAGGAAGTCGTGCACTGCTCTGCTGAAGGATGTTAATGCTCATCACCATTCAGAGCACTCAGACTAGGGAAAGCTTAATTAAAAACATCTGACAGGCCATTATTATGTTCATACATAATCGCCAGGATGCCTGTACCTGTTATGCCAGATCTTCATACTGTAAATAATTAGCTAAAGGAAACCTCAAGAGGTTTCTTCAGAACACATACTTCACCATATTCTTATAGCATTTGCAATTTTAAAATCAGAAATTGAAGTCTATTTTAAATAGGAAACACTAATAACAGGCCTGCTGGTTTTTTCCCCTGCATTAAGAGCAGGATTAATTTTCAAGCACTGCTGCACATTTTCCAGAGCAGTCACTAATCTGCTAATCTGTCTTTTGTAGAAGTGTTTAAATCGTTATGATCGGCTTCCTCATGCAACTATTGGGTTGAGTATTGCAGTGGAATAATTAGGAAAACATGAGGCAGAATTCCAAGAGAAAACAATGCAAGTGGGGAGAAAAGAAACTGGGTTTGCAGTTAGGGCACAGGCTGAGGACTCGGGGCCTTTGGGCTCTCTGTTGGGACCTGGACCCAGGGTGGACACGACCAAAACTCAAGGCTCAGCTCCCTCCTCCCTCCAGCTGCTGCTGCCAGCACTTTTCAGCCCCTCAGCATCTTTGTAGCAATTAGTACAGGACTGCCAGTCCTGAACCACAAATCCCAGCTAATGCCTCAATCCTAAGAAATTTGCCCAGCAGAAGGTGTGATGTTTCTGCAAAAACTTATGGCAAAGCCACTGCCTCCAGATGGGAACCTGGGAACTCTAAGGCTGTCCCTGGTCTGCAAGGTCCTGGATGCCCAGTCACTTACTCATAGAGGCTCTGAGTAAAGGACAGGATGGAGTCTGGACCAGGACAAACCGCAGGCAGAGGCTGGAGTTTGCTCTGGTTCCCAGGTGTGTCACACACCCCTTGGCCTGGCAAAAGCTGCTGTAGAAGGAAGATCCCTGAATAGTCCCATTTGTAGAAACACTGCGAATTTTAAAGCCAGCACCTGTTGGTTTAAAAAAACCCCTCATCATATCCACAGACCCCTCACAGAAACCCAGTGGGCGCCCAAGTGTGCACGACCCATATTCTCTGCCTGCACACCTGCATGGCACAGGTGACTCCACTCTGGTTTATTTTATTTTATTGGGCTTGGCAACCTAATAAAAAGCAGAAGAGTTCAAACTTGTAACTGTCCCTTCCCAAACTGGTCTTTTTGAAATACCTGACACTAGACTTGACTCTTCTGCTTATTAGAACAAGGTTTTGCTGGTTACAAAACTGAAACCAAAATTTCACAATATCTCAGTGGGGTGAAAAAGCAAATATTGATATTCATCCCAATGAGCTTTTGTTTTGCTACTTCTAGGGAGTGGAAAATTTGCAATGTCCCATCTTTGTAAGGAACACCATGAAGTAAATGCTGTTTCCCCAGATTACCACAGCCGGTTTCTGTAGCTTGTCTCTGTGGTTAAGCTCACACTGTTCCCAACCAGGCGTTTCTGTCAGATATATCTCTTACTGAAATATCTCAATATAAAAAGTAGCTTTTCAAATGAAATTTCTGTTTTTCCACAAAAATCACAAAAACTCCAATTTGATTTACAGTTGTGAGAAAACCTCAAACACTAAAGTTTTGAAAACCAAAAGTGTAGAGTGCAATTTGTTCTCTCCCATCCCTCTGCTGAAACACTCTTAGAGAAAGAGTTTTGCCTTGGAGTTACAAAACATGCAAACACAGTTTTTTTGACTCTGTCCCATTAGGGAAAAAACATTCAAACAAAGCATGATGGTTTTTTTTCTTTCTTTGACATATTCAAACACAAGTCATGGCTGATTTCAAACAGCTCTATGGCAGGCAAATGTAATCTCAGAAATGATATGCAAAAAGTGCCCCTCTGTAGCACTTGGTTGGAAAGCTGCAGACTGAAAGCAAACCAGTTATTTCCTGGAACTGGCATTTCACAAAGGTTGCAGTCCCAGTTTTGTAACTCTCCACAGGCTGCCCTGGTAGGAATTAATGAAATACCTGGGCAGAGTAGTCAGAAGGGGAATTAACTTCCCAACACATTCCAGCAGTGACTATCGCCACACCCGCTCTCGACAATGACCAACCCTCCAAAGCCAACCACAGAAAATTTGTCATTTGCATTCCTCAACATGCAACAAAACAAAGGAAACAATCCGAAGGGGGAAAACAAAAATCTTCGGATTCAGTCAATAAGTTGCATGTGTTCAGAGGGGAAAGCTGTAAGGGAGCGATTGAACTCCATAGGAACGTGTACGGATTGAAGAGGTGTTCCTCCTGGGAGCGGCTGATCTAGTCCATGGATAAAAGGTCAATTTACTGAAAGGAGAAGCCAGGCAGATGGCTGTTGGAGGGGCCACAAAGTGTCCTTTTGGCTGACATGGTGGTCCCCCCTCTCCCAACAAAATCACAGATTTTGTTAGTCAACTTTTCAAGTCTTTCTATTGTAGATGATTTTGCCCAAAATAGGTGGAGTTCAAATACATTGAGGATGAAATGCTGAAAAAAAATAACATTTGATCAATAATACCCATTACAAGTTAGTATCACACAGTGCAACACTATTTTGTTTAGTTAAAGTGTCACTTAGACTGAAGAATGACAATCACTTTGCATTGATTCTCCCAGCAGGACCCATCTTTAAATATTCAACATGTTTTGTGAGGTCAACGCATTTTCACAAGAATGTTACCTTGGTTTGTCATTTTTAAAAAATCATTCCATAAATCTAAACGAATTCCTCATCATGATCTACCATCATCTGTCAAAAAGGTACTTATAAATATGTATACGATCATTCTTTCTCTTTTTTCTTTTTACATGAAGAAGGTATCAATGCTACAACTAATTGGGCTAATTTGCATCAAAGACTATACATAATTAATTTGTTTGTTAAAAGCTTTCAGCATTTCTTACAGGAAGTGCAAGAGATCGTTGCTGAAGTTTGAAGAAGTAATTAGCAATAACAGATGTCAATGCACATAATTGTAAAATGAGACCAGAAAAGGTACTGACAGAGTCTAATTTCACAACTGGGTTTCTATCAAATATTCTGCTTAATGGTATATAGAAACAATTATGAGTATTTATTCTTTCCTCATTCCAAGGAGAAAGCTCATTTTTACCACTAAATAAGAGCCTTACTTCTATTACTGCTTAAAATAATTACGAAAATAAATCAGTCTACACTCAGACATGACCTTGTCATGAATGTCAGCCACTCATTCTTGGAAGAGAAAATGCAGAGCCACAGCAACTCATAAGGGCACAAGATCTTGTGATGGACACAGGAACAACACACACACCCCCCAAGAAGTGCACAGGGGGCTGTAACTTTACCGTGGTCTTTTCCAAAACAGAATGAACCACATGAGTCTGGAGGCTGGCTGAAGCCAAGGGATGACCTGGAGTCACCTCTGTGCCGCCTGTGACCGTGTGTCACATTGAGTGGGGAGGTGAGACCCTTCACTCCAATGAGTTCTCACCCTCTGATGCTGCAAATGCTGGGCACAAACAGCTCTCAGGGTTGTGTTAAGGCAATAACAGAGACTGTAGACACCCAAACTCAATGAGCTGTTCTAGTCGGGCATGTGCAAGCGCCACGCTGGACATTCATCCCCAGAGTCCCCTCCTGCATGCACCACTTCAGGCTGCAGTGTTTGCCCTGACCCAGTCCTTAACTAAAACTCACAGAAGAGTAGATCTCCTAGTTTCTCTCAGCATAGTTGTGCTGTTACTTGGCCCAAATTCCCCATGCTAATTAAACCTTTCGCTGAAAGCACCCATCGCTTTCAGCCACTCTCAGCCCGGCTATTTTAGTGCGGCTTTCGAGCATTTCCATGAGCAGTTTACGGCCCTGGAAGGAATGTGGCCCAGATCTGGAGATTCATGGCCCCATCCATACCTTTTACACTTGGGACTGAAGGTTCCCTACAGGGGACTCTTTTCAATGTGCTATGGCAGATCACTGCCCAGCTTCCACTAATGCCTTCAAATTACACGGCCTCCTCAATTGCACTCTAACACGCACAGACAAAATGCCAAGAGCACATCTTCTTTTAGATATCATTTTATTGCTATCTACGACTTCCCACAGCATCTATCGATGCTCTAAAAATTGTTTTTGAAAGATGGAAACTGCTAACCAATCTTGCCTCAAAGGAATCCCTCCCCTTGGAAGAAACAAATGGCAGCTACAGAGCATGCAAATGAAGTGACCAAGATGCCTATTCAGGAACTGCTGGCATGGAGGATAATTATGACCTGTAAAAAGCTCTCCTGGAATCCTATCCATTAGGATTATCCTACATGAAAGAAGAGTTTTCAAGTATGAAAAAGGACAGGTGTGTCCACACCACAGCAGAGGTGCCACCTTCATTGTCTGAGCGACAGTTTCAGCACAACCCAGTTATTACCGTTTCCTCTTGTATCCAGTCTTAACAAGATTAAAGTTTTCTGTTCAATAAGCACCTACTCTTCACTGGCCAGATTGTATTAGCATGGTTGGCATTCCACCAAGGTTTAGCAACTCTTTCTAAATGGGGTTTAATAAAGGACTTCGAAGGGATCATGTAACTAGACAGAAAGAGTGTAGATAATCAAATTACTGGCTTTCAGCACATACTTAGCCTTCCTTGCATCCAGCCAAACAAGATTTCACATCAAATGCAGGAAAACTCCATGCAAATAACCCACTAATGATTATTAGAAGATTCTCACTCTTATGAGAGGATGTCTTATGACAGGTACTCAACATCTGCTCAAATGATTTGTCACCTTATTTTACAACAAATTTGAGGTGACACTTTTATCTTTAAAGTATTCCTGCAGGTATTTCGGATTAATTACTCCTTACAGCACCTCTGAGTTTATAACTAGTGAGTCCTCAGGGGTCAAGATAAGTGCTTGCCTATGGTCACCCACCAGTCCATATCTGTCCTCTAAGGCCAAGTCAACACACCACAAGTTCTGCACAGCCCCAGGTGCCCACTGGGCACCATCAGCACCTTCACATGAGCCTTCACTGTCCCTCATTGTCTCTCTGGTGAGGCAGACACAGCCAGGGACTCCCACATTCACTGGCAGCCAGCCTGAGCTCAGATTTCCTGCGCAGGGTCAGTGATCTGAGCTGAGTTTATGTGGTTACCCACTGATGGCATGGACTGAAAACATCCACCATCTCCAGCTTCCCACATGGCCAAGACCACTCAGTTCCCTCATTCCATCGTAGCCCTGATGCAGAAAAGCCAAACTGGCATTAAAAGCAATGTTTCCCAGTCCCACGCTTCTTTCTGAACCCCTGGAACATATTTCACCTTTCCCATTGTTCATCCTTGACTGTACATGTTTGTGGGATCCCGCGTATGGCTGAGGCAGCTGGCAGGGCAGCTCCAGAGGAGAAGATGCCAGGTCTGCCTGGGCTATGCATCAGTAAGCGTTTGTCTTATGCCTAGACCTGCCAAAAGCCAACATCAGGGTTTCACTGTACTCTCCCAGCATAGCAATGGTTAGATCCCTTTTATCTCTGATGGTAATTTTCATGGACCCCTGCCAGTTTCTTTATGTTCTACAGAGTTCCCCGCTTCATTCAAAGAGAACTCTATTGTTCTCTTCCCTATTCCCTCAAATATATTTCCAAAACTTCTGTTCTAAAAAGAACAGGTTTTCTTGGAAGCTGGTGCTGGAAGAAGCTTTGGCTCCTGACAGCCCCTAAGCTGCATGGGCATCACAAAGATCTTTGCAATCAAAAGTTTTAATGAAGATAGACCCAGGGCAGAAGCTTAAATCAGACCATTGTTAGCTCTTGGTGTTTACAGACTCAGAATTAATGTATATAATTAATTAATGCATAAAATTACATTGGCTATCTAGCTGACTCCCAGTCTGAACACACCCTCAATTTTATCAATAAAGAAATTGGCTGTCAGCTGGCATTGCCAAGGGGTTTCCAAGTGGATGTCACAATTGCCAAACAAAATAGTGAAGACCAGAGCACACAATCCACAGCAGGGGACCAGCACTGACCTAAAATCTAGAGCTGAATCCATATCAGAGGCAGAACTTTAGCAGAGGGGAGCAGAGCTGCCTCCACTCCAGAGCCTCACCATGGTTCTGCAGGGCAGCTCACTTGTATCAGATCAATTTGCCAAGTTTCCCCTCCAGAAGGGAGCCCATCTTTTGTGGGTAAATTTGCCAGTCTCAGTGCCAGAGGTGTGTGCAGGGTAGGAGGGAGATGGTGGCTGTGGGCTGGTCCCCACACAGAGATTTAGCTTTTTATGAAGAAGGCAGAATTCCATTGCAAAACCTGTACCTGTGATATGCTTTGTGGAAAATCAAACCCACTGGGCTCTGACACACCAAACCTGCCTATGCTCCCTGGTTAACTCCAGTCCTGGCCTTACCCCCGAAGTGGGAGGTTGGGTTTTGCATCCCAGTGCTTTTCCAGACTCCAGGAGAGCCTGGGACCACGGTGTGAAGCTCTGCTCACCCAGCAGCACAGCTCCCTCACCAGAGCATTCATGGCACTCAAAACTCACTTAAACACACCTCAGCACCCTGTTACATTCTGGAATCCTACACATACTCTGCTATTCAAGTAAAACAACCAGAGCGTTTTTCATATACAACTTGCCTCCTGGCAGCTACACTTTATGACAAAACCTTGCATGTAAGCATAATAAAAACATAAATGAAGACAAGACAGCACGGTTTAGTGGATTTCAGTAAAGAGGCTGAAAACAGAAATCCTCGAAGCCACACCTTATACAACAACTGTAACCACCTCCAGCAGACCCAAGAGGAGCAGGAGGCTGCAGCCACCAGAGGCCCCACACTGCAGAGGGGAGATGCTCAATTTCCACCCACAGCTACCCAATTCCAGCCCCAGGAATTCCTCCTGCTCCCAGACCCTCTCTGCTGTGGGGTGTGCCCACCCACCCCACAGGAAATAAGATAGTTGGCCATCTCCAGCAGCAGGGAGATGTTATAATGAGACGTGGAATTCCCTGGGAGAGAACACCCCCTTAGATAATTGTAAGCAAAAAGTAATCTGTTTTAAATTTTTTTTTTCCCCTGCACTTTTAGGTCTCCTCTAGTCTAACAAGAAAAGCAGCTCTTGGCTTTTATCAGAGTGCTTTTTCCTCCTTCCCAGCTCTCCAGCAGCAGCTATGCTGATGCAGTATTTGGGCACTACAGGTGAAGTCTTATCTGCCTGAGACCTCTGTGGCTGCTGACAGTTTTCTGTTCAGTGCCCAGAAATCTTTCAAGAGATTTTTAACTTTGCCGAGAGAGGGAAGAGTTTGAGCTCTTCAAATTGCTTCAGTGTAATCCTCTTCATTTGCCCTCACCAGCAAACTCCAGCTCCCACTGAAGCTGGCTTGAGAGAATTAAGATTTAATCCAACATTGTTTTACCTGCAGACACAATTCCTGGTTGACTGAGCAATGATGAAGTGCTTTGATATTCAGTGATCGTTTTACAATGACCTCTCATTTTCAGAGAAATCAGTGACAGTGAGGGGCACTACCATCTTTTTTCATTTTAAAATTAACCAAATTATGATTGAGATTGGAAACAATAATGCAACAACGCCTTTCATTTAGCTTGGAGTTTTTCATCCATTGCAACATATCATTTTCTCTTTTTTTTTCTTTTCTACTTTGTCTTTCAGGGTTTTTGGTTTTGTTGCAACAGGAAAAGCACTGCAACACTAAACACAACAAAGCATTACATATTTGGGAAGGAAACACAAGAAAAATGAAACATGATTTCAGACCAAATCATTTTCTCCCCAGTTCTCCCTCCAGTTCAGAAAAGTAATTATATACACAGCTGTGAATGGAATTTGTGATTGTTTCACCTAAATATTGCAGCTGGCTTTAAGCACAATCACACCCAGAAAAACTTCCCTTTTTGCAGCCTAAAGTTTAAGAAATAATAAAAGGATCAAATCACTTTAAGCTGCAGTTTCGCCAACAAGTGTAAAAAGGTATTACATCTTTTTGAGTTAAAAAAGATAGAAACTACTTAGGACAGGCAGAATCCAAACCCAGTGTTCTCATTCCTTACTTTCATCCCTGCTGTTATCATTACAATAATGAAGTATTTTAATCTTGAGGTTTTTCACTTAATAGGTTCCAATTAAGGACTTTATAAATTACGTAGATGTTAAAGACTTTTTTTTCTGCTTTCAGAAAAAAAAGCTGCTTTCACACACTCCCTCCCCTTTCTCTGGACCCTTTCACAACTGCTTTGCAAACTTTATTAAAAATGGGAAATTGCACAGTCCATCTAATTAGTAAAATCATAGTTGCATGCAGCTTACATAGACCAATTGTTCATGTCAGAATATTCCTTATCGAAGATATTTCTCTCCTTGTATCTTGTTCCAGCCCTAGAACAGCCCCCCAGAAAAAGTCCTTGGATAGGGCAGGCACACAGCGATGCTTCTCCCAGCATCTGCTCTCTATCCAAATAAAGTGTTGGAATAAGCAAGAAGCAGAATAAAATATCATGTTTCTTTACAAACCTTCCATTTCACCAGTTTTACTGGTGCTTAGGCCTCACAAAGCCTCTGCACACACGACACAGAAGATTTTTGATTTTCACTGAAACGCGAGTACGACTTCGGTATCCAAAAGTACAGGATCCCACAGAGGATATTCCTCGCCTTCCTTCCAAACATTGTGATTCTGTGGCAATTCCCTGTGGACTTCTGCAGCTTTTTCCCTTTGAATTTTTGGAAGTGAAGGAATGAGGTCTGCTAGATGTCAGCATGCATCAGGCTTGTTAGTGTAGATCTCTGAGTGCCGAGAGAGCACAATCCGAACGCCTGACTCCAAACGCTGGAGAGCGACAGTTAATTTTTCTAATGATACACAAAAGTATCAGGAACATTTCTGACATCTTCCTTTTAATTCTATTCCCCTACAACCTTCCCCAAAAATCCACAAGTCAAAACGACAAAGGGCTGAAGCACTGACAAGCACGCGTGTCTCTCTTCTTTGGAAATGTTTTGAATTTGCTAGGAAGAAGTTTCTTATTGAAAATATTGCTAAGTTAGATTCTTCATCTATCAAACCTAACAACCAAGTTCCTTCAAAGAAAGACTAGTATGTACCATTAAAATGAAATATTAGAGACTTTTTCCCTAAAATAACTATAAGGATTTCACAGCTAGCTGAAAACACAAATACTTTTCTAAAGGATGGTTGATTGAAATAAGCCCAGTTCAAAATAATTTTTCATTTAAATTTTAATTTAAATTTTCATTTAATTTAAAATGACCATTCATTTATGATTGCTGCTATTAAAATTAATCACTCATCTTTTGTACAAACCAAGACAAACTTAATCCACAAACTTGGCATCCCTTGTTACAGATGGAACACCCTCAGACTGCACAATTCTTGAAAGATTGGGTCGAGATCTTTATATTGACAACCCCCAAACCAATTTAATCAAATAGAAACCTTTCCATGATGTAGCATCAGATCCTATTGAAGTTTTTTCTGCATCCTTGCTCATTGCTTCTCTACTTTGAACAAATTACCTGAAGACTTGGCCACATTGCTGTGTTGTTGTTAGGCACAAGTTTCTCCTACTAAAGCTAAACTGAAAAAAAAAGATCAAAGAAACTTTCAACAGTGAAATTAGGGCACGTAAAGTTGAAATAGGCATTTCTTGCAACATTTAACTCATTTAACTCTTTTGATTGCAAGCTTTCTCTCTCTAAAAGGAAGCGCCAGAGGACATAGAAACACGGTCAAAAAATGTGTGCCAAGCTTTTTTTACTTATTCAGCACCCCTAAAGCACAACCTCTCACAATTCCCAAGGTCTGTTTTGCAGCATCTTTCTGAGGCAGGTAAGATGCTACTTTCGTTTAAACCATGGGAAGGGAAGTCAGGACACAAATCCTGCACCTAAACAGTGGCTGGGTGAGGAAACCTGGCTGAGTGGGTGTCTAACAGCTGGTGCAGAAAGTACAGGCAGAAAACTCTATAATTGCTGCTCTTTGTAACAAGTCTAACTTCAGTCCCATATCTACAGAGGTACAGGCTTAAGGATTTTATTTTCCAAAGCCCTGAACATGCTACTTTCTTTTCCTAGAAAAGCCTGGTCTCATCTCTGGACCATCAAGAGCCCTGAACCATCTCTTGGGCTCTCTGCACAAATAAAGCTCGCCTGAGCAATCCCCCAGCTGCCTCATACACACAGCAAGGCCGAGCTGAACAAAAGTTGTGTTTTCTTTCCAGCTGCCCAGAGCAAAAGAACTTTCCCCTCTCCCCATACTTGTCTGGCATCATCAGAGCACTGAATCCAACTGTCTGCCCCTCTCTGTGCCTAAAAGGCATGAAGGACGTGGAGGAACTGTGGGCTCTATCGCATGCAAAATTTCTTTTGCAGCACATCAGAATCAGACATGATCTATTCTGACATGACATCAAGAAACAGTTTTGTTTCTTTCTTTACCCCAAGCTAAATGAAGGGTTTATATTGCGCTTGTGGTTAATGCCTGTGTTCAGAGCCATGTATCCTTCTGAGCCTCTCTGCTGGATCATGCACCACTGCCTCTGCAGCAGGCAGCCCACAACCCACTGAGAACTTGCTCCTCAGAGGTGCTTGCTTTATACCTGTGAGGGTTCTTTTCCTTTCCATTAATTTCATTATTATTCCCTTTGCCTGCAACCCGGTTTTGGTGCCTCTCCTGGGGCTGAAGAAGCAGAGCAGCAGCCTCAGCAGAGAGGGTGCCCCAGCCATGAGCACTACATCGAGTTTTGGGGACTCCAGGGGTGGCAGATGGACACTTCTGTGGCTCCACACGAGTCACCTCAGCAACACCTGGCAGTCCTGAACTCACTCATCAAAACTGCCCTTTCTTTCTCTCCCTCACCCATCAAACAATCTCCTCCTTGGAGGAGTAGCTTTGGAAAAGATGAAAAAACTAATGGAAGCATCAGGAAAAAAAATTGTTTCAGTTATTTGACCATTCCAGTGTGGTCTTTTCCTTGCCAGACTTGGATTTTTCTCTCCTTGATGAAGGAGTTTTTACTCCTTTGGGTAATGGTGGGAAAGACTGTGCCATTCCCATCACAGCAGGAATGTCCACCACAAATTTCCCACAATAGATAATCTTAATTGTTTTGCAAAGATAAAGCTGGAGGTAGGTGTTCACCAAGTATTTTTTTAAAATTATGAGTTCATTTGTCAGCAGACGACTATGACCAACGTAAATGAAAGGAAAACTAGAAGAACTCTTTTTAAAAAGTATCTCTTGCATAAATTAATTAATCAATACTCAAAAACATCTTTCAGAAAAGAGAAAATTTTACAGACAAATGGATCTTTTCAGTCACAAGATCCACCTTTGCAATAAACACAGTCCCAGACATGAGTAAACCCCGGAGTGTCAACACAACGGGGAGACACCAGAGGAGCCAACTGGAAGTCGTGTCATTTTTTAATCTTCTTAATATTGAAACCCTTCTTTTTTTTTCTCATGAGCCGAGTGGATTTCTACAGCACGTTCATAAGCACAGAAATTCATACCAGGAGCTGTGTGTTTGTGTTAATCAAAAACATGTGGCAACACGCTACACGTGTAGATAAACAGCATGGGTAATTGAGAGAAACGTTCTGCTCAGCGTTTTGCTTGTTCTGCTGTCTCTGTTGAGTTGGTTCGCATTTATTAACAAAAGTTAAACTGAAAAAACCCCAACGTTTCTTAAAACTCCCCATTGAAAAATTTCAATTTTTAAAAAATTAATTGTCTCATCCCTACCCTGAGCAGCAACTACAATACACGAAGTTTTTCACTCCAGACAGACACCAGCATTTCCTTCATATGCCAAATTGTTTAAGCTATATTACTTGGAAATTGAAATTGATGGAGGACATCTGATCTAAAAGATTCTTTTCTTTAGGTTTAATATGCCACATCACATGATCTTGTCAGGTGGGATCATGTCAGTGATATTTATGCCAGAATGTGAATCAGCCATGTATAAGTTGACTGTGCTAATACAGCAAAGGGACAGAGATTTTTTGGCAGTATCTTCGTTGACTTTTTTCATTTTCTTCCCTTCTTTTTCAAGAGGAAAAAAAGTCTGAGTTATGAGCAGTGGCTAAATCACAGACAACCTTCTACCCAGCCCAAATTCCTGATCTGTGCTTTGTGTGGGTGGATCAGAGCACCAGTAATAGGAAAGCCATTAGATGAAAATTAAAGAGAACTTTCCTACCATTTTCTTTTGGCTCAGCTGTTGCCATGGCATTTTTCTTCTACAAAACTCAGAAAACTCAAAATTCTATTTGTGGAACCTCCTTTCTCTGACTGATTTTCCCTCTCATTCTATCATTAAAACACAACAAGAGGAGCAGTGTCTGAGGTCATCTTTCACCTGAAGACTAAGATAAAGAAATGAACAAATTTAGAGTCTCTGACATGCTCTAGGATTCCTGGCAGCACAAACCATGATGGGCGGCAAAAGAAACATGTCTGAAATCCTTACTGTACCCTGAGGAAGGGTCTGGGGCTAAATTCTGCTTCTACTGACACCCTTCTCCCTCTGCTGAAGGAATTGAGGATGGAATTTGGCCACGTGTAGCCAATTCTACACCCGGGCTGGTGGGTATTTACCTCTCAGCTCAGAGATACAAATGCATGGCACCATGACAGCCAAACCCTGTAATCCTTGTGGATTCCTTTTGTTCTTGAGGAAACAAAGTGATCTCTCATGCTGGTAACCAGGAAATCCAACTGGGCAGAGGTTTCTGCCAAGAACGTGTTCTAGCAGAGCTTCAGATAATCTTTTTGAGGTCTCTTTCCTATGTCCCTTCCAACACACCATGGTTTTCTCTTGTTCTGGTAACACTGGTCCCCACTGTCCCTTTGGTCTGTGATGTTTCCACAAGACTCACTTCTTTCACAATGAACTCAAACAGCAAATAATTTGCTGAGAAAACCCAAATACATACTCAATGCTCCAAAATCTGTCTTGATCACATAAGCCATAACTCCAAGCCCAAGCTCTCTCACCAGGTACAAGGTTTGCAAAAGCCAGCTGCCTGCACTGCTTGTGGCTCAAGATTAGCATAATTTATCCTTAACTGTAAAGGTTATTTAAAACCCAGAAAAGCAGCTTTGTCAGTTCTCATTTTATCCCACACAGAAAGTTGCTTTAATTTGCAGTCAGGGGGGAAGTCAGTCAGCTGTTCCACCTGTGCCACGACAGGCTGCCTGCTCCTGCTGCCGTCCCGGTGTGGCTGCGGGAACCTTTCTGTGGGCATAAAGCTGTGTGCTAAAAATAGAACAGGGAAAAAAAAAAAAATCAAGTGGCTTCTAAATTTTACAACCAGTTCTCCTTCATGCAAACTGAGAGCAGCTCAGAAATGTCATCTTGCCAGGCCATGCAGCTCTAAAAGTGCCTTGCTGGCCCCAAACCAGTGAAGGTTCTCCAAATCCAGCCCCGATGCAAGAGGAGAGGAGGCATAAGAGCCAAGTCTAACATTTAGACTGCCCATTATCAGCTCATGAAAGGTTACGCTGATACTAACAGAAGTATTATGACAGTTCATAATAATTAATGTGTTCTCTCATTCTGGTTTTCAGCAGATACAGGAGAATGACGTTTTTCAGAAGTTTGGAAGCATCTCCCTCTGGGCAAGGAACTGCCTGCAGGTAACTAACACTGCCCCAAGAGGAGGTTAAACCAGAAACAGATAATATTGCAGAAGAAGTGCTGCAATAAATAGAAATCTGGTGTTTTCTATTCATTTGTGCCTTTATGGAACTCTTCAATAAAATCTGATTGCCAAAACTTTAACGGTGCTACATGGAAAAAGATTAAATCTGTTTCATTCCATGATAAGAAATAGGTACTGCAGAGAAGACATCCCATCTTTTTCTTACTCTAATTATTTAAGGAAGATGCTTTTTGCATGAGTGGACAAAATCTGGATCAAACTTCTCCACAGATTCATGAAAACGAGGTGCCACTGATCACAAACAACATATTCCAACTGACAGAGAAAGATAAGTTACATTAGTTCATATTTCTGGAGATGATCTAAGCCCTTAGTTATCTGTTACATCAAATGTCTCAGTTTTCCTTCTGTAATCTAATATCCACCTTCAAGCTTGCCCTACATTTAAAATTTATACAAGTTTTTTCAGATGCTGCCATTTTGCCTCGGGCTTTGTAGGTGTTAAGCTCCAGTAATAATCTACACTGTTTCTTTAAGAAAGTTCATCCATTCACTTTAATTACATTTTCAGCCCTGGTTATTGTCCCTGTGCCTGCAAAGAATGTTTCCAGCCATAAAAAACCATTATCTGCCACAATTATGGATAACCAGAGCGTGGCCAGAGGGCAGAAATGCCATGGTGAAAGATTGTACCGCAATTCAGCGCAGAATTTATAACTTTCCTCAGGGCTAACTGTCAGCCTGATCACAATGCCTGACAAAAAGATCCAGTAAAGCAAATGCAGATGCTTCTTCTTGCCTGCATGGTTGCTCTTTTAAATTTTTTTTATTAAGGTGCAGTTTGTTGCAATACACAAAGTTGCAGCCACCGTGGGAGCAACACCACAGCAAGGACACCCCGCCTGATTCACTTTGCTGGAGCACAGATTTAGACCATACGAGTCCAGCACCATGGTTTTAAACACATTGTTCCTGTGCAACCAGGACACCTCTGAGGTGTGCAGAAATCACTGCTGTGCATTTGCCCTGGTGGCCAAACTGCAGCTCAGTGTTGGCTGCTGCATTGTGTCCTCTCTGCTCCTCGTTACCGATGGAGACAGATGATTTTCCACAGCTTCCCATGTTACTGCTCTTGCAACATTAGATCTTTCCATCACTAATTCTTGTGGCTATTAACATCCAGAGGAATGCCAAACTGGAAGAAAGATTAACTTTTTGACACAGCATTTGAGGATATTCAGTTATTTCTCGCATTCCATCAGGACAGAGGTTTGTATTGTGCCTCCTGATGCAGGATTTCAACAGAAGAGGGCAAGGAGGATCATGAGTCCCATCACAGTATTTCATGAGGAGAATAATACAAATCCTTCTATATTTTTTTTCCAGCCAGAAGTCTTGAAACACAATACAAACACGACTCAGAATTATCCTCCTTGGTTTTGTGGTGAAAGAAAACTGAGCAGTTGAGAGGGGCTGCGGTGATGTTCCTGGCATCCTTGATGCCTGTGCAACTTCCAGCAGAGCAGCAGGAGCTGCCATCCCACCCCTGCCCATGGGAGCCACGTTTTTGGACCCTTGTGAAGGGATAAAGCAGGTTGAAGTTCCTCCCCAACCTCTGGTGTGCTCCAGACTCCTTTAGCCTGTACTCAGGTGCTGGTGCACATTCCCACAGGGCCGGTGAGCCCCAAAATTGAACTTTGTGCCTAATCTCAGACTTTCACAGAGAGATAACAGAGGCAAAGCCAGGATCTGGTGTTCTTGGGTTTTAACAGGGGATGCCGTCTTTCTCAGCAAGGAGGCAGCTGCTCAAAGGTAAGTGCAGAATAAAGAGCTTGAAAATAAAGTTGATTTCTACACCAATCTCTCCCTGGGGTTTCCAAAAATACTGTGCTTTTTAATGGGACAATAATGCCTGTGGACATTAGGAATTCAAGGGCCTTTAAAGGTGCGGCCCTGTGTGGCCACAGATCAGAGTGAGAGAATTCTCTGTAGATCAGCCTGATTTTCCTCACTTTAGTTTTGATGGCAGGAATTCGAAATACAGAAAAGATAAAGGTTAAAAATGTCAGAGGAGATGAGGGAGCTGTGATTTGCTTGATTCTAGGTAGTGCTATGAGGTAGCTTAGTAGGAAGCTTCTGCTCAGTGAAACCCCTCTGAATTCTGTTCTAAACTTTCTGGGTTTCTTCCTCTGAGCACGACCACTTCCAAACCAGCTGCAGCAGAGCTCTCTGCAGAAGAAGTATTTCTCATAATCTTTGAGAAGGTATTTCTTCCCTAATTCCTATCACCCTAACTCCACTCTGGCATGAACAGGTCGTAAGATCTGGCATCCCTGATCCCTCTTCAAACTCAACTTCTATCCAAAACATAATCGGAGGCAAAACTCCACCCCTTGGCGTACCTTCAATAAAACATCATTCTACCTGAACCTCAGAAAAGATAAACTATTAAAGTAATAAGAGGATAATTTAACCTCTTTAATCAGATAATCCTCCAGCACATTGGACATTTATTTGCACGGTATATTCTACCATAATAAGTTTGAAGCTCCGATTTAAACAATTCCCCACCCTCAGAAAAAAGCTGAAGGAAGTGGTTGAGACATTCCATATCTCAGGTGCCATTATGTGAATGTGAAAACAAATGAGTTTAATTGGGGAGAAATTCATCCCAGACAGAGGGCTCGCCCAAGGCCCTTGTCTGAGAAACCCCACTTAACTCCACTCTAGCACAGAGGAGCTACACAGGCACTGGATGCCAATTAAGCCCTACTTATCTTTTTAATGAAGGGCTGAATCTGAAAATGAATTATTGTTTTGATGTGTAAATGCTGTTGGTTTGGTAAGGGAGTGAAAGGATTCTATCTGGGGGAACAGGCAAAACTGAAGCGATAAAGGGTTTGCTCGAACATCCATGAAAACCTTACAGAGCTCTCCATGAGCTGGAAAACAGTGCCTGGCACTCAGACTAAAACTGCAAATTCAGCAGCCCTGGATCCTCCTGTGTCTTTGTGCCAGTTTCAGCCAAGCATTCCTTTCAGAGACCAAAACAAACAGAAAAGCTTCCCTGAAAGCCAGAATATGTCTCATTTCAGCATTTGCTAAACTAATTGATTGCTTTTCTAAGCAGTCACTTATTCTCGTATTTCCCTCAGTGTCATAGAAATAAGTGTTAAGTGTTCAAAAATAAAGAAACTGTTTTACTTTAAGCCAAGCCAAACACTTCTTTTAGCTTTTCCGTAAGTTTTCAATTGCTGAAAATATTTTAGATTTTTTTAAAAATACTTTTTATCTGGATTGTCTTTCTAAATTTAAAATTGTCCAGGAGAAACAAACCCACCAATTAATACAAGTCAATGTATGGTCAAAGACCCTGCAATTAATTAGAATAAAAAGGAAAAGCAACTTTAGTCTCATTTAAAATTCAAGTTAGGGAAAAATTGTTATGATTTCTTTAGTTTTTGCTCAACTGTGGCTTTACATTAAGTGGAGTAAAACTTTCAGGTGGCTGCAGTCCTGAACAGGGATTTTTGGAAGACAGTTTCCCAGATACTGATCTTTGGAAATGAAAATGTTTCTCTTGCTCTGAAAGAAAAGTGAAATATGGTGCTTCCCCCTACCCGAAGTGCCAAAAATCTGTGAGCTGGTTTGGATCTCCCCAATGAAGGCACTGAAGTTCACCAGGTTTCCAAACCCCTGGAATCCACGACTGGTGAAAATACAGCGTCAAAAAATTAGGGACGTGCTATCCCAAGCAGTTACCTTCAGCTTGTGGTCTCCAGACGTGAAACAGAGCAGGGACTTGGATCAGTCCCTTTCAAAAACCAAGCCCATAAAGAGAAAGCTTAAATATCTAATAAAGCAATTCACTCAGCCCATTGGAACAAGATGAAAATCACCAGTCCAGAGGAAAACTCATTCAAAAGTGTGGGAGATTTTTATGGTTTTCCCAGTGGGGTTTTGACCTTCTCCTTAACAATCATGAATAGTAGGATGTAGCTATTCGAAGACAACAACACAGAAATTGTTTCAATGTGTTAGTAGTCAGAATTTTGCTTTAGGAAGTGGAATTGTGATTAATTAATTGTCAGACACATGGATATCTCACTTGCAAGACTAAATTTCCAAGGACAGATTGTGTCACCTAGACTTCAGGGAAGAGCTAAAATTGTCTAATATAACCCTTTTTTAAAGGACAGAGAAGTTATGGGATGAGAAGGGTGAAGGGAGTCACTGGCCCTTTCTCACCTCTGAAATATGCTGGTTTTCTGAGATATGAACAAGAGTCATGATTAAGGTGTAAAAAATAAAAATTAATCTATATCCGTAGGCCTTTGTTATTTAAAGAATCACTGGAAAATATCATTGGAGACCCACACTCTTGCACTGCCCCAGTCATATATCCATGTACATGTTTGGGGTCTGTGATTAGAGATGTTAAATTCCAGTTAATAGTTCAAAAAAAAGACAAAATGCCATGCTACTGCTAACTTAAATCATCCTTGTTTCTGCTCCACCTCATTACACACACACCATTTCCCTCTGCATGACTGCAAGATCAAACCCCTCATCCCAGACTGTAATCACAGAGTAGTCAGGGAGTAGGTGCCCCCTCCCCTTTGCAGGGTCCTACAGCTCATTAGTCAATCATATTATTAAGAAATTCTCGGTTTTAATAAATGAAGGTGGTGTTCATCTCAAGGCTGAGAATGGATGTTTTTATGGAAATAAGCACTTGATGCTTATCTTCACAGCATCTCCTTAAGAAAACCATTATCACTTCAAAATAGCTCCTCCGAGCAAAAAAAGTACAATTACGTAAGTCTTGTGCAAGCCAAGCCAGGAGGAGATGCCAGGTTGTGTTTATGTTTTTGCCATTTTTTAGACCCAAAAAATCAGCTTAATACAGTTCCAAACCTACAAAGACCCGGTGCTTCAGCCACCCACAGAAGAGCAAATGCCTCTGACAGGCTCCATTCCAGCTGAATTAACCCTGGGTTTTGAACCTGCCTTTAGTAAGAGCTTATTCCTCAAGTAGGTCCATGGAACAACGGGATAACAGAATCCAATGCTTTGCTTAAATGCTAAAAATCATCCACTTAAGGGGAGCAATTATCACTGATCCTTCATGCTAGCTACTTAACATTTAATGTCTTACTCCTTAAGATATGAAAATAAGCTATTTTAACCTCCTAAAGTAGATTTGAAAAGTCTCCTAAAATTTCTCAGAACAAATCTCATTTAGAAGCAAGTGAAATTATGTTCAGAAGCTACTTAGATGCTTTTTAAAAATCCAACTTGATATTTAAAATACAAAACCCTGCAGTGATTTTCCCTTCAGTACCTTTTGAAATCAAGCTTAAAAAATGGACTTTGGAGCCAAGATGCATCTTTGTATCTGCGTTTTCTGTTGGCTGGTTTTCCTGCTGTAGCACGGCACTGCACTGCTCTGTCCACAACCGTATCAAAAAATACCACCACGAGACCCAAACTGCTGTTCTGGGACTTCTGAGTGATTGGGAAAGAGGCTGTGCTGCGATGGGCACACATCAACCACATCAAGATGGACTGTGCCTGAAAAGATTGTCTTTGGTAAATAAAAGGGTTTCAAAATGTGTCTTTTTACAAAGTGTTTTTCTTTGGAAACATTAAACTGCCAAAATCGAC
The DNA here is from genome assembly GCF_017639235.1 of Corvus kubaryi. Lineage (NCBI taxonomy): Eukaryota > Metazoa > Chordata > Aves > Passeriformes > Corvidae > Corvus > Corvus kubaryi. Next base: position 2,774,879 of record NW_024580668.1, on the reverse strand, counting down.
CTTCTTTACCACATTCTGCAGAGATTAAGACTAATGGCAAAATGAACCCCTTAAATGTCCAGGGAAATAATGTCCCCTAACACTCGAGCTTGTTACTCCTAGTACTCCATGCTTGGTAACTAAGAAATATAATGTTTGGAATGCGCATTTCACCTTTAGTCCTTACAGTGCACAGGAATGTGGATTTTACAGCTTTTTATTAGTGCAAACATTAAGAAAACAAACAGAAGACTAGTATGTTATTACTGTTATAATTAATAAATATTTATATTATGGAAGTACACAAAATTTCCAGTCAGGATAGGCACTCTCTACTTTTAAATAATGCACACGTTGATAGATTTCTATTTATGGTAATTGCATCTCACAAAATAAAGAAATTTAGTTGCATTTACAAAATTGTAGGGTGGCCTTTGTCCCTGGGGCATTGCATTCACAGCCATGCAGCTCCCTGGCAGTTCAACTGCAAAGATTAAACAATCTTCAGGATGGAGAATCATCTGTCTGAAACGCAACTACCAGAGAGGGAATGTTTACATTATTTTAGTATTTTATTACACAGTGAAAAAGAAATCACAGTAAGCTTTTCTTGTGCCACCTGCACCACTCTGCAATAATCCCAAAGCGTGTCCATTAATGGAACAGCTCCCAGTTTGCACCTGAAGGAGGAACGTAAGCCTGCAACTTTCTGGGGTTATTTGACTCATCAGTTAATAGGTAATCTCAAGGACACATCCACTGGCCACACCAACTTTCACCAGCTCAGTAGCGGGCTGCCAAACCCCCTAAGGATGACATTCCCACCTGGTTTCCTTTTCTCTCAAGCAAATCCCTGCCCAGCCAAACGGCTCTGACACTTCAGCTCTATCGTTTCCAGTGAAAATGAAAAGACTTAGCACTACGGAAAATCCCCCTAGCAGGCTTTGAAAAAACTGAATCTCTAATTACTGAACACATGAGGATTATAAGAATTTAATTAGGAGCCCCCCGACCCCTCCAGGTTGACATGGGAGACTCATCCCGGCTCGGCCGCTCTGGCTGGTGGGTGCTGGGGAGGAACTTTGGCTTTTGCAAAACCCGTCCGCCAGCAGCTGGAGCTGGAGCTGCTCACACCCTGTTGTTGCAGACAGCGAGGAAACCATCCAGTGTCCCAAATAAATTAATGAATTACTCTGCTCCTCCCAACAGACTCAACGCTGGAGCCAGGAGCCGTAATCGCGCTCTTGCTGCCTCTGAGTCACTGAGAGCCGGAGCCCGGCGCAGTGTGCAGAGTCAGCAGAGGCGGATGCTGAGCTGCATTGTGCCTGCAAGTCAGTCAAACCAGTTTAAAAATAAACTCCTCTTCCCCCAGCCCCTCTACAGGCCCCTCTGTGCACACACAGCGCTGCCGTTTTCCGCCATGCAGGCGGCTTTTTGGAAGAGCGCGCCCGACTCGCACCAAAGAGCTTTTGCCCTTTGGGTTGAACCGTGTCAGTCCAGGCCCTGAGCAGGCACAGGAACCAAAGCTGAGGTTTTCAGAGGAGCCCGAAGGAGTCAAGCATTCAAAACTCATTAGAATTAAATGGGAGCAGAGCACTCGTGCTCTCAGGTGCCGTTGAACATCTCGGTCTCTGTGCTGGGGTTAAATCAAGATGAGGAGCTGTCACCTTGCTGCTGTGTTTTCTGAGGACAAAGGAGGGTCCATAGCTGCAAAGACAGGTAGGGTGAGACCCTTCTGTTCATCACAACCACAGAAAACCTTCCCCAAAACTGCCTCATTGATTTGTCCCCAATGCCAGGGTCATTGCACAGCTGGAGAGGGTAAATTGTCCCTGTCATAAACCATTGATACCGTGGGAAACACAAAACACCTTTTTCATTTCATATTTAACTTCATGGAAATGGGAATTTTTCATAATAAACCGTTTTACATCTGTCTCTGATCAAAAAAATTACTGATAAAACATATTAAATCCCCTCTGCCACTGATGTGGCATTTGAAATTAATTGTCAGATAAATTACAGGAGATATTCAAGGTCTGTAAGTAAATTTTAAATATTTTCATATTCAAAATTCAAACCATGTTGATCACACACAAGAGGCTGCATAGCTTGTTTCTGCTGCCTGGCTGTAGTGAAATGCTATGAATCCTTTTCAGGCAAGAAAATATATGTATCCAATGTTTTTGATGATATTTACTGATATTTGCTGATATTAGTATTTAAAGTGAATGTTTCTGTGTGTTTGATCAGAAAATAAAAAGTTAAAACAAATCAGGTATCATGATTAAAATCTCAGGGAGCATTTTGGGGCAACTCAAATTTTGGATAAATCTAGCTCACATAAAACTGGTTCTAGTCCATGTATTTTCCTCCATCGTTTTTTTATTGCAGGGTAAATAAAATTATTTATTTCTTTTTCAGCAATAATAATAAAAGAGGTTATTCTCATTAAAGCTAGTAAAACTTCTCAAAGCTTGACTTTTCCAAATAACCACGTCTAATTTTTTTACAGAAAGAATTAAACTGCAAAAATTATTTGCATGGAATCATTTTACTCTATGGATATTCTCCAAATTTTTCAAATGTGCTTAACATAAATCAAGGAAAAAAAGGAATGTTTCATCAACTAAGAATAAATCTGATCCTGCACCTAATTCCCACTTTCCAAGCTGCAAACAGCAATAACCCTTGAAAGATGTTTTTAGGAGAGGTCATCCCAAAAAGAGGGAAGATAAACACACACTCCCCTTCATGTTCCAATAGGACCATTCCCACAACAGGATGTCTTCAAGTCCTTATTCAACCCCAGGATAACACAACAGCAAAACTGCTGGTTCTCAAGGCTCTGTTCTCATTGCAAAAGCAAAGTACAAGTTCCAGACCTTTTCCCTGGAAAGAGAAGTTGCAGATGCCCAATCCTTGGTCATGTTTTGTGCCTGCTGCAGCTCAGGAATGTGACTGAGAAAAGATGCCCTGATATTCAGGTGCCAGATTATTGTCCCTTATTCACATTCAGATCACAAGCCGCTATACCCCAAAATATCACTGCGGGCCTGATCCCTGGGGAATTGCCTTTCCCACTGATCCCAGGGCATTATTGCCGTCACTAAGGCAGCATCTAGAATCTTCAGTGTGTGCCACTTTTCCAAATCTTTCCATGCTGTGTGATGAACACCAGTTCTGGGATGGTTACAAATAGAGATTCACCTTGGGTCGTGCTGCAATGGATCTATGAGTCAGTGCTCTGAGGGATGGAGGAGAAAAAGGATATCTTATCATTAGCAGGAGAAGAGCCAGGCTTATCAGGAGCCCTGCAGGAAATCCTCCTCTGTAACCCACAAGGCATCAAAGACAAGAAAAACAGCCTGTATTGGGATGGCAAGTGAGAGCCCAGCTCCAGGAATGCTACAGGATATGAGACAATGCCATGGCTGACCACCAGAACTTGGCCCACCAGAACCAACAGGACCTGAGATCTTGAGGATCTCTGCCACAGAACACGTCTGCACTGCACACTATTAAATTTAAAAATCCACAGAAAAGACACACAGGGCTATTCTAGGAATCAAAAGAATCCCCTGCTACACCAGCACAGGGTCTGGGACTATTTTTCCAGTTTAGAATCCCAACATTTGGCGCAAATGCAAATTTCTGCTGCACTATGCCACAGCCATCTCTCTGTGCACTGGGTCCCATTGGTATAAATGGTGATAATTTACAACTTCCAGTGTTTTGTGGTGGTTGTGAGAATGGAAATCATTATCCCTAGTGGGGAATACTTAAACACCTGTGCTGAGCCAAAAACTGGGGCAGCAGTGCAGGCAGGACCCCATTCCAGACACTGTTTTTGCTCCAGCTCCCAGAGTTGCATCAGTCCATGGGCATCTTGTGCACCTCGAGAGCATTTCAGGGAGATCCAGGAGGGACTGTGCCTACTTGCACAGGGAATTCAAACAGCTTATTACCAAAGACATTTTCTTTTTTTATTATTACTTTCTTCAAACAAAGCTAATAAATCAAATCACCCAAGATGCACATTATGCAAACCTTAATTAGATTTGGCACACATCTCACTAGGAGTAGCACCCATCTGACTTCAGATCAGAGAACTCAGGTTTGATGGGTGGAACCAAATCGCCCACTTTGGAGTTGCTAAATCTACTTTTAAATGCAGTGTGTTTGCATTTTTTCACTCTGGGACCTGCAGGAAGTTAGCTTTGTTTGACTTTTGGGCAACAGGAGCAGTGGAAGGGAATTCAGAAATAGAAGGGGACATGTTTCGGAAGAGCATAAATCTCTTATTCTGCAGGCATGGGAGAATCACAAAGTTGGCAGCACCAATTTTATGGGGTTTCATTTCACACGGCTACTGCTTGTGGAGCTTCCTCCTTGACAGCCTCCTGCTCTAAGGCATTCTGGGATATTATAAATAAAAATATAGAAAGCTGATGCAAAAATACTGTTTTAGCAGCATTTTGTTTGGCAGAGCATCCTTCCTTGCTGATACCTCTCCTGATTTTATTGCCAACCTCTTGCCTTTCTTACACACGCAGCACCTCTAGAAACAAGACCTTGTGAAAAATTTCAGCTTTCTATTTTTTTAAATGCATTTATGACCTTCATAGAGATGAAGACATTAAAAGGAAAAAATAATTCGAAGTCTATTCAAGAAAAGGTGGAGAAAAAGATTTTTATAAAGTAAAAATGCTATGCCCACACTTCAGTCCTTTTCTGCTGAGGAGGAATAGGAGTGACCAGCAGGGTATTGAAAAGAACTTGCCCAAAAAAGCAACAGCTCTGCAGATGGTGCTGAACCCCCATAGCAACCTCATGGTTCCCTAACCTCCCTTCCACAGAATGACACATGGGAGGGAGGCAGAGGGAGGGGAAGAGGCTGATCATGGACGCACACAGGATAAAAGGAGCTCAGAGCTCCATGGGGAGTCCTGTGCTCCAGAAAGCAAACAAACCACAGCCTGGGCACGAGAGCAGAGAAAGAGAACACATTTTCTGGCTCGTGGCCAGGCTGTATCTCAGCTGGCCATGGTCTGCTCACAACTGGTGTCAGCCCATGGCTGTTGTGACACTGGAAAGGCCATCACTCCCTGTCAAACAGCACAGCTGGTTGGGCCAAGGGGGGTTTGCTTCACAGGGAGTCCCACGTGCTGCTTGTGCTGCCCAAATGAGCACAGGCTGAGGCCCAAATTTGTGCCCAGCTTGCCAGGTGACAGCTCCACTGCCAACCCTCACCACCATCCCCTGCATCAGCTCAGGGCAGCAGTGACAGCACAGAGCCCGGTCAGATCCTGCATGGACAGACACCCTCTGAACTCCACACTCAGCCACACCCAGAATGGACACAAGGCTCGTGTGCCCAAAAACACCAGCAGCAAACAGCAAATTTTAAATAGCAAGCGCCTGCAACCGGCAGCTCACGGGCAGTCTTCCAGTTACCACTTAATTAAGAAAAAAAATTAATATATTCAGTAAATTATTTAATGAAACAATTATTTCATGCAGAAATCTTAGGCTACTTCTAAGCAACCAACATAAAAAAAGATATGATAGTTTCAAATTAATTCTTTAGAGTGACACACGCATTCGGGACCTGCCTTAAAAAGGTGCTGGACTCCACTGCTGAAGCCTGAGTTTTGCAACCTAAACACCTGACATTTTTCTATCTGTGAGATGGGAGACTCACATTTGCCTTATTCACAAGCACAGAAGTGGGCAGAAATAATTAAATAAAGGGAGCCCAGTTCATGCTTCAGTGCACCACGTATGAGAAGCTGCGGCTGACAATGACATTGAAAACCAGTTGTCAGTCTAATGTAATCAGAGAGACAATTGGCTCTGCTGGCAAGAACTGAATTAGTGTTTTCTGTCTGAATCAGTGTCATCTTCTAGGGAGCAGTGAAGCTTATGCAATGATAACAAAACTCCCCAGAAGCTGCATTTGTTACTGAAATATGGTGGTGCTTTGGTGCTGTGTAACCTCATTCTGTAACAATATACCTCATGGTCATGCTGCTGTTCTCATGTTTCCTGCAATGATACAATTCAGTGACCAGATACTAGATCAAACTAGACAAGCATAATATTAAAACTTTAAAATCTCTCTCTGAAAGCTAATGTGGTTTATTCCCAGGCATGTTCCCTGCTCTTTCACTCACTGTACACACATGCAGAGCATGAAATTGGGGCAGAGTCAAGCCTAGATGAAGCTTCAAATCTTTGTGCTTTGGGGGAGACAGAAGGGTCAATGGTACTGGGCATCATTTTCCTAATGAGGACAGGGGTAAATTTCAAACCAAGGTCAGATGTAATGTCCCTTTACAAGTAGGACCCACTGCTGATGCACACTTGGATTTTGTAATGAGACTCTGAGATTCAGTCTTAAAATAGCCCTTTTAGTATTGTCACAGCATCTGGTAACTTCACCTTTGTTTCTGTTTCAGTTCATAGCACGAGTTGTTGCTGAGCACTGGAACATGCTGAGTAAAAAAAATACTAATTGTTTTCATTTTCACTGTGGTAGAACCCTCAGCTGCCTGTGCTGCCCCTTGCCTGCAGAACCCCCCCATTGGCCCCTCATGGGAGGTGTGAACAGTTCACAGCTGTCTCAGAGGGTGGAATGATGTACAGGTACAGAACAAAAAGGCTACCTCAGAAATGCCACTTATCTTCAGAAAAATACTACTTCAGCCCAAAGAACTTTTTATATTTGCATATCACAAAATAATCTTAATAATTATGTTTATATTACAAACAACTGGCACCAAGAAACTTCTGGTTTATATTCTATTTATAACGATCTTTTCTTGTGTTTAGCACTATTGATCAATAGAAAACTCAAAGAAAGCAATAAAGGCACATGGCTCTTCTATATTCCAGCTTTAAAGATATTTTCTCTTTTTCATCTGCAACACCTGTTTCTTTAGAGAGATACTGGTGTGATGGGAGGGTACTCTCACTGGATGGATATACATCTGTAATTAGCAAGCTGATTGTCCTCCTCAGGCCAGGGAGACACGGCATGATCTGACACTTAAAGGCACGACATCAAAATATATACCCTCTTTTTTATAATTAACATTCCACATTAAATATTCATTAAAACTTACATAAATTATTTCCTTGTACAAGGCTCAACTTCTCTGTCCTTGTTCAGACAAAGCTCTCGTTGAATGTGTTTGCCCAGCTAAGACAAGACATGACCACACTTTCAACCTGTTGTGCTGCCATCAGTCTTTGTCAGCCTCAGAGAGCACAAGGCACAACACAAATCCTGAAGCTCCTTGTGTGTGATTCCCTCTTCTTTTCTACAAAATCCACCTAAAAAAAATCCCAAACAACAGCAACAACAAAAACTAACCAAACAAAACCCACAAAAACTCCTCCACCTCTGTTGAAACAAAACCACTCAAGTACAGGAATTTTGCACAAAGCAGAGGAGACTCACGGGAGCAGGAAGGGCTCGAACATCCCCATCGCATCTGCCAGGGCTCCAGACCAGGCCTCCACGGAGCTCCTCGCTGGAAGACAGAGGGAGTGAGATGAAGAGGGAAGAGGAATGCTTTATGCCTCACATCGACTGTGTGTCAAGCCAAAGCCCCAAACAGGAAATGTTTCCCTAGAAGAGCTTTGTAACAACGTGCTTTTCACATGTACAGCCTGGATTTTTTAGGTCTCTTCAGTAACTGTTTTGATTTACTGAAACAAGGAGAAGAAAAAAAAGCTCAGTGAGGACAAGGCAGATGACCACATCCCCTTGGCACACACCTTGCAGTCCAGCTCTGCCCTCTGAAGACGCGGACACTCTCCAGTAGTGCTTATTTGTCATGTTGTGGTGATGGATGTTACTGTTGCTCTCAAAAACATATGCTCAGAAGTTTATTATGGCACTAAATATGGGCTGGGTAAGAATCTGGATTGTTTAAGTGTCAAACAGTGACAACATGTGTACAATACAACACAGACATCAAGGGGGAACCAGCTCAGCTAATATGTGGTATTCATATAAGCCTTTAGGAACAAAGACCACCCATAAAGCCAAACCAAAGCTGCCACAAGAATAGGTGGTGCTGCTTCTGTCACTGCAGACTGGGTGCTAACTGGCTTCCTAATTAGATTTGCAAGATAATAAAAGGCATAAAATGCATTAAAAGGACAATATGTTATAAGTTTTCCTATGACAAACATTGCTGTAAGTTCAGCAGATTCCTGCTCATGGTAGGTCATGATCAGAACACCCAGTACATGTTTGTTTTTCTTATGGCTGGGCTTGTTTTCTTTATGTTTTGTAATATACCTTTGTACCTTGGATTAATGAGAATTAGTATTTCCTTAACAAGGATAGTCCTGAGTACCACAGCTTTCAAGTAGCCACTAAAAAACAATCAGCATAAATAACTCTGATACTTCTGAGCATCTTCCTTCAAATAATGGTGTTTTGTTCTATTTCATATTATATTTTGTAAAAACACACGGTAAATTGGCTAGTACAAAAAAAAGGGAAAAGGAGAATCCTTAAACAAATTAATTAAGCCCCAAGAAAAAAAATACATCTCCTTAAATACATGAGCTGGAACTTAGGAATCTTGGAGACAGCAGCACCACGTGGCAACTGCTGGAGCTCTGTTCTCATCCTGGAAGACCAAAGAGTTCAAGCAGAACTGGAGCATTGCTTGACAAGACTTCAAAAGGATTGAACAGAAAAGGAGTAAAAGCAAAGAATGGCAAAAAAACCCCAAACAAAACACAACCACCGTAGGATAGGAGGGAAGGATAGATTGAAGAGGAGAAACAATAGAAAAAGAAAAGATTGATGGGAAATGTAGACTGCAATCCAATGCATCTTCATCACATGCACATATCAGTGAGTGGTAAAAGAATTTCTTCCCTTGATATATGAAACCCTTAATATCCAACTTTCCTTTCTCTGTGACAGTTACTAACAGAATAACCAAAGGGAAAAACGAGTCTGACAAAACTAAACTGCGCCTCTTGCTCATGGGAATTAACACTTAAACCTGAAAAACCCCTGTCCAGACTCTGTGATCTGCAGTGCAAGGGCCTCAGAATACTACAACAGTTCTGAGAAGTCCTAAACTCTCAAGCTACAGAGTGGAAGTCCCAGAAGGTGCCACCACACCTTAATTAGCAATTTGCAGGATGAACTGAGGAAAGTTCTAAGGACTTAAGTAGCACCACCTACCCCACAAATTCAACAGCAACAGTTCCAATATCCCCTCACACCAAGCAAAGCTTCCCAAGGTAGGACCCTGCTCATAAGCCAGCAGCTGGAACCTCTACTTGGATTAGAACTGCAAAGGCACCAATTCCTATTCAGATGGTCCCTTTGTCCAACACAGCCTTGCTCCCCAGCCTTTTGGAGTGTGCTATAAAGTCTTTTCCCCAGGCTCTCTCAGAGGAGGTGGGTTGAGGGAGGTGTGGGTGCTGGAAAGAGAGATATATTGGCTCCAAGTTAAACAGCTTTTTGTATGCACAACCTGAGGCATAAACAAGTCAGGATTTGCGTACTGGACCTTTGCATATACAATCTGTGTGCTCTGGAAAAATCATTTAACAGTCCTTCTATTGCAGGGGTGTGAAAACACTGGGTCAGCTTCTTTGTATTTTAAACAGCATAGAAATGAGCGTGAAATAAGGAAATCCACAAGCGTCTTTGCACAGTCCCTGGATTACCTGAACAGGCAGCTCTGGGCATGAGTGAGGAATGGAGAGGTGGAGTCACATGGCCTGTGCCATGAAGGAAACCAGGCTGGATGACCAAAAAGCTCCATGGATGGCTGGGGTGGTCGCCAGACAGGCAACACCTCATCTCTGGGCCAAGGAGATTTCAGTGACACCAAAGCTATGACAAAGATCAAAGCAAAGAGCGATGGTGGCACAGGGACAAGACATCATATGGGTCCACATGTGCTGCTTACATCTTTGTTGGATTTCATTTTCAAGAAAGTGCTCTTCCAGGGGACGACCCCAGCTCTCAGACCTCTTGGAATACAAGCTTTTTCAGAAGTGACTTAAAAGAAAAGAGGGTGGGGGAAATCTGATTTAATAAATGATATATAGGAGTATAATTATATGGTTTTAAACACAGTTCCAGTTCACTTGTCTCAGCAAGAAATGCTGGTGTGTGAGAGAAATCATTTATATTGCTTACTATGGTTTTTCAATCTTGGCAAGCACTTTTTCCATTCTAAGATGTGGGAACACCCACATCAGTAATTATATATGTTAGCAAAAATACAAGATAACTTGTATTCTGGAGAGGGGGATTTCTCCCATTTCTCAGCGAACTCTTAGGGCAGTAAAAGGGAAGATCTCTATTCTACAAGCTCCATAACTGTAAAAAATTATTACTGAAAACACAAGTTTGTCTCTATGTCGTGAAACACAGATCCATTATCCAAAACATTTATCATCTATAACACCTCTGTGGCAAAACTAATGATTTTTCAGTTCTGGGCACCTTATTCAGTGTGAAGAAGATTAGTAACCCCCATTGTTGGGTGGAAATCAGCAGAGCCAGTGGTGAGATTTTACACGTTTTAAGCATGGGTTAATTGGTAGGAGATGTTCATGTGTGCATTCCAGCAAAACACAGGGGTAAAATGTGAAATCTGGGCTTTCTGAGCAGGAAGCACTTGCTGGGATTTCCATAGGGTGGGAATTCTGGTGGAGAGTTGCAGGGAGACGGAGCTGGGGCTCCCACAGCTCCTGCTGGAGCCTGTGGGATGAGGCTGCTCACATGCTCAGCCACAGCCTGAACCGCTTGTGAACTCCTGAACCGCAGCTTGGCCCATCCCCAAAGTGCACCACACTAAGGGATAAGTTGGAAAGCTCATCCAACTGGGAGCAGGCTGTGTCCACTGCAAATACCTACCCAGAATTCAGGGCTGGTAATTTTCTCTGCTAGTTCTCCCGCTGGCTAAAGGAGCCCAGGAATATCCAGGCACTCATTTTGCAGGTATGTGTGTTTAGGTGCATGGCAGAGAAATCCTCCTGTCCATAAAGGAACTGTTCACTTCCATAATCCTGCCACATGCACTCCTAATATTTGCAGGACAGACTTGTGGAATAGTCACAGTCTTTTACCCGACCTTACACAGAACATTTTCTTGCACAGATTTTTCCCAATATGTGTCTGGATATAAAGACACGATCACTCCTCATTTTTTGTTTTGTTGTTTTTTTCTTTTCTTTTCTTTTGTGGTTGCACAGCTCTCAAATCTCAATAAAGATTTAATTACACACTGCATTAAAAGAGAATTGAGTTAGCTTTCTTTATGGTTTCTTAAATATTCTTTTTATTAAATCAGATGCAGATCATTAAGAAGAGCAGTGATAAATAATGGTCCACAGGCAAAATTATAATCTGTCCTTTTGTATATTTTGGAGTTAAAAAGCCACTAGACCTAGAGACATCACACTAGTTGGGCAAGGCAAGAATGGGAAAATCATGTTGTTCTAACCCTGGATAACCCCAACTTGCTACTTGCCACTAAGTGTCCCAAACTAACTTGTATTCTATTTAAAAACTATATTTATTTTCTTTTCATACAGAAAAGAGTTTTCTTCTGGTGTTTCTTGTACATCAGTGTAAGCTGACATGTGCTGGGACCCACATTTTGAAAGCCCAAATTTCACTTCAAAGCTGCAGGAGAGATTCCCACCATGTCCTGGGAGAGCTGGGCTGGATGAGAGCTAAAGACAGGAAGAGACTTTGTCCAAACTGAGTGACATGTGAGAGGGAGGCAAATAAAGAAACAGAGCTATTGCCTAAGAAAAAGAATTAAAAATTAACAACCCCATGAGTTTCCATGAGCTTTATTGTCAAGCTGTAGGCTTTTAAAATTTCCAAAATATAAAGCCATTCAAATCCTCAATTTTAGTATTCTAAGATTCACAAAAAAAAACCCCCCAAATTACCTTGCATATTTCTAGGATTTTAAAATGTTGCTCTCCCCACTCCCAACCCCTGTAATCCCTGTCTAACACCGGTGTAAAGGGTCTTGCAAGCTTTCTTTAAGTCATCATCTTTAACCAGAGCTGAATTATTATGTCAGATGGTTGAGAGCATTCCACGTTTCCCGATAGTTTTGTTTAAACAGTATTGGGCACAAAAAGCACAGGAAAAAACCCCACAGCTTTCTGGTTTCCATGCCAGCTGTTTTAATATCATGAATGATATTAAACGGAAATAATGGAAACGCTCAATGGAAAATTTAAAAAACCAGGCCATTATAATGCCATAATCTTAAGTAGCTCTTAAAAGAAAACAAAACACACTCCCCCCCTTGCTGCCCCCCCAGAAAACCCAGATGAACACAGAAAAAGCTGTCAAGCTCAGTCTTGTCCAAAGCAGATCTGCCAATGTTCTGACAATGTTTGCACTTGCTTGTCAAAATGGTCACTTCAGCTGAGCATCATTTACACTTTGGCTTACAAATTAGTTATGTAAATTGCCTCTAAATTTAACATGGAAAAAAATCCACCTACCTTTTAAGTTATATATATAAATATACACACTTTCTATATATATTATAAAATGTGGCATTGTAGGACCAACGCTTCCTGGCTGAAGTGAAATGTTGCAGTTGGAGCACCCAGGAGAGACTGGAGGCTGGAGCACACGGCTCCCAGCCCCTGCACTGGCCTTCCCCCCCTCCTGTGCCACCAGCTCACTGCTGGAGCTTGAAGAAAAAATCCTTTTCTGCCTCACTTTCTCGATCTGCAAAGTGGACAGGGCTGGTTCAATTAGTCCTTGCATTATCTGGCTAATGTAAAGATTTTCTCCTCTCTGAGAGCCACTTCACAAGCTGTTTGAGCAAGTGATCTACTCTGAAATTGCTCAGAAAGCCATTTTCAGCAAGAAGAGGGATGTTGGACTTTTACCAACTGGTCTGTTGGGCCAAACTGCACATTTCTGGGAGCTGTGGTGCTCACATAAGGTGCTGCATGATGCTGTTAGTGCATGGGGGCTGGAGGAGTGCCTGGGCTGTTTATGGGAATGTCTTTAATTGTTCAGCAGATTTTAAAGATAATTAACCATATTGTTATTAAAAAAAAAGGTGCTGAGAGAGCTTTGTCATGGAATTCTTTCCTTCATTTATAGAAAGAGTTCAGTTGAATATTTAGGCTAGGACAAGTAAGACCAGTTACAATAGGAAGAGAAGAAAATCTTCTTAGGAGAGAGGATCCTGCACCTGGGACTACTCTGAAACTGAGACTCATCATAAGAGAGAGGGCTTGTGCAGGAGGGAATTTTAAATCTCCCTGAACTCTCACACTGTGCATCTGTATACGGAATAAAAAAATCATATTATTAGGGTGTTTCAAGGTCAGAGATTACTGGAGATTACTCTAATCCTGCCTCCTTCAGAAACAAGGACTGAGAAGTACCTCTTAAAATTGGGATTGATAATAATATCTACACTTAGGGTGTGAAACCTGACAGGCTTTGTCTCCTTACCTCTTCCTTTCCTCTCCAACATTTTGAATACCAAGAAAAAAACCCAGCAGTGATTGCTCTGACATGTCAAAGAAACCATCATGAACATATATTCTAAATTACTTTATTATTTTCATCCTCTGATGATTTTGCTAATCAAAACTTGCTTGGTTTACTCTTGATGGAAAAATTTTGCCTGTTAATGGAAACGGTCAGTGGCTGACTCCTCGTGAAGTGCACACACAAAACTTCTCTATATTTAGACATCACTCTATCTGCACATGGGGTTAATACCTGCCTCCCAGGATATGCTGACATTCCACTAATCACTAATGGGGCAGGAGAACCCAGCATTAACGTGGATGGCTAATGCCCAGAGCATTAACACGGTGCTCCACACCATCACTGACTATCACAGTCATCTTCAGAGCCTCAACCTGTTCTTCTCTGCCTCAGAGTTTCCCAAAGTACCACAACCCCAACAGGAAGGTGAGACACAGATGGATGAACTTGCTTCCTCAGGCAACTCGCCACTGTTACTGATTGGAGTTGGAAATGCTCAAACTACTGGTTTTATGGCTCTGAAAATCAACTCTCCATCCAATTCAACTGCCAGTTACATATATGCAGCAGAAAAACATTACCAACTCTTTAATTCTATTAAGGGTCCATTGCATTTCAATTTCTATGCCAAAATCAGGAGCTAGAAAAGCTTTATGCATCCTACTTCACCAAACACCACTTCCACATTATTGCTGACCCAGAAAAGGAGGAATGAAGGACTGAGGGAATATAGCAATTTATCCTGAAGTGTTTCAGATCCTAAGGTCTTCCTCTACAGCCATGAACACATGGACTTAGCAGCTGATCAGCCCATGAAGGAGGAGTGGGAAAATTAGGATGAACTCATGTCTCAGGATGCTGATACAAACACCAAAGAGAACAACTTCCATTCCACTTTTGCATTATATTATATTCTCTGCCTAAAAATTCTAGCTGTGCATAAGTCTACAGCAAAGAGAAGAGAAACCTGAGGAAAAGAGAATGTCCTGGGACCACCTATCACACCACCAGCCCACAGAACCGTGCTGCTTGGCACGAGGCAGAATTCCAGACGGTCACATAACTGGAGTGTGGGTTGCATTTGGTCTTGAGTCACAGCTTGATTATGTGATATCAACTCTGCACTTGTGCAAGGTGAATTTAGCCTTGCAGCCCTAGAGAGAGAGAAATAAATCACCGAAGAACTTGCAGAGACCTGGAAACAGAGTGGGACAGCTCAAGTGATCCACACTTACACTTATTATTAGAAGTGAGAGAAAGCTGCAAATAAGCCTGTGAATATTCTGTCTCACTGCATTCAAGTTGTTTTCCAGCTTGATTCTTCAAGTGAGCTCCTACACATCAATCTGTGCAAATACCAGAGCAAAAACCTGCATGTCACTCAAGACTTTGGTATGTTGCTTGATCAGGACAAGGAAAAGGAACAGGTTTTGAGACTGTTGCACTGTGACAACATTTTTTGCCGAAAAATAATGTACTTTAAAGGTGTTTTAAAAAGTGAATTTTAAATTCACGTTCATTTTTAGTATTTGCATCAACCCCTTTTCCAACCAGGAAGAAGAAGAACACCATGTGACTTACAAAGAGCTGAAATTTGAAATGTTGGAAACCCACAATGAGGTGCTGGCAGCCAAATCCACGGACAAAGAATGAATCAGGAAATCAGCTCAAATAACGAATACATTGAGAACTTCATAATAAAGTCAATTACAATTCATGCCCAGAAAACAGACACCATTCATCCACTATCATCCGGTGAATAAATCCCTGAATTCCCCGTTATCTGAGTATGTTTCCCTAACAAAGCTGGATCTTTAACAGCTTTCTAATTCAGCATTTTCTGACAGTAAGGGAGTGGGAGAACCTACGTGGAACATGCAGAGTGTCAGTTTTCCTAAGGGCCAGATTTAGCAGTGCCTCCTGGCCATCCTAGTGCTGGGAATCATCCCACAGTAGAATTTAGGCTATGGGCACATCCCACCAAGCTGCTCAGCAGTCTTTGTGGGACACTCTACAACCAACTGAAAAGCTGGACCTCTGTCAAATATCTATTTTAACCTGAGGTGAAAGCCTGGCCACAAAGAGTGAAGTTTTAGATTTGGCTTCAGCAGAGCCAGGTTTGAGTTTGGCTTGTTGGCAACCAAGGGACAGGAGGTAGAAGCACGTTTTCCCTGTAGGTGCTCCTTTGTATTCCTCAACCGCTTTCATCCACTCCCGTGCGCTCCAAAATCTTTAGCCAGACAGCTCGTTTGCATATGCTTTTGAGATACTAATTAAACACGTACAAACAAAGAAAAACCTTGCAGCAAAAGAGAAAACACAAAGAAATTAAGGAACTTACTTCAGAAGTCTCGGGTAAGCCACTCAATTGGGTTTTCCCCGCAGATTCCCCTCCTGCCTTTGCTTCCCCGATCCACACACTCCGCTAATTCCAGCAGTGAATCCATATATTCACAATCAAGTGGAATAACTTATAGACACCAACCACAAAGCTCCATGAGCATGACTGCACACAAGTACATGCTTGTTTAAAGAGGGATCTGGAACACCTTGAGAAATGTGTACAACACGTTCCATTCATCTGCTGGCTCCTTGAATTATTCTGTCTGAAACAATGCAGCAGCTACAAAAAACCCAACCCAAAAGCATCAAAAAAACACAAAACCACAATACTGAAAGTATTGCGCCAGTAAAATAAACCTGGAAACTCTGTATGAATTCTAGCACAGAAGCGACAGAAAGGGAAAAGGGATCAGTCTGGAAAACCAAGATGCTTTCAGTCAAAATTGGAAATCACAACAGTGAAACGGGAATTTTCGATGAACAGTTCAAATGTATTCCTTCTCTAGCTCCACATTTCAGCATTATAAATGCACCAAGCTCCTTCTAATACCAATTTTCTCTGCCAAGGAAGTTTCCCAGAGAGAAAAAGATCTCAAACTTTACTCTCTAAATAATACAAATAAGAATTCTTTCTTTTATGGTTTGCCACAGAAGTGCAAGGTTTCCTCAGGTCTACGCAGGGCCCAGAATATTTGGGCTTCACATAATACCTGACAGGTAATAACAGCTTATCTTGTTAATTTTGCTCTTGGGAAAACAGCAAGAGGTGATCAACTCCCGCTCCCTTTTTGTATGTTTATTTCCTATCACAGATTTTTTTTTTCCACAATGAAATGCAGATAAGAAGTTCACCTCAACAAGATAAAGAGTGAGATGGGTGCAATTAAGTCTATGGAGTAATTTGTTTTCTACAAGACCCACGACTTCAATAACATAACATCTAAAATGCTGGAGGTATCAAAAAACTGGAAACAAAACCAATAAGAGGAAGATGAAATGTCAGCAGATGGATTAACATCATCGAGAATGTGCCAGATTCTTAAGGCTATATTAAGCAACAATTTTTTTTCCAAAGCAAATTCTATGATAATTTTAATAACTTTACTGCGGAACCTGATTTCCTTTTCAACATTAATTCCCAATTTTCCAGCTGTTGCTCATTACCACTCCTGCAGGGCAGGGGGCTGTTCCCAAACTCCTGTCATGTTCCAGCATCTCAGCTGGGCTACAGATCCCTCACCTCAAAGGCTTCACTGCAAAGTTCTCTGTTGTTGCTACAAACGCTCATAATGTCACATAATCATCATTCCAAATGATGTCATCTTGAGTTTTTTGTTTAATTTGCACACTTCCCCTCTCCCCCTCAAAAAAAAAGAAAAAAAAGTGTGGTTTCCTTCTAGCTGATTTGCTGTGCTTGTCAGCCATCACCTATGTGCTGGCTGTCCCAGGGTCTGAACACAACCCCCTCAGGGGATGTCTATATATAAAATATGTGAGACTCAACGGACAGCTGATTTAATATGACCTTATCAGCTTATGGCACAGTGTCTCCTACCATTTTTCTCTGACAAAATTGAGGTGCTTTTGGCAGAAGGCAATAGATACACACCATATCATGTTTAGCTCCATCCCCAGGAATTTAACAAGACTGATGCCACCTTTCCTATCATTTTTTTCCTCTTAAAATGGGATTTTCAAGAGCATTGAAAAAAATGGCACATCACTGCCTAAACACACAGCTTTGCTGTCAAAGAAACAAAGGCTTTATAGGGCAGTTTGTTTCTTTACATAAGAACTCTTTTATTTGTGTTTTGAGGAGTTTTATTTTCCAATGACCCTTGATAAGACCAACACGAGCCAGTAGAAAGAACAGAAATTCCTACACATGGGAGAACTCCCAGCTGAACTGAGGATGGAAACTGCAGCCATGAGTGGTATAAATACACAAGGAAAAAACTGGAAAATATAGTTTATGGGATGCCTGGAAAGTTGCTGTTGCTTTGCAAACCCTATTTCTGGAGACAGCAGCAGGGCTGATACACAACCTGTTGCCATCCACATCTCTGCATTTTCCAAGGTAAAAGGAAGCTGGAAAATGGAACTTGGACACAGCAGTGCTTGGTTCTGTTCCAGCCCAGCCATCCAGGCCTACAATATTCTTCCTCCCTGTGCTTTCCCAGTGCGGATGTAGTTGCAACTCCCTTTGCAAGGAGTACAAAACTCATTGGTAAGTGAATCTAAATGGGTGCCATTGCTCCCTGTGGCCTCCTGCACCACTGGGGCTGGATTTTCAATTAATTCCCATTAAACCATCAGCTCCCTTTAGAAACCGCTCTTGATTCTGCTTCAGTTTGTTCTAATTAGCACCAAATAATGAAAGTATAACAGCAGCACCTATTCTCCCAACATTTTTAACAAGCTGTCAGAGAAGGAACAGTGTGAATAACAGCTGAGTTTAATATGCTAGTTTCCTTTTTTTTTTTTCAATCCCTACTTTGAGTTGCTTTTAATATTTCTGGGTGACCAAAGCAACCAATTTTGAGGTCAAGTGAATACACAGAAATTCTTATAGTTACTTGACACAAAGATTTCAATCTTGATAAAAAAAATAACCCCATGAAGAAATCTCCTCAAATGACTCCAGGATGTGTCATCTGACACATTTATTGCTCAGGGTCCCTGCCAAAGCCATTCAACATATAATTATCTCACCTGTGCAACAACCCTTATTCCTATACATCCAAATCCTTCAGCTTTCTCCAGGAGAATTCTAATGGAAATCTTTTTCAAACTTCAAAGTAATGGTATGTTATTGAATGTCTGAGGTGTTTTTCCCTTTATCAGAGATCTGATCCACAGGTGATAAAAACAGCAATTTACTCTCACCACTGATGAAATGTTCCCATCTGAGAACTTCAGGGATGCAGGAGCTTATCCCACCACGTTCCTGCAAGACCTGAAAACTCCTATAGGCTCCACCAGGAGCAGAGAGCCCTCCAAGGGGGGAAAGAGGCATTTGCAGTGGATCTTTCATGTCATCCATTTAACTAAAGAAGAGCTGTAGTAAGAAATGAGGGGGGGAAATCATGGGCTGTTTCTCAATATAAATGATATTGACCCTGATTCAGGAAGTCCCTGATCCTCAAATCATTGGAGACTGGGGAAGCATCACTGTTTGCCCACTTCTGTAACCCCTCCTGCACATCCACTTGCCAGCCCTGAGTGAGAGCAGAGGGTCACTCTCCAGTTTGCAGAGGTGCCTCCCCCCGGCTTCCACACAACCGTGCTCTCTTTTTCCATGAAAATCCACGGAATGTGTCCCACCTTGTTTGAACACCTTCAGACAGCACTGCAGATGTTTCCTCAGCCTGGGCCAACTGCTCAGATGTTCAGGATGGGAGAAATTCCCCTTGAAGTCATAGGAGTTCTTCCAATTCCTGCCACCTGGGAATGCTGCCTACTGTTCAAACCCAATCCACCATCCCACTGCAAACATTTACATGGAAAACAGGCTCAGGGAAGGAGAGATTGACAACTTCATTCCTGATATCCTAATTGTGGGCTGGACAGCAATTTATCTTGTCTCTGATCGAACCTACCAGCTATGAACAAAGTTTCACAACTGCAGGAGGCTTTGTGTTGCAACTTGCAACAAAAAATGTGGCATCCTGTACGATGGCCGAAGCGTTCAACGCACGCAGATCTGTTCTCGTGGCTAACAGAACTTTTATTATAGGATTTTTGTTGCTGTTGTTGTTGAATTGAAGAGATGTAGTTCTACTCTTTGAAGTTTAAGACTAGTTGTAAATTCCTTGAAGTCAGCCCTATTTCCTTTTATATTAGCATGTTAACAAGCTTTGGAAGACTGACAGACCTTACAGGAAGACACAGCTGGGTGCTCCTCTAGTCTGGGCTTAATGAAAACCAGAACATGAAGGCTGAACTCTGGCTTGTCTGCTGTTTACAGACTCGGCAGGAAGAATCCACTGCCCCAGTGATGAAGGCATAACGTCCTCATCAAATACTGATACTTTCTGTACCACCAAGGAAAACAGTTGGGATTAATTAAGAAAGGAAATGCCACAATATTTTAAATTACTTCTGTAGTTTAAACCTTTGTACCAGATGAATTCCAACAAAAAAACCCCCAAAAACAAACAAAACAGCAAAACAAAACAAACAACAAAAAACCAATCCACGCTGTGGAAAACTGTGAAAGATGGGATTTTGCAAAGAGGAATTGATTAAAGACTGAGGGTCCAACCATGACTGTGATCCAGGTCTGGACCAAGAAGAGGCTCTTGGTCTTCAACTCTTCCATGGTACTGGGGGCCAGCTGAAAATGTGACAGATCAGGAAGAATAAAAGATTATACTCCCAAAATTCTAAGTCAGTAAAGAAGTAGAGAACAATCCCAAAAATCCATTGGGAATCAGTGTTTATCAGGATGACACTGATTTCAAAGGATGCTCCAGGGATGTCTATCCCACAGACAATGTATAACCCAAGCCTTCTGGGGGCAGATTTACGGCCACTTTTTGCATTTTTTGGGTTGGAAACATCCTCCCATTCCTGGAAATCCCTTATGCCACTCCAGCCCTTTTACATCACAAGCTCTTTCCTTCCATTTCTGCATTTCCAGGCCCTGATTGTTGAAAAACAAGTTCTAGAGAGCTAAAAGGGAGATCAAGCTGTGCTGCTGCATTCTGGAGCCCTAATATCTCTGGAGAATATCCAGGAATATTGTCTCTACCCTGGATTTTAACAGCAAATTTTACTATGGCATCTATTTACATAAATTTCTTTTGATTTAGTGAAATATGCGCTCCAACACACTTGCAGTACACATCTAATTTCCACATGCTTAAGAGATAATTGTACATATAAATCAAATAAATGCAAGCACAGCTGGCCAATTCTCGTGAACACCACACACAGTTGCATTTTTCCCACCAATCCATAATTCTTAGGAAAGTCTATAGTCAAATGCATGGAAGGAAAGAACATCCACAGGCTGAATAAACCCCACTTTCACATTACTATTTTACATCCCTTTTTAACAAAATCTGGTTATCAAAGGCCAAGACAAAACTCTTCTCTTGGAGCACAGTTTTCAACTCAACCAGGCAGAGCTTTGCTTTTGCTGTTATTACAGCAACATCCTTAAAAACCCTAAATGTTGACAGCAAAGGCAACATTTAAACACTGCCCAGCCTCACCAAGCAGATGCTGCATTTTCATGCATGCTTAGAGCATTCTGCTGCATGCCAGATTTCCATGTGCACCTGGTTATGCAACCAAAATATCCAGCCAGAAAAGTAAATAACACAAAGTCTGCAAAGTCTTAGGCTGCATCGTTGAGCGTTCAAAGTGGAAGTTCAGAATCTACTTTGATGAACACTTAAAATAAATCAGGGAAAGGCAGCCAGCCTGGTGGGTATTCCCAGACCCTTCAGGGGAAAACTGGTGACTGACTGGGAACATACTGGGTCCAGAACTGTTGCAGAATTAACACCAATGAGTCGTGCTCATTAACAGGCAAAACCTCAAAAAACCTCCATGTACTACAGACCAAAACCATAAGCACTTCCTCAAACCAACAAGATCAGAGTCCTTTACCAGGTGCATGGAAAGTGGTGAATCTAGCAGAAGCACCAATGTTTTCATTACCAAGGGGATTTAAACTGATGATTTCAAAATACAGATATAAGACACTAAGAAAATCTGCCTCCTGTTTCATTATAAACCATAAAGTCTTTGTGTAGCTGGGTTTGCCTCAGCTTTGCTGGACTCAGTGCAGCTTCTGAATAGGCTTTTTATAAGGCAGTAGATGTCATTTAAATTAAAAACATAAGAAAAGCACAACCCAATAATCTAGGATCAGGACAGAAGCCAAAACATTCAGGTTTATACATTTAAGAAATGCTTTTTCTGTGCCTCATGTACTGCTTATTCTCATGGGTCAGTTGGTGGTGATAACATCCAAATTAAAGATCTTTCTCTGACTTTATAATGCATCCTGTGCCCTTCACTTGGCTGGTGTATCCAGTCTCTAGAAGTTCATATAATGCTTCATTAGTGCTCATTCATTTGGGAGAGCAGTGTTCCATCTAACCTGAAATATTATTATGGATCTTTATTTATTCCACAGTCCTACTTCCCATTAAAATTGTAACTCATCCTATCAAAAAATTTTGCAACTTCATCAAATAGGAGCAATCAGTGGAATTATCTCCCTGCTTCTGTTATTATCCTAACATTTCATCTTAAATCTCTGCTTCTGACTCTGAGAATTCATAAAAGAGGAACTGTTCTATAAATAACATAAAGTTTTGACTAATGTGGAATGAATGTGCTCCTCTCACAATCTCCATGTAACCTCCATAATGTCAAACCCCTGAGTGATTTTGTTGATTATGTACAGCATCCTGACATGCAAACTCACAATCTAGCCTGAAGACATTTGCAATTAATTAATTAATCCCAACAGAAATTATCAAAACTCATTCACTGGGCACTGCACAGCCAGCAGCAAGCAAGAAGAGACTTTTTAACCACGGACGAGGAGAATTCTTCAAGCAGAAACAAAGCCTGCTGCAGAAAACAAAATGTAAATCTTGGAACAAAGCAAGCTTCCTGTTAAAGCATGGATGCACAACGAGTTGCCCAGGGGTTGCACGAGGTCCTCGCAGACCTACTTTGATGCCCGTCACCCTTCCCTGAAGGCTTTGAGAGTTGTGTCTGGCCTCTGACATGGATAACCACAACACCTCCACCTATCACAGAAACATTAACTTGAGAAATAAGCAGAAGATGCCTCAAAATCCTGGGGAGGTATTGATGTTTGGTGTCTTTTTGCTGTTGAATGGACAAGAACCCCATGTTCCTTTTACACAAAGGAATCAACAGACACAGGAAGGAGGAGCTTGTTGAAAACCCTTGATTTGAAGGTGCTTTTCAAGCTCAGAGACTCCTTTATTAAATGCACAGAAGGTGTTTGCATCTCATGTGCTCTCCAACCCAGTTTCAGTGTAGCTGCAGCCCCTTTGGAAGGAGCTGTGGCTGATTGCAGGTGATGGCACAAGTCTGACATTTCTGCTGCGCGTTACGTGCTTGAGTAAGCCTGGGCTTACGGTGACTGGCTGGTGGAGTGAGAGACCAATAATGCTGAGCTGGAGGAGGGGGAAGGAAGAAATCCCATGGAAAGTGCAACTAAATACAGCTGCTTACAGCTGGTGGATAAGATTGGGTATTAAATTTCAGTCCTATGTTACAGCACCTGCAGAAAATGCAGCTACAATGCAGCTCTGCCACAGCACCCACTGCAGCCCCCAGGATTCCTCTTCCAAAACCCAGATAAACTGATTCCTTTTGGGCTTCAATCCCATTGCAGATGCTTTCAGAAATGCATGTTTTGAAGCTGCTGTGTTGAGAAATCTGAGCAAGAGTTAAAATAAAAAGGCAAATTCAACTACAACCTTAGGTGCATGTTGGTGCTGTGTAGTGCCTCAACTCCGCTGGACTAAATCAGTGTCTGAATAGAGCTTGTTGATAAATAACTTTTTATAAGGTAAAACATGTAAGTTAAACAAAATCGTAATAATCTGGGATCAGGACAAAAAAGACAAAATATCAGCAGCAACGGAACTTGAAATAGAATATTTCAGGGCAGAATTTCAATTTAGTCAATCAAAGTATTTTTTTCAATTGAGAAGGAGTGTCTCAGTATTATGTTGAATGTTTTACTCTTTTTTAATATAAGTGTTTTAAGAACAAAGCTGCTCTAAAATTTAAAATCTCACTCTTAATTTCTTCGAATAAAATTTCATCAAGACCATCACTATTTTGTAAGGAAGCAGGGGGGAAGTCATTTGGACCATCCCAAAGTTTGGTTCAAACCATGGTTTTGTGCAGAAAATTCTTTTGACAAAAGTTTTCCTTCATCCAGTTTGGTTTTCTTTGTTGTCTGCCAAATCCACAGCAGGGATTTTTAAATTTTTATTTTCTTTTCTTGTGATTTTTCCCACCCCAGGAACCCCTCCCTTCAAGAAGCTCCTGGTTTTGCTCACTGGTGAGACTGGAAGCACGACTCTGGGCCATCTGCTCTGCTGGGCCAACCTGCCACTGCTGGATTATGCTGTTCTCTCCTTCCCTAAGATGCTCCAGGGTGAATTTTACATCTTCCTGGTCCAGTCCAATGTAAAACTCAGCTGCTGGAGTGGCAGGAATGTGGCAGGAATGTGGCAGGACTAAATCACACCTTCCCAAATGGATTTCCTGTGTGCAAAATTTTGGTATTTAGCAACTTCTTGCCCTCAAATCAGACACACGGGGGTGACTGTGGAGGATCTGAGGGACACCAGATATCTGTGTTTGCAATAGAACAGAACATTTGTACTGAGAATGTGACCCAATCCAACACCTATCCCTCCTCTCCCTTTGGAATTATTTACCACACCTGCCACTAACCCAGCTCAAGCTCCACCACAGTTATATAAACTCCAACGCTGCAGAGAGATTTTAGTATTTTGTTCTCCTCTACAATGATTTTTCTTCTGAAATCTTAACACAGAATTCAAAATCCAAGCTCTTTACAGCTGAGACAATATTTCATTAATAGATTCTTCAATGAGATCTCATTTCATCCCATCTCCTGTCTCATGTGCAGGAGCCACCATGATATGATCAATATTTAAGACTCTACTCACCAAGTTCCACCACAGATTAAATACACAACAAATTAATTTTTGTTTCACTCCCAATAATGGTTTTGAGAGGCTTCTCCTATAACTTTTACATTAACTGTCTCCATCAGGTCTGGGACACTTTAAAGAATTGATTAAAATAATAACTTCCTGGTTATGTGACTCGTGTACTGTGCAGCTTAACGTTTTAATTCCTGGTGGTTAAGGCTTCCTCTGCATCTCACACAGCACTTTCCCAGTTGCCTCAATTACTTTTCAAGCAGTATATATATAATAAGGAATAAAGGAGGATGTGATTGGACAATGGAGCACAGCACAGGGAATAATTTGCTGAGTTTTGTTTATACTGGATGTTGAGGACCCATTGTAAAAATTAAAGGGAGGAGGTTTAACCCCTAAGCCTGCTGGGCATTTGCACATCCCCACTTCCTGCTCTGTTCGTTAAGCAAACACAAACCAGTTCTTCATTTACATTTTTATTTCTTCTAAATACGTCTGTGTTTAGGACAGAGAGAATCTAAATATGTGCAAAATAAAAAAAAAAGCTTTTATGGTATAAATCCGTCCAGAGCAGCTCCTCAGAAATACACACGGAGAACACGAAGATGCAGTTACAAAATCCAGCCATTGGATTGCAGGTGCCCATCACAAACAGGTATTATTTAGCATTAAAGAGATGCTCACACTGAGCAGATGATAAAGACATTCTGCAGTTCCCAAAGCTGATATGAGGGAGAGCTGTACAAGTCACCTCCTTCTAGAAGAACCAGGGCAGTTCAGGGACTGAAAGTCCCCATTATTTCCCAAACCTGCTTTTTACCCTCCATTATAGCTTCACCAATCTTTCCTAGATTCCAGATGCTTCAAAAGTAAGTGATATTTGAGTGGATATATATATAATAAAACAAACAAACAAAAAAGTATCCAAAAAATCCTGAAAGGAATCCCCTTTAAACATCTCACCACAGCCTTGCTATGACCAGAGACGTTGTCACCAGAATATTTCCCCGATAAAGTCAGATATCTGTGATTCTGTGATGAATATTTAGGGCCAAATTCTCACACAGGTGTCTCTATCTGTCACTACAGAGAGTAAAAATGACCCTTGTGGACCTGCACATGCACCAAAGAAGCAACATCAAGCCAAGGAGTGCACATGTTGAAAACTGAGCAAGTACTCTTTCTTTGCACTTAATGACACAGAGAAAACATTGTTTCTCCTATAGCCCCGAGAAAGGAAGTACTAAAAGATCATTTTTAAGTATCATAACAATTTTCACACAGCAGCTTCTGTGAAAAGGGGTTCCAGTTATTCAATCCTCTGAATGCAAGCAATCCTGGGCTGAATCCATTATGCGAGTTCCAAAAATTGAAACAAGAGGCACAATTCAGGTCTAAGACAGACTGTAATTTACCTCCCCAATCCAGTAGCTGGAGGCTTCAAAGGGAAGGTACAGCTGAGAAGAAAGAAAAACACAGTGGAACAAATTATCCACCTAAATGATGTAAAGGGACTGGAATCCGGCCACAACTATAAGATTTAGATTTCTTATAATATACAGGAGAGTGTAAAATACAGTGTGACAGGTTTGGTAAACTAAAGGCCCAGGACTCTCTTCCCACCCTCAAAATAGAGATATCTTTACAGAGATTGTATGAGTCAGAGTGGGCAAAGGAAGAGAGTCAGAGCTCTGCTATTCCAACCCAAGATGTCTCTAATTTATTTAAGACAATATCCAACTTAGGAAAGCCACAGAGACCCACACTGGGCCATCAGGCCACGCCTGAATTTGAAGATCTTCCCCTTATCTGTTGTAATCTGTTTTAAATCCAATCATTTCTGTTTGAATAAAACTCTTCTTTTGGAATAACATCTTGACCGAGATGAGAAACTGTTATTTCACTCCATAATTTTTTTCCCCTCAGGGCTCAATGCCCTGTTACTTGATGCTTTACCTCTATGGTGAACTTAACGGGTTTCTCCTCCAGTCTTTGGTTCTTCCCATGTCTTTCTTCACTAGATTAGAAACATATATTGCATACCTTGCCCTGGAGGCAGTTACACATGTAACCAGGTCACCTCCCTTCTTAAAAAACTTAACAGACTAAGCCCTTTAGTTCTCACAGTAAGGAATGTTCTTCACAAATACAGCAGTATTTGTGAGCTTTTCACTCGTATTCCAAAATAAACCAAACCAAAAAATTCATTTGTCTTTGCTCTACTCTCCATGCTCTGACCCAATGAAGGTGCCTTCCTTGCAGGCAAAGAAGTTCACATAAAAATCAGCCACAATTTTAATATGGGATCAGCTGGTGGGGGGAACGTTGCCATTTTGCACATTACCACGGCAATCTTTCTCCAGTGGTGGTCACATGGTGCTTATTCTTAATTTTAAATTTTCCACCTCATTTTTTGTAAAACGAAGCCAAAATGACAACGAGCATTGATGAGAAGAATTGTTTAGGGCAGGTCAAAAGAGCAAGGATTGTTCACAAAGCTTTGCACAAATCCTCTGCAAGGCACCTTCCTGCCAGCTCCCTTCTCATGCAGGTTTCCATATTTCCACTATAAAGTCCTAATTTCTCTCTCATGTTTCTCCCCTTTCACCTTTCCCAACAAACCTTTGCTCTTTCTTGAAGGTTATTTGCCTACATGTCAGTCACATTCAATTTAAAAACTGTGTTCAAATAGAAAGAGAGGAAAGATGAGTTAATTTATTGTGATAATAAGGAAGATTCAAAGAATTACTTGTTTGCAAAATAGCTATTTTCCTAAATTTACAAGGCAGTGGTCAGAGCCAAGATGAGCTGCTCCTCTTTATGGAATGCATGCGAGCTCTGAACGGCTCTTTCCTGTGCCTTTATTTTACTAAACTTGTCACACCAGATTTTACACTTCCTTCTAAATTATGAGCAAAAAGATCCCTTTGTTTGTCATTTTTCCGCTTTGCTGGATATGGATCGTGATCAAACAGCGCAGCCAAGTTCCCATCCCCTGCTCACGGCAGCCCGAGCTCCTGGAGCCGTGGCAATGCCCCTAACGGGGTCTCTCAGGGCACCTGGGTTTCCCGAGCCTCCTGGGCATCACACCCTGCCCGGCTCTGCTGCTCACCTCCCTTCCCACTGCCGCTGCTAAATCGCTCACCAGTGCCTGGGGGAAGGTGCAGCTCGGTGATAAATGCAGGTCACTCCGATGTCTGTGCCTGCAAGCAGGAGACACCTGGCACTAAGCCCCATCTCCTCTCTGCCCTGCGCTGCAGACCCACGGTGCTGTGCGTGGATACAGCCTTTTTCTTTTCCACAAACCACCTGGTACCTGTCAGCACTGCCTGTAACGCTCAGAGCCTTTATTTGGATTACTTCACCCGTCTGGCACACACCTTCCCCTCCGCAAGCCCTTCGTGCTGTCACCGGTACCTGCCTGTGATGGCAGCGCGAGGAACTTCAGTCACCAACACAATGCTCCTTTTCCTACCTCAAGGCATGGAAAGCTGGTGGGTGGTTCAAACAGCCAGGGAAGGAAATAATGCTGTGAGCATTGCTTGGTCTAAGTTCCTGTCCTGGAGGCTTGTTCTATTATTCACAAAGCAGCAGCAAATAAACGAGGAAAACGGAGCAGTAACCTCCCACCTCCATCAGACAAATGGACTCATTTTTCCCTTTTTTATAATTAGCACAGCCGATTTTACGGCTGAAGGGGGGCAGGTAGGGGCTGTATATCCTAAAACAAACTGAGCAGCACAGTGAATCTGGTGTGATGGGAGGCGGGACAGTAAAACAAGAGAGCTTTAACAGGAGGTCCTTGTGCAGACCCAAGGCTTGCGGTGACAAAGACAGAGCACAGAAATGATCCCAGCACTGCCCTGGGAGCCTCTCCCAAGGTGTTGCTTGCTCATGCAAAGAGCCCTCACGTATATGCATCACACACCTGCACACACACTCGAGGTGTGTCATTTCTAGGTGTGGGGTGGCCCAGAGCAGGGCTGAGCTGCCCGGGCAGGGCTGTGGCACAGCGGGCATGGCCGGGCACTCCCAGCCCCTCTGCTTGTCCCAGCACCTCCCTGGGCTCGGCCTGGCACTGGGACACGGTGCTGGCTCTGAGTCAGTCACCTCCTCACACAGGTCCCAGGTGCAGGGCACATCTAAGGAGCTCTGGCAGCCCTGGGGACCAGGATGGGACCAGGACACTGCAGGGAAGGGGCTGCACTGGGCAGGAGCATCAGGCAAGGGGCGATACCAGGACCCCTCTGGCATCACATCTCAGCTGAGCATGGGCACCTTGCGACAGGAATGGTGCAAAACACCCAGCGAGGCTCTGGCTCTTTGTCCCTGTGTGTCCCTGGGTCACCCAGCAGTGCTAAGTGGGGAACAGTGCCTTCACAAGAAGCCTTTTTCACTAACACTGAAGAAATCTTGCTGATCTCTTTCACCTTAAATTTCTACACCCTGCAAATGAAGTGCTTTGGAAGCTGCCACAATCCCAGCATAACCTAATGTAGAAATATTTTTCTTTCCCCCCTCCTCTCTCCTCCTTTAAGTTTGCCCTGACGTTTTTAATTTGTTGCAACGTGGCAAAAGTTTTGGTGATCTTTTGGACAGACACACACTGCAAGTTCTTTACAAATATAAAACCAATTTACTGAAAACTACTGCATAATTATGGAATTGAAGAGTATTTGAAGAAATGTGATTTCACTGTGACTCCTCTCTTCTGGAAACTACAGGAAGATTCCTCAAATAACTTTCATTTCTCCTTGAAAAGATATTGTTGAAATTTTCTGAAGTATTTCACCTTTTTTTTTTCGTTTTAGAATAGTGGCAACTCTAACACACTAATAAATCTTAATGCAAGACTGTTTCAAACATAATTGTACTAGCTGTAGGCTAGATTACAGGTGTCCTTTCAGACACTTTAACTTGCTGTATTTACATCTTGCTGCATCAATTGTATGGCTATTGTAAACTTTATATTATGCAAGGTGTGTAATTACGCAGCCTTCCCAACTCCCATCACAAGTGCACACCTGGCCTGGTTCTAACAAGTACATTCCTACTCCAAATGACTACGTAATTAGAAAATTCCACTTCTTGGCCACAGCTCTGTGCTCAGCACACGTAGATTTTACTGTGAAATGCGTTACCATTTCTCTCACAGGGTCACTGGACACGCTGTGAGCTGCTCATTGTTTTTAATCCTAACATGACCTTTATACTAAATACAAAAAACAACCTTGGGATTGAAAAGCATGGCATGATGTCATGAGCACAGAGAATGATTTCAATGAGCGCAGCGCTGTTTGATCAGGGACCAGTCCTCCCAAGGTGCTGAGTCCTCATTTCCTGCAGGTCCCAAACTGGAGTTTGTAGTGCCTGGGAAGTGGCTGTTCCAATTAAAATCGGAAAATGAGGCATTTAAAATCCTCAGCCGCTTGGAGACCCCTTGCTTTGAGTTTCCAGCTTAGGATGTTTTGTCACATTTATGAGTCTCTTATAGGAAAACCCTCAAAACTTTGTTTTCCTGCGTTCTCACACACAAACACACTGCCAAAACTTCAGTGGAAACACAGCAATAATTTTATCACTGATTTACTCAAGTGGGCTTGATTAGAGATGTGTGTGAGCAGGGTCTCTGCAGTGCCCCCTCCCACCCTAAGCAAACAGGGATCAACCATGGTAAATATCTTAATAGACATTTGCTGCAAACAACAGGGAATACACTCCGGGTTCCTTCTTTGCTAGAAGAAAGAGGTTTAGGAAACGGGAATTTACAGGAAGGTTTCAGGACTGGGAATTGTTAGAAGTGGCAGCTCCTTTCGCACGTACTGTTGAGGGAGACAATTGTAAATCCTTACAGAAGAAAAAGAGAGTGCCAGATCCCAAGCCCACAGAAATCCCTTGGAAAAAAACCCCAAAAAAACAACTAAAATAAATGCATTGATGCTTTCCCACACTCCTTTAATCGGAATTTTAGATTCATCTATGTGATGAAAGCGTGGTTATCAGATTAAACCCCAAACTTCTCAGCTAAGTAACACGGCCCCATGAATTCACATGAATAAAGGGGCCAGATTTATAGGCAGATATTTTAATTCTTAAACAGTTAACATAACAGTCAAAGAGATGCTTGGTTACTTACACAAAGGGAAGGCTATAATTGTAACATCTTTGCTCTAAGGTGAATAATTAAGTAGATTCCACTGACAAAAGGATGAGAAGACTGTGCCTCGGGACATTTAGTCAGTAGAACTAAGCAACAGGTTACAGGGAAGCAAACAAGGCTATATTTAAACACAAACCTATTGACTCGATTATTTTCAATGCAGAAAAAAAAAAAATCCGAAAATGAGCAATCCTTGGGCAGTTTAATAAAATGAGGCAGAATGAACAAATTCAAGGTCACAGGTATTACTGCTGCAACTTTTTTGTCAGGATATCCTTTTACTGCTTTATCCTCTTTTTCCCCCTTGACTCTCGATTTCTCCCCAACAAAGGTGGTAATAGTAAAAAAAAGAATATATTATGTATTTATCCTATTCTTTAGTTAATGAAGTCCTTCAATAAAGCTCAGCCATATTAATGAATACATTTTGCAGATTTGGCCCCTTTTGTTGAAAGAGTAAAAGAAGCCTACTACATATTCACATTCAGAACTATTTTACTTCATTGTAGCCAAGAATTTAGGCATTCATAAATAAAATTGTAAAGTTCTGTTGTGAGAAAAATACAGAATTCGTGTATGGTGATCCATCCAGAATCTAGAATTAAAGGAACTGCCTGGGTCTGTAGCATTCAGGTGAGGCTAGAAATCATCTCTCTGTTTTGTTTTTGCAGACCAAAGGGCAAGGAGAGCGCAAGGGACCTTTCCCTGAAAATCTACACATATTCTTAGCATTTATCCCCATACTGAGGCTGGAATCAACCCTTCTCCCAAAGGAAGGATGAGATTCCCTCCTGCACATTCCCTGCTCTTCTACCTGTGGTCTTGGGTCACCCTGCAATGGTGATGCACAAACTGCCACCAAAAATCAGCTCCAGGCTGTTTGATGTCTCCCAAATGCAGCCTACAGGGAGGAGGGTTTCCAGCTGCAGAGCCACTGGGAGTGGTGCACGCTCTGAAAAGGCAGGAGTTCTGCACTCAGAAATAATCTAAAGCCAGGCTGACGTCACCTTGTCTTGTCTTTCTGTCATCTGGGAGAGAGGGCAGGAGGTGGCTTTTGGATGGCAGTCAGTGAACAGCTCTAATGAGGCCTGGGTAGCAGATGGGGTCAGCACACACACAAACACTCCAGAAAAGGATTAGTCAATACATTCACATCCAGACAGCCCAGAATCCTGGGGATACAAAAGGCAGGAAGCCAAGAGGAGGACTGGATGGGCTGGCCCAACTAGTTTTCCATCCAGCAGGACTATCATCTCAAAAGAATGATTTTTAAGCTTTTCTTTTCCATCTCCTATTAATTTGTTTGACATGACCTTATCAGGACTCTGCTAGTTATGTTCTGCTTTCCTTATGTAGTTGTTTTCAACAAAGTGAAACTGCATATAGTTGTCTCCTTCTGTTATGCCTTCACTTCTGCAGTGCTGAAACATTAAAACAATTTGAAGGATATGACAACGAAGTTCCTCAGTACAGTGAGCATGTGGATTGATATGTTTTGATTTTTTTCTTTAGAGAACAAGACTTGTCAGTGCTCAACTAGAAAAGCTGCCAAATACATCATCATCTCTCATTCACCATGACCCAGGTGCTGTCAGCCCAAACTGACTGTTTTCAGTAAAAAGAAAAAAATCGTGTTGGGTGAGTTCAAAACAGATCCCAAGAGGTGCCAATTAGGAAGCATTTAAAGTGCAAATTCCAATGTTAATTCTCTGAGTTCATTTGCTCTGTATCCATTACCAAATCTCCAGTTCAAAATGCACTTTATTGCCTAATTTTGTGCTAGCCGATCTGTTTCTTTCCTGCTCCGCATACTCTTACAGTTGCACGTAGGACTAACAAATGCATTTAAATATTTGATTTGCTGCCATTAGCAAGAGAGAGGGAGATGGGAAAACTTAATGATGGATGATATGATATGCTGTGCACAGAATGCCTTCATGCTATTCACAGCACATTATTATCAACATACCTCTTCCCATCATGTGCATTTTTTAGGGAACTAAAACAAACAATGCCACTGAACTCAAAGAAGATTCCCCAGTAAGAGGGATTAAAGTCTATGGATCGTATAAATGCTGTTGAGTGATCAGTTTTGTTCAAATCTTAACTGTTTATTTTGGTCCTGGTTTTTCTGCAGTAAACATCTTTACATTGAAATGTGGGGCTTTACTGCCTTAAAAGGAGCAATGAAATGTAATAAACATCTAAAACCTGCTTTTATATACCTCAAACCCAGTCACCTAAATCACTAATTTAACCACTGCAATCATCAGTGTAGGAACTTAATCCGGGGAGGAATCCAGATGGAAGGATTGAAAAATATCTTTAAAACCATCTGTATTTTAAAAATACATTGTTGCCAAGGCAAGGGTTTTTGTGAGGATGTCAATGCTTCTTTATTATCTAGAAATACAAAAAGCATCTTTTTTCAAGTGCAGTCCTTATGTTTTACACATTTTGAATGCTTTTCTGCAGCTTCCACTCAGTGGAAGACAACCAAGCAAAGGGCTGTACCCCAAGGGCCCAGTCTGGCACAGGAGGGAAATGATGCCAACCTGGAGCTGCCACCAACATTGATGGATGTCCTGCACATGGAGCAGTGGAAATTAATTCATAAATAATCCTGAAATCATTTCTGGTATTAGGAGTCAGCATATACAGCAATAACATCATCTGAATTAAAGGTGCTCCCACTTTTTACATGAGTTTTGAAGTCAGAGTTTCAGAAGTTTTAGGTCGCTTCACTTGGACCTCAACACATTTTGTGTTGTATGGCTTATTGTGGCCAGAATAATGTCAGAAAAACCTAGGTTTTGACACCTGAATTTTTCCAGTTTTTAATGGAAATCTAAACCCAGTCAGGTACCTGCAAAGGAGACTTATATTTGATGGCAATGGGATCATTCACGTACTTAAAAAAAAGCATATGCATAAATGACTGCAGCTTTGAAATTTTTTAATATCAAAAATACTGTGTTTGATGACTTGCACAGGAATCCAGAGGGACCCTGTCCTCTCATCTTCATTAACAGAGGAACCCACGGTCAGGGAATATCTCCCTTAAAAATTAAGCTCAAAAACATCATAATCCAATTAAAGGAACCTCCCCGTTCTGCGCTGCCATTTTCTCACACAATTATTCACTACAACCACAATTTTTTATGTCCCTCAAACAATTTGTTTTACTTGCTTAGAGAGGCACCAGAGGGTTAAAGGGGTGGTGCAGATCTCTACCTGCAACTGGTCTTCCTGATTTTTTTAGAGGAAGAGATGCCTAACCCTGGTGAGGAGATGCCACGCTGTGTCCCTGCGAATTCGCTGCCAGGGTGCAGCAGCGCCCGTGGCAGCTGCGCCAGCCCCGAGCCAGAACAGCCCTGGCAGACAGATGAGCTGTGACCTGGGCTCAGACACAGGAGGAAACCAGCCAAGAGAAGGAGAAACCTCCACAGAGCAAAATTTAAAATATGCATTCAGTCCCCTAGCATAGGTCAGGCCCAACTTGAAGTGCTTGACGCCCTGCGCGTTTGGCCATCTCTGCTCGCCTGCGTTGCTCCACAGCAGCAGCTCAATGACAGGTAAATGAATTAATTTCCCAGCATTTGCTGCAGCCTGCATGCGCAGAATTGCCCAGCCAATGCAAGACCATTTGGTCAAACAACATTTGCAATTTGCTTCTATATTTAGGCCGCTTGCCTGCGAAAGCCCACACATACATTTAACAAGGTCAGCGGGTACATTTGGGCGAGTGGTGAGCAACTTCTGCTGTGGTGAGATGCAAACGTGATGAATCAAAGGGGTTTATTTCTCTTACACCTTGAAATGTAAAAACACACAACCCTGAGAAACACCTTGTGAATCTCATTCCCACTGCAGTGTTTGTTAACACACAGAGTCTTTTTTGACCTTTTGGGAAAGGACATAGAAATATCAAATTTGACCAAGATTTTGAATTTATAAAAGCAAAAACACCCTGGAAATTTCTTTCAATAGAGATAAATATTTTAAACTCAGCTTCCTCTTTTCTCTTTTTAGATAAGCAACATCCCACAAAGAGAAACCAAGAACAACAACTAAAGTAGAAAAGCACCATACAGACAATTGTTTTGGTCTACACCTACATCTAGACTCTGATGGAAGACTGAAGTGTTCTTGCATGCAAGAGCCTAAGTAGCAGTTCCATTTTAATAGTCTAAATATTCTTAATTTTTTACTTCCCTCAGATAAAGTATTTATTGGTACATCCTGTTCATGTAGCAATCAGCATCACTTTGAATAACTATAAGCATTTACATTTTTCCTTCAGAGCTATAAGCACTGCACAAGATGCAATGAAAGAGAGAATCAAAGATATGGTACTAGCAGGAAATAAGATTTTTTGAGTCCTTTGAAACTCAATTGAGTTTAAATTGCCTTTTTTTTCTTCTTCTTAAAGCACTTTCCCTTCTTGAGGTTAAAACAAAGGTTCAGAAGGGTCAAACCTTTTTCTTTTTTTCAAGGTAGTAACTACTGACAGGAGCTCTGGTATTCAAGAGTCCTTCCAAAGGGTCTCCAGATGTGGCCCCCATTCTGCCTTGTCACTGACGGGGGCTCGGAGCATGCCACAAAATTCCACAACCAAAAAACTTCATTGCTGCACGACAACTTTCTTCAGCATTGCTTGGGGAAGTCAGCTCAGGAAGAAAATGTGTGTTGAAAACTTCATTGAGCACAGCCCCCTGCTGAGGGGTGGCAAGGCTTTGGTACAGGAACATGTAACGTTCCCAAGCACCCAGCAATGGAAAAGTGTCCTGAATTCCAAGTGCTCTATCTCGGCTCTATCTCCACATGAGCTCTAGCCTGCAGAAACGGAATTCACTGTTCCATGGACAAGTTCCAGGAGCTGTTTCCGTGTGCGGTGAATGCCAAAACTGGGCCTAGTCGGCTGTTATTAAAATGTTGCTGTCAAGCTATTAAATGCTTGAAAAGCCCAGAATTAAAAGAAGCTTTTTATGCATGTACTCCCCACGGTGTTTCTAATCGTGCCATTGATGTCTGCAGATCCAGTTCCCTGCAAAATTTAGCTACAGTTTGTGTTTATAAATCATTTATTTTAAAGGCTGCCACCACACAACCAATCTCAGGCCTCAGTTTAATCTGCAGTTTGAGCAGGAGCGAGATTGTGCTCACAGATTGCAAAGCATTCTTCAAAGGCACTGCTGAACACAGGTGCTTTAGGGGACTGCTCCTCCCAGAAACAGGGTGTTTTAAAAGCATCCCAGTTGGACCAGTTTTCACTGGGAGCCTGCGAGAAACTCCTCCGTCACCTGCATTGCCCCTGTTCTGCATCATTCCCATAAATTCCCAGGACGTGTTGGGCCAGCTTGCCACAAATTTAGCTATCCAGATACTGAAATGAATGGCTGAAAGCACAGAATTTACTACCTCTAAAAATCTGTTTATCTTTTCATCTAAATGAAAGGATTTTTTACATCTTTGCACAAGATGTAAGATACTATCTTTGCAAAAGACTTCTTTCTACCTTTTCGTTTGCATGTTCAATACCAACCCCTTCAAAGAATAAAAATTTGAAAGAATAAAACCAATGTCATCATTCTATTTTTCATCACAGAGCAGGTGACTTTCAGAGATAGCTGAAGACATCTACGAGGAAACACATACAGGGTGAGCAATGCAACAATTGTGAGAGCGAAGGCACTGAAAGCAAAAATACAAAGATTTTAGGAAGTAGGAGCTGAGTGATGACATCAAAAGCTCCAGAAAAGTGCAGGCAGGTGAGGCCACAGCAGCAACGGGGTCAGTCCCATGTGGGATCCAGGCTGGCTGCACCCCCTGCTCTGCTTTGTGGATGAAAGGAAAGCATGGATGCAAAGAGCCAAGGACACAAGGTGGAAGGGAAAAATAATCATCCTGTAATTGACCGTTCACTAATGGAGTCTATTAATTAATGACCACAGAAGACCAGCTAATTTGTGGTTAGTGGTGTTCAAAAGATAAACAGTCTAGACTGAATCAGCCATGTGGAACCCCTCCACGCTGGAGCCATCCTGGTGAGACTTCAGTATTTTCAGGGAAAAGGGAACAATCCCAAGCATCCACCACTTCCAACAGCACCGGTCAGGCTGAGGTCTCTGTCTTACTTAATCTGGACCAAACACCATAAAATATATGAACATTTGTAACTGTCTGGGGTGAAAGAGGTGAGAAGATTTAGGAAGACTTCAAGAAATGCAGCAAAAGGCACATTTTCATTACGGAGTACTTGAAATAACCCAGATCAAGAGAACCTGAACCAAGCACTGACTTTTGCCAAAGGTGATTTTTAAGCCTGTCCTGATCATATCCTTATGTGGGGAAGGACTCACTGGTAGGATGATAAATACTCTGCTCTTTTGTGAGATCTGTGGGAGCATCCTTGAGAGGAAATCTCATGATCCTGAGGCAGACTGTACTTAATACTCCTAATTCACAATTATTTTGTTCAAGTGTTGGATACAAGATAGAAAGGGTTTGATATCTAGAAAACCTTGCATGTAAAACCCTCTTGACAGATCATTACACGAGTCTAATTGAATTTAGATCTTGAGATATGCTGCTCAGAACTCGGTTGCATTTCACTAGAAATGAGATGATCATCTTTACACAGAAACTGTGACGCATATTTTCATGCACATGAAACAAATACCAAAATATTCAGGTATTTGTGTGCTTTATTTGCATATAGTTGCTACCTCTGTGTAGGAACCAAGCAATTACTGTAACAGGTAATTATGTGCTCACATGTAATTTGCATAAGAGGGAAAAAAAAAATCCTACAGTTTACTCATTCTGTAGCTATTTGGGGCAAGAAAGCAAACAAGAGGTACAAGAAAATCTGCATATTTGCCCAATGGACACAAGAAAAGAAAAAAGAAATCTCCATTGTTTTCTCATGATCACATTTCTCTTTTTCCAGAAAATGTATTTATTCTCCTATTACCAGATTCTAAGTTGCAAGAATAAACATATTCAAAAAGGCAAAACATTGCTACTTTTAAGACCTTCTGTTATATGTGAATCACAGCCTCCCGAACAAGCTCTCTAATTATTGCAATTTTTGCTTAGTGAAAGAAAAATTTGTACACACACAGGCTTTATAATTGATTCAAACAGAAACATTCTTTTTTTACTCAGAAGGAAATATTTCTTTGAATTACAGCAATTACTTAACAAAGAAAACTGCCATTCTGGAATGAAAATCATTAACTTCAATTTTAAAAAGAAAACACTTCCGTATTCACCACTCCTTCCCTTATTTTGGAGGATAAATTATCTGCCAAGCCTATATTCATGCAGATTTTTGATTTCCTTAAAATTTCAGGATTTAGACACTTTACTAAGAAGAAATCCTGGTTATGCATCCAATTCCTTTTCCAGACTTCATCTATGGCTGAGTAATTCCTGGAACATCTTGCCCCTGTGCTAGTCACCAGCAGGCCACTGCAGGCTGCCTTCATTGCAAAAATTTATAATTGATGGGATATCTGAGATTTGGATCCAGTGTGTGGATGTTACAAAATACATCACAAGTTTTCATAAGCTTCATAGAGAGCTGTTTTGCTTGTCCTACAAGTCCTCCTTGAACTCCACCAAAATATAAATTAAATCCCCGGAAGTGAAGACAATTCAGGTTTCTGGTATCTGACCATGGTGAGATTGAAATTGGCTCAATAATAACATGTCAAACACAACTCCTGACGTCCCTCACTTCCCCACTTTCCTTGATACATTAAGTGAATTTCCCTTCCTCGAGTTCCTCTTATATTTTAGGGGAAATCCTCTAGTAACTCATTTTCCCACTAGACTCATTCTGCTCTAGGATTAACTAAAGAGAGGATTGTGGGGGTCTACCCCAAAGAGGCAGTACAATCCTATTTTACTTTTGTTGTGAAAGCACCTTCTAACACACCTACAGCCAGCATTTAGGGAAAGGTGCAGCTTCCTTGGGGGACAAACCACTTAAGTCAGTTCTCCTCACTGTATGGTGACATTGCAAAGATCTCCTGGGAACACCACCCCAGTGTGAAACTGTGCTGAGAGCTCAGGTGCACAACCAGCAGATAAAAAACTACAGAGAACTAATATTTAGTGGGGTTTGCTGTAGTATTTTAGGCAGCAACTTGGGGTTTTTGAGTGTCCCCTCCACCCCCTGCTGTGGTTCCCAGTGCTGTACCCAAGGGACAGGACAGGGACTATTTACCCCATTCCCTACTCCCAAGTAACAACCCAGAGCAAGGACTGCACACCCATCCCCGAGCATGGGAACCAGCCCTTCACTGCTTATGCTAAATCCCAGACATGTTTATTCTCTAATCCCAGGGATGGATAACAGCAAACAGCTGAGTTTCCATTAGTTGCCCAACAGGATGGGACAATCATCACATGGTACTTTTCACACCTGCTTCCCTCTCCTTTTATTCTTGGGTGGCATAATATTCAAACTAGAAGAATATGGCAATGCTCTACACCATTTTGGACATTTCCTTACATCTCAGGCAACATTTGATCTTTTTCTCCCCACTTATCTGACATTTTTTCTCTGTTCAATTCCATGTTAATCAGATGATAAACCAAATTCTGAAGGAAATACTAAAGGTTTCTGAACTGCTCCCCAGGGAAATACCAGAAACACCATATCCTTTCTCAAACTGATTTTTTGGTGATACATCTTTCCATAGCACTCTTTAAAATGTTGGGTTTGTTCCCTGTTCCTGGTCTGTTTGTAAAGCCCTTCCTCAGCTTAAAGCACCACAGCCAACAGTTTGTCACATGAATGTACCGAGAAGCAAAACACCTCCATGGGATTCTCAGCACTGCCAGACTTGTTTAGGACCTTCAGCACGTCTTTAACCAAGCTGTGCCTCATTTTACTGAGCAGAATGAGAGGTGTAATCACAGAGTCTGCAGTTGCTTCTGGGCTCAGATGAAGAATTTGTCTGTGTTCAGTTTTAAACTGCTTTTTTTGGCAGAGTTTAAAATACAGAAATGAGAGTTTTGTACGTTGACGTGGTGTGTGTGTACATATATATTTATATTTAATATATATACATGTACATATGTGTTCAGGGCTCCAGGTAGGAGAATTTTAAGCAAATGGAAATAAAGATAAAACAGTGACACAGAACTTTCATAAAGCAAATGATGAAAGTGATGTCTAGGCCTTAAAATAATACATTTCATTAGTCAAGACAGTTGTCTGTTCCCAAATCCCTCTC
Source organism: Corvus kubaryi (assembly GCF_017639235.1). Lineage (NCBI taxonomy): Eukaryota > Metazoa > Chordata > Aves > Passeriformes > Corvidae > Corvus > Corvus kubaryi. Next base: position 2,734,898 of record NW_024580668.1, on the reverse strand, counting down.
TGCAGCCCCCTGTCACACAGACACTGCTGCTCCATGGAGGCTCTTGGGCAATGGATGGTCGGACAAGTCACTGGGAATTGGCTGTGCTGAAGAATTTGGGACAAAAAGGCCCCCAAGCACCTCACAGTGTGGGGAGCAGGGAGGGAAGCTCACCCTGTGCTGGAAGAACAGAGGACACACCTTGTGTCCTGCCTGCCTTTGACCCCAACACACACATTTAAAGGCTTTTTTCTTTTCCCTCCTCAGTGTAGTTTGTTGCCACTCATTGCACTGACCTGTAAAGTCAAAGCCTGACCTTTTTTTCGAGTCCAAGTGAGAAAGCAGATGAGATACTGGGACAGAGGCAGACTTTTAGCCTCGGAGGCTGGCAAGGGAGGCAGAAGTGCTGCGCCTGAAATCTGTGCTGGGCCATGACCAAGACATCACTTATTCCACAGCCATCCACAGACTGTCACTTCATTTCAGTACTAGAAATGAAGGGTGGTCTGACACATAAGTCATTAGGAAAAAAAAAAATTAAATCAATATTCCTAAGCCTCACAAGAAAAGAATGCATTTGAGAGTCAGATTTTTTTCAAGAAGAAAGTCAAGTCCAAACGCTAGTTAGGCCTGTCTGCAGCTGTGAATTGTGCATGTAAAAATATACACTGAGACTTCTTTAAACATGGAGCCAATGTTATAAAGAACTAGATGTAATTTTCCAAACAAAAATGCTATGGTCCCTACCTTAATTTAACTGACTAGTTTGCATGCTCAGAAGATATTCACACTTAGGGGTAAAAAAAATTAATTAATTTTATACATGTAAAATTCTACCATTTCACACCCAGAAAGGGAGGGCTGTAACTTCCAAGGAAGCATGCTTGAAATGATCACCTAAAATGACAGCCAAAGCTGTCATATTGGTGCTAATGTTGTTAATTTACTCTTTCAATGGAAAGCCACCAATATTAGAAATTTGAGGGTATTTTGAAGACCCCAGTTTATGGATGCTAAGGCTTGTATGTCTGATTATGAGAAGAACACAAATTACCAATCTTTCAAACCATTATCAAACTAACATCCTCTGTTTTCTGCCACAAATGTTTTAATGTTTTCTCAGCACATGAGGAATTCAAGACAGACCCTTCCATAGTCAGTGCTTGTCCTAGATTCACCCACTACCTCAGAATTACACCAGAAACACACTAAATCTATTTTATTCCATTTGTTTTACCATATTTGTTTAAAGAATCATTGGTTCCTCTGTGTCTCAAGTCAAGCGACCTTATGATCCTAAAGCTCCTGTAAGTTTTCCTCAAAAAACAGATCTTTCCAGACAGCTGAATACAGATTACAGGTAAAACAGAAGTCCTAATCATTTAGAATTTCTAAATTTCTCTCATGTGGTCACCTTTAGAGGGAGAGATTATGTTAAAAGGAAAAAACATGAAACAACTGGCATCTAAGGCATTCGCTTTTAGCACGGCCTTGGGTTCCTGTTTTCCTTCCAAAGCACAAACACGATGAACCCAAAGTCTGAAAAAGGCTAAGACAAGAATTCTGCTTCAGATTATGACTGAATGTTAGTGACCTGTACAATGACAAAAATCATTGAACCAGTCAAGGCAATTTGTGATGAAAAATTACAGGGCCGGAACAGAAGTGCGCTCGGAGCGCTGAAGAAGCCCAGAGTCATCCTGCTCTCCTCAAACCAGAACGGGCAAATCTTCCCCCAGCAGCCACGTCAAATTCTCTGCTAACTCTGCTAAAGAACGAAATATTTAAGTGCCCCCACAAAACAAACAAATCTGCATCTGAAAAGCCCTGCTTGGAGGATCTCAATGTTTGGAGCTCTTAATGAAACCACATTTGGCAGAGTTACAAAATTACATTTCAAAAATCTACTTATTTTTCCAGTGTCAATGCTCCTTTCTGTGCACAAGGACAAAACTGACTCCAGTTTAAAATGCACCTGTCAGAGCTGTCAGCCATCAGCAGCACTCTTTTGTTGTTTGGTTATGCTGCCAGGCTATTGCAGCATGTTTTCACTGAGAGGAGGAGGTGTCATCTGAATATGGCAAAACAAAACTGCGACTCACTCAGCAAAATCAGACAGACCTTACAGCTTGAAGTAAGGCACACAGGCTGTCTGAGACTGCAGACTCGTCCAGACTATCTTTCTGCTTGCACAGCACCAGCACAGAGCTGATCCCACTGCAGCAAAATAACAAGGTAATGAGAGGAGCCCTCAGCAGGCAGCAGTTCAGGGCCCTGTGAATCAGCATTGGCTCCATGCATTGCTACACCGGCCACAATTAACACCCAGCCCGTACAACAGAGGTGGCAGAGCAATATTGGAGTTAATATGGTGCGGCAAATAAAGGAATACATCATATTTATAGAACAAATGAGGAAGCACTTAATTCCTTCGGATGCGTACGCCAAAATTAAAGCTATCTAAGCATTCACTTATTTTTTCTTTCACTGACTTTTTTCTTGCTTATAAATTTGTGCCACCAAATCCAGGCATTTTGTACCCTGTGGCAACTCCTGGAAGTTATAACAGTTGAACTAATGAGATCTGTGAAAGCACTCCCTCTTTGAGAGAGGAAATGATTTTCAGTCAAACAGTTGAATGTTTTCCCTACCATCTGCAGAAGCTTTTGTTAAAACACCTTCTATACCAAGACACCTGATTAAACAGATGGGGAAGAAAAAAAGCCTTTGTTAAAGTTTTGGCATCCCGTTTCTTCAATTAGATTCTTCCAATAAGTTTTCAGTAAAACCACACTTATGTTCCACATATTTTTAATCATAAATCTTTTGCCAAGAAGGGGTAAAAGGAAGCAATTCATAGTGCCCTGAGGTGCCTTTATAAGTCTGAAAACACACTACTGCAGGTCATAGAACCATGGAATGTTTTGGGTCAGAGGGGACTTCCAAGATCATCCAGTGCCACCCCTGCCATGGGCAGGGACACCTTCCACTGTCCCAGGCTGCTCCAAGCCCTGTCCAACCTGGCCTTGGGCACTGCCAGGGATCCAGGGGCAGCCACAGCTGCTCTGGGCACCCTGTGCCAGGGCCTCAGCACCCCACAGGGAAGAACTTCTTCCCAATATCCCATCTAACCCTGCCCTCTGTCAGCTGAAGGCCAATCCCCCTTGTCCTGTCACTACACGCCCTTGTCAGAAGTCCCTCCCCATCTCTCTTGTGGCCCCCTTAGGTACTGGAAGGTGCTATGAGGTCTCCCTTTTCTTCTCCAGGCTGAACAATCCCATCTCAGCCTGGTTTCATTGCAGAAGTGCTCCTTCCCTTCCCTCCAGCATGTGACCACCCTAAAAAACTTGGCAACCTCTCCTCCACAGGTCCCCTGCTCACCACAGCAGCAGTTCCCCGAGTGTGAAACACACTGAAGCAAATACAGCAAACATTGAGTGAAGTACAAGGGAAGTATCTGGTAGGTACCACCCATGCACCAAGCTTACCTTGAAGGCCTGGGCAAGCATCTCTTGTTTTAAACGTCCAGTGCAGATGTCAATCCTGGCCAAAGGCAACGTCGTGATACAGCTTTGGGCCAACACAGAAAACCCAAAATAAAACACACAGCCTCTTGGTAGTTTGTATTAAATGCTCAAAATTCAGGTAACTCATGGCATTGCAAAGGAGTGTTTGTTCATAACTAAATGTTATGAAACTAAATTCAATACTGGAAATGCTGTAACCAGGATTAGGTGTGTGCAGATTAAGTTCATAGAGAAAGTGTAGCTGAATTACTTTTTTCTCTTGCCGTGCAAAAGAAAACCCCCTAAGAAAACCTCTAAAAACCCCCTAAATGTAATTTCTTTGCTAAGAAATGGATTGCCAAGCAGACTGGCAGAGCTCTCAGCCCCTGTACCAGGCTGGGCAGCCGGGTCAGGCAGTATTGGCAGTAAGGACTGCCTGCCCCAGATGGCTGCAGTGCTGCACCAAGCTGGGGCCCAGGTGTCAGCAGAGCACTGAGCACATCAAAATCATATCACTGCTTCATTTCTCCAAACAATTATGCTTTTAAAAACTCAACCAAAAGAAGTGTCAAACCAGGAACCCCTGAACTTTAGAGTGGTTGGAAAGGGAGCCCACTGAGCAAGGGCAGTTTTGGGCACACCAGGCAGACTCCTCTTCCTAGTGCATGGAGCTCATTCCCCATGGAACTCGTTCCCCTTAGCCCCTTCCCCTCAGCACAGCCCCCTCCCTGGAGTGGCACACGGGGCCATTTATGGGGGACAAGCTTGGCAGATGCAAGAGTCAAGTGCCAAGAGTCTGGATGCTTTTTCTCCTCAGCATTGCCAGCAGTGGCATCTGGTTGCATGGCTGGCTTCTCGCTCAACACTCACGGGGTGGGGGGCCCTGGCTCGGGCTTGGCCTGAACTCTGTGAGGCTCTTGTGGGTCAGCCTGTCTCTAAACAGCCACCAAAAATCCTCTCTCACCATTCACCCTTTCATTCTCAAAGGGGAAGAGGACAAAGACAGGATTTTGTCCAAACACATTCCCCATATCCTTTCTGTGCTCTGCCCAGCACCTCGCCTGGCTCAGCTCACTCTCAGCAGGCCTGTGCTGAGGCGGGACAGTTTAGCATCAAGTTTTCCTAATTAAATTCACTCTGGCTTCAGGTTGGACAGGAATGCGAAGATTGTTGTGTGTCAGGATGGAGACACCCTGCCAGCAGCCAGGGCTGCAGAGATAGGCACAGGGCTGTGTCACGTTTGCCTCAACCTACACATCGTGCACAGGCTGGGTCTGCAGCTAGGTGTTTGCATGACTAACTACGAGCCTTATGCACATTTACACATTCATTTATGCTGCCAGGTTTTTGTATATTCGCATGGTGCTACACGTTTTCTGAAAACTCGAGTTCCTGACTCTGAGGGGTTTGGGATCTCACTGTGGAATCCAAAGACTCATTAACATTTCAGAACTAGACACCGTATTGGAAACAGCACACAATTGTAAAAAACAAACAAAAAAAAAGCCTGAAAGCTACGGTTTTTTCTTCCCTTCACCTCCACCACAACATTTATCATAATATAAAGTCTGAACTGCTCTTCCTGACACGTTAGTCATTCCAACACAGGCAGCAAAGCTGGCTATTCCCATTGATTCCCCTTGCTTTGAAATGTGTATTCTAAAATCCCAATTTTGACTTCTGCCTTATGAAGAAATTTATTCATTGGAAATCAATGTAGCTCTTAACACACTTCTGTACTACACTTATTTCTTCAATTTTTAAAATATTACCATTTTTCACTGGATTGATAGCTCAGTAATCTCAGAAGTGTCTCTTGAACTGTCTACACTGCTGGGGGACCTCCAAGAGCAAATGGAGGGATAATGTTTGAAGTGCAGGAAGCACAGAAGGGCTCTCACTGCAGCGCACGTAGATCCATGTGTGGGAATGATTATCCTCAACTTTTCAGCTCTTTGAAGCATTGTGTGAAAGATACCCACAAATCTTAACCAAAAGTTTCCTACATTAAAAGCACAGTCAAGCAGAGGAGCCTGGTCTTCTGGCTGTGGAGTTTTGCCTGAATATATCCCCATGTGAATACCCTGCTTTGAATGATGTAACATGAAAGGATTGTCTGCATTGTGCAGAAATTTTCTGTTTCCCATTACTCATACTTGTAAATGTATCTGTTCTACAGCTCCCTAAGAAACGAACAAGCCCTAGCATCTGAAATATCCCTAACACATTTTTAGGCAAAACAGAATCAGCTAGCTGTTCCATGATATTAAGTAATTCTTTCATGCTTTGCAATGCCTCAGAGTCTCAAGACAACATTTGGATGCATTTATGCAATTTCTGAGATTCCCTACACAGGTACAGTTGGGTCTTTTCCCACTCTGACAAGAGCTTTTCCGTGGAAGCCTGATAAACTGCACTGCTGACAGCTACACAGTAGTGGAAACAAGCAGGCAAGTGCCTCAGATGTTGAAACAAGAAAGTATCCCAGCATTTTTAGCACCCAGAACTCTTGCTTAGCAAACATCCCCACCCCAACTGTGGTATGGAAAAACTGCAATCTCTGTACATATTTTACAAAATGTAAAAGATGGACGAATTAAAAAAAAATTAAGATTAAAAAACCAAAGAAAGAAAAAAAGAATTTTACCAGGGTGTAACTTAGTTCTTAAGGTCAGGTTGGATCTCTGAGCCTTCAGAGGACTGATCTGATTGAGAGATGATATGGGACCCCTACACTGAACTCAGCTTGGCTGAAGAAATACAACTGTGCATCAAATTTTGTCAAATCCAGTAAAAAAAAAAGCCCACAACAGGGTCCTGTGTGTAAATTCACATCTACAGTAGAAGATTTTGCTACCTGAGGATGTCAGACAGAAGGGGGTGATTTTTACATTACATTTTTATGTTCACCAGAGTACCACACAAAATTTTAAGAAAGCTACAATAGTCACAGAAACTGCCTTGTCTTAGAGCTGATCTACTTCAAATCCAGCTTTTAAAGAGGATTATAAGGAAGGAGTTATAGTGGTAAATCTTCAAATTACTATAGACTAAGCAATTCTTTCTAAATGGCTCCTTTGGGCCTTTCTGCTGAAAGCAACACAGCTCCAGAGGGCTGCAGCTCTCCGGGATCCCACAGACCTCCCACCTCCTTTCTGCCTCCCAAAGCTGGCAGGAATTGGCATGAAGGAAAGATGACAAAGATCTTCCCCAACAATGAGGTGGGGGATTAGACATTGCAGCTGGGCAATCTGGAGAAATCTAACCATGAGGCAGCAATTCCTACACTCCATGGAAGATTTCAACACCGAGTTCACATAAGCAAGGGAAGACAAGTCCCTGAGCTCCTCTCCTTTGCAATGGATCTGTACTGAAATCTCTAGATGTGATGGCAGATCCTCTTTGGTAAATATGGGATTTCACTTGCACGCTGCAGCACCTCACATGCACAGGATCCTGTTTCCTTTTTATCCATAGGAAAGGGTGATGGTTGAACCCTTCTCATCCTGTTTATCTCACCAGTGTTCATTCCCCTCAGCAACTGGGCAAACCTCCCCCATTCCTTGATCAATAAAGCAGCACCTGCTCTTTCCTGCCTGTAAGATTGCTATTTTGGAACATTCATGATTTCTCTTGCCTGCAACAACTCATCTTGTTGCCTATTTGTGTCCAGACATAAAGTTATTTGTAATGGATCCTGGAAAATGGCCCAGGGTGATAACTCAGGATGGAAAACACAGTTTAAGGGTGATACCTTTATTTCTACCCTACTCCATCTCACATGAAGCAAAGTCACCTTCACTCCTGTGCTGGGTGAGCAGGGAAAAGGTGCTTTTGTACATAACATCTTCCTAGATTTCATCAACCTAACAAGGAGAAAGGGAGGCCTAAGGCTGCCTCGAGGGGCACCCCACCAGTTCTCACCACACTTCCAACACCTTTCTCCTCTCTGCAGGCACTTCAGCAGCTCAGGGCTGAAGGGGAGCAGTGAACACCTGGTGAAACGAGGCAGTGCTGGACTTGCACTTATCCCCATGAGCAGCACTGCCTGGGAGTGGTTCCTGGGGAGTCTCTCCTGACACGCATCGAGTCTGCAGATGGATCATTCATCCTCCATACATGACTCACTGCAGACCTAGGCTGAGCATCTACCACCTCTGCCAGTAGACTGAAGAAGACAGAGGCAGGCTGTAACACACTGAGGGACTTAACAAGGAAGAACCCAAACATATGGACTCGAGGAGAGGCCAGGGTGATCTGCTCTTGCACCAGAAAAGCTGCACATCTCACAGCACATTATAATTTTTTATCAAGCTATAGCATATCATGGCAACATTACTAAAATAAGCCTTGGTGACCTCTAAGACTCATTCTCATCATGGGTAACATTGGAAGAGCATAAAGACCAGGAAGAGGAAAAAAACCAACACCACCATTCTTCTGACTATCAAAGATGACATGCAGCTCCTCCTGCTAATGCAGCTGAGAAGGACGTACTCAGCTTGGTTTGTTGGAACAAAGGCAGCCACAGAACCTTCAATACATTCAGGTCCAAACAGCACCAAAACCCATGAAGCCCAAATACTGAAATGAACCCAAGAGACATTTCTCCCCTGCTGCCCTTGTTAATTTGCACACTATCTTCTAATTTCTCTACTGCATTTCCTCTTCTATGTACTTTTCTAAAATTTTTGCTTGTAGCTGCTTTCCAGTAGCAGTGCTTTGTCATGGAACAGGGGCTGGCAACAGTTGGGAGCTTGGTTTGCTCCATGTTTTCCGTGGAGGTTGTGTTTTTATTTTAACTGGAAGCAATAAGATGGTTATAACCGGAACATCCACAGTAAAAGGGGGTCACACTAAACATGCCAGACCTGTCTGGGCAGGTCTAATTTAAACACCAGCCTTTTAAGAATGGGACTGTCTTTGAATGTGATTTCTTTGTACTTCTGAAGACAGCACACACCCTTTTCCTGCTGCTTGATTAAACAGCACTTGCCCAATGAATAGATCTTGATCAGGAATAGAAAATGCATGGAGCTGTCCTGGGGAAAATGTGCTATATCCTTTCCCAGACTCACCTGTGGGAAGACATGTACATCTATATTGAACACACAGGCCTTTCAAATCAGTGCCCTTGCATCTGGACCTCTGCTCTGTCAACTGTCTGTGCCTTTAAAGTATTTCCTTTATGCTTTTGAACGTCATAAAGCATTAATGGCTGCAGGAGTGTCTCACAGGAAAGCTGTACTTTCAGATTTGGCTTTGCCTCTGGAGGGCAAGCACCAACCAAGACATGAACTGCTTCATGGTTGTAGCCCAAGATCCATCATCACAATCACAGCAGAAGGCCTGAAGTGCACATCTCACTGCTCTTGCAGAAGTGGATCCTCCCTTGCTAAAAATAACCCTGGCTTTACTGCAGGAACCATCATCCTTTGCCCTGTTCCACTCACCCAGAACCACAGACACCAAGGAGAGTGAGGCAGGAAAGGGCCAGGGAGGAGCTGGTGTTCATATGCAAGGTGAATATCAAAAGTTTACACTACTGTGCTTTACTTTTTCCTGTTTCAGGGACTTTGGCTTCTACAAATGCAGTAAATTCACATGCAGAAAACAAACTCCACAGCATAAATGTATTCTTACTAGATTTTTAGAATAACAAAGGATAACAGAAAATTTCACTCCATCAGAGCAAGAAAATTTGCTGGATTAACTCTGCTGTCTGCTCCAGTTTTCCTGAGTTATCTTGGGGAAATCATCTATCTCCCACAGAAATGAGTGTGAGCTGTCAGGTGTTGCAGCTCCCACTAATTTCAAGACTTTGCTGCTTCAACACATTTCAAAAGTTCACACCTCAGCCCGATTGCTGTAAAATGGAAAGAACAGCAATGCTTGACCTCAAAATAATACCATGAGGATAAACATGTCCTAGGTGTTAAAACCACTTGAGTGTTACATGGACAGCAGCAAGGTCAGGCTGGCCCCCATCTCCAGGGGTGACTCACTTGTAGGAGAAGGTGCTTGCATTCATTTGGAAGGACAACAAGGCATGACTCAACGGATCAAAGCAATTTATCAGTAGTGAAATCAGCACCTAATGTTAAATTCTGAACTCCTTTCTGCCAGTTCATTTGCATATTAGAGCTTTACATGGTTAGTATTAGCTGAAACTAGACCCACTTGACAGGCAGAATGGTTAATTACGTGATTATGAAATTTCTGAAGTGGCTCTGGTAAACATTGTCCAAAATGGAAATTATTTTTGCAACTTTTTTTTTTTTTTTTTTAGCTTTGTAGTGTATTTGTTCTCTCTATTTTTTGAAGGCTTCAAGAAAAAATTTTGGGAGGCACTCGTCCACCATTCATTCTCGAGCCAGACAGCTCTCAAGGGGTTAGAGGACAAAGCTTGACCATGCTGTTAGGGAAAGGATTTTAACTACTCCTCAAAAATTTATGTCCTACTGTATAAGCATTTGCCTGCCTCTTTGGATGGCAAATAGGGATCATTCTGCAAAAAGAATTCTTTACAGCACTTCATCCAGCTTAGCCCTTGTCTCCTGGTGCTTAGACAAACAGTTTTTGGTTTATGTAAATAGATAGTGGATCAAATTTCCCTGTCTGCCACACCCAGCCAGCCTGAATCACCCAGGGAAACATAAAGAGAGTCACCTTTTATGCAGTGCTTTTTTACCAAAGTACACAAGAGTTCCTACATTACCCTTTCCTCACCAGCAAACAGATTTTTCATCCTGAAAGAACTTTTCTGTGGATCAACCCTCAGCATAATGCCTGGTAAAGTTTGATCTGGTAAAGAGGAGGAACACTGGGTGTGAAACAAAGCAAAATAAATGCTCTAAGTGAGCCTTGACTTCTGGGCTTCCATGTTCTTGCTCCTACCACCGAGTGCTCCAGGGGCATCTGCTCTTCCTGCAGCCTCCTCATGTGCCCTGAGTGCAGGGCAGGAGGACTGAGGCAGTGCAAGAGTCATGGAGAAAACCCTGGATGAACCCCAGGAGTTCGCCTAGACACGATTGCCAGCTGCCATTAGTTGGGTTAGCTTTTCTGGAAAGATCAATTCAAGGCAAAGCCAGCTGGATCAAGGGTAGTTACACCTTTCCAGTGAGAAATTATGGATCAAGAAGCAGCCCTGTGGCCCCTCTCCACCCACGCTTGGCTGTCCTGCACTGCAAAGCCTCCCCACACAGTTATTGGGACAGCAGAGCCCAACACGCCTCAAGTTTGGCCACAGTGCAGCTCTGCTTCCCTCCTGCAGGAGCCAGGAGATCCGTCCTTCTCCCCGTTTGAAGCTGGAAGGAAACTCTCTCCTGAGGCTGTTGGTCACTGCTGCAGCCATGGTGCAAGGCTGGGACAAGATGCAGATCAGCTGCTGATGCTTTTCAAAACTTCAGCAAGCATTTCTAAAGCAAACCCTTAAGTCTCAAAGCTGAAATGAGGCGGAGAAATGATTTTTGGATGTTTCTTTTCACACTGGGATGTCTCAGAAAGCCTCAGCTCTAGTTTTAATCACACCAATCAGCCTCTGTGCACTCAGACTGCCACACTTTAGCTACTAGCAAGCAATCCCAGACTGAGACCAGCCAAGTGTTCCCAGACTCTCCATCCCAGTTCCTCTGGACCCCTGCCCATATCCCAACCAGACCCTTAATCCCACCTCCAGCCCAGCCTCTGCCTCACAGCTGCTGCAAGAATTCAAAAGGACTCTGAAGAACAAAGCACTGAGGTCTGAATCCTCTATGGAAACCTGAATGTAATCCCTGCTACATCAGCAGCTCACCTAAACTTTCCAACTACCACACACAAAACACTTGAAAAGCCAAACCCAACTGCTGGTTTCATTGATGAAACAGAGGGAAATTGGAGTTGCTGGAGTTACTCCTACTTATTGGCCATTAGAAACATGAAATGCTTTGTGAGGTTTTGATTGATTGCTGGAGAACAATTCCATTGTCAGGCCAGCTCACTTCAGAGCTGAGTGTATAGACTGAAATCTTTTCTGTTTGTTTAAACTCTTTATAGAAATTCTTACATAGCTGTAGTTAAACAGTTGTAAGTACGTATGCATGTCCAACTGTGTAACTATCTCTGTTCCATTGCTCTCCTCATGCTTTAACTTTGATGCACAATTTCTAATTTTTTAATGGGAAGTTCAATTATATTGATTTGTCTCAAGACACTCTGAATTCTTTTCCTCCATTAATTTTGTTGCTATATTACTCAGACTGATTTTGACTCAGTCACGGTGCTCATTAGCAATGTGAAGTATAAAATGTGATGTGTAAATCACATAAATCACTGCAATGTGTATTTAACTCTCTGCTGAAGGTGCAAGCCCCAGCTCTTTCCACACTATTTCCAGGAGATATCTTGGCACTATTATGCTTTGAAACGTTGTGACAACCAGAGGACAAAGCTCCTAAACCTCAACAATTTAAAACAAAAAAGGGGGGGAAAGAGGAAAAAAAAAGAAAGAAAACATCTCTGGGTGGATCTTAACTACAAAGCCATGGTGATCCATGCTTAAGTAATCAGAAGAAATGGTGCGAAAAAGGAAGAGTTCACCAGAGGAAAAGTGTAAGGAGAAGGTGGCATCAGGTGGGCAGGGGCCTGGGCAAGTGCCCACAGCTGCTGGGCAGCTCAGGGCAGAGCTGCTGGTGTGGTGCTCGCTGTGGGAGTTGGCACAGGCTGTAAATTAACTGATGTGATACATAAATCCTCAGCAAAACTGATTGCACACACCCAGATGAAAAATGTAAGTAAACAACAATTCCTGTCCTTTTTATATCTATTGCTTCAAGCTCAAGCATGCTTTAATCCTTCATTTTATTTGATATCATTTACCTTATCCAACACGTATAAAAGGATATGTTCTCCTTCTTAGACTGCCTTCAACTTTCTATGAAACCGGCTTTAAGGAGTAGGCCAATATTTGTATAGCAGATAATACCTAAAAGGGGCTCCCCTGTCTAGATAGGCAGAGAAAATTCCCTTTTTAGGCCTTCAGCATAAAAAAAAAGCATGGTACGCTTCGAGAGGCACAGTCTGGCTTCAGCCATGTATTTGATATTCCTTGCATGTGTCGCTCATGTCAGAAAACTGAGGACTAGGTGCCAAAAGTCATTCACTTTTCAGATGTGACATGTCTAGAAACGCCCCCATCTTTGAACAGAAACAATCAGGAGCATTTCCCTGTTGTTGAGCTTTCAAACAGTTGTGAGAAATACAGGGTTATAAAGTCCCCTATGCTTCAAACAAGAATAGAGGGACTGACAGGGAACAGAAAAGTGGTGGAAAATAGGAAAAGTGGTTAAACAAACAAGCCTGGAGAACGGGGTTCTGTGCCTGACTCCACCTCAGGTGCTTTGTTTGGCCTTTGGCAAGTCACTTATCTTCTGTTTCCTTAATGTTTTAATGGAAACTCACAGTTTAAATTACGAGCTTGTACAAGTTAGAGACCAGCACTGAGGGCAGTAAAAGCATCTTTGAGTTACAGAAGAAAGAAGAGCAGGGAATGGAGTGATGGGATTGAAGACTGAGTGATGAGAAGTCTCAGCTCTTGCTCTCAGCATCTGAGACGGCTCCTTTATCGCCAAGTCATCGACAGAAGCCTGGATTGCTTTGCCTCTAAGGGCCTTATTTTATCTTCTCACCTGCACAGGTAGGATTTCTCCTCTCGGGAGCTTGCATAATCATGCCTCGTCGCAATCATCGTGTGACACACTGCTGAACTGGCACCTCTGCCTCTCTATGAAGTTATCACCATCTTATCTCGACATGGCCCTAATTTTCTGCTTTTGCTTCCTGCAGGCTGAGCTGGGACAGTGGACTGCATGTGTTTTAAATTAATATCCCTCCAGTTACTCTTTGAATATTGTTATCCTAGAAAACACCGTGCTGCACTGCAAGGTTCACCTCTGATTGCGATCTCTGTTAGAATAGTGTTATATATATTCAAATAAAACCTACATGCAGCGCTGCAAGATGCACAGCAGCTGTTTTAAGTACTTTAAGGTCTTTAATAAATTCATACTTCGTAAATATTTTCATGCCCCAGAATGAATCCATAATATCTGGTTTCTTTCATCACAGCAGTATTCAAGTTGCTAAAATAGTCTCAGCTGCCGATGTTTTACTCCCATCTTATTAAACCACAAAAACCTGTATACACCCAAAAAACCCAATTGTCTGTGGAGTGGAAGAAGGCTGTAGACTTCAACCAGCCTACTTTTAGCTGATCTAAAATCCCAGTGCAAGTGACATTGCAAAAATTTCCATTCTAACAGAAGAAGTTATCACGGAATCAGTGCAGCACTGGAAAGCTGTGCTGCCTCCTGGGCAGTTGCACTGCAGAAGTAACGTTTATGGTTAAATACTCCTGCAAAGTACTGAGTCTGCTTGACTCAATTTTAGGAGCTATAACTCTAAGTCCTCAACATCCATTTGGCCAATTCTCCTAATCCTGTGATGAAGCAAAATGTCTCTCCTCTTTGCAGTGATTCTGATGGAAGTACTGAAAGATCATTTGGAGGAAAAAAAAGACAAAAGTGCCAATTAATTTTAAAGTAATATTTTCTAGGGAAAATCCATGTGGTACTGTACCTTTTAAGATCAGAGGACTGGACACAATGAAGTATCTGACTTGACAATTAATGAAAAGCAGGAAAGTGTGGTTTTGATGCCTAAAGCTGAAATCAACACTGCCTTTAATCAATCTAAACCCAGTAGTGGAGGTATCCCAGTTCTGGCCATAGAAACTATGGAAGGGAGAAAGCAAGAGAAAGATATTTCTCAAGACAAGACATTAATAATTAAGAATTAATTAATACCTGGACTGAAAGAACTCTCACTGTCCAAACTGGTACCACAACCCTGCATTTCTATAACTCCATCCAGTGAAAAGAATACACTGTTTTTTACCAGTGTGAACAGTGATTGGTAAAACCCTGGTGTGCAGGCAGCTGTCACCACCCTGGTTTTAGAGATGGGGCATTTTTTCATGACTGCATTGGTTCAAGGTCCTGTTTGTAGGGCAGCTCACCCTCCTTCAAGGGCTTTCCCAAAGAGCCTCCTGCTCCTCATACAGGTGAGAGAAAGGCCCCTGCTGCACACCTTTCTGTAATTATTACACTGACGTGGGGTGAAAAGTCTATTCACACTGGGAAGCTCTGTGATCCAGTGTTTGAGTTGGACAAGGTCTGGGCACAGGCATTGGAACATCCTTGTGCTCAGGGAGGTTCATCTCAGCAGCAGGGAGAGCAAACAATTTGCTACGAGAGCACTTTATGCTGTCTAACAATGTTTGTGTGTGTCTGCAGAGATAAAAAAACCACTTCATGATGCTGCTGAATGACTTCTTTCTCCCTCCCTGTTTGGGTGCACTCCAAAGCCAGGATTATAACTGCTCTTTGCTAAGCAACAAATATTAACTATTGCTACTTCATTAAAATCCTGCACCAATGCATTTAACCAGCTTATCAGCCAGCAAGATGATATTTTCATATTTGCTAGCCTGAAGCTCCACTAAAATTAAGATCAACTGAGTACAGATATAACAATTATCAATTTTCATTCTTGAATAACAGCTTGAAATTGCCTTCAGGAAAAAGGAGGGTCCTTTGCTTTGGATAAAAAAAAAAATAAAAATTTAGATATAAAATTAACTACTTTTTCTTCCTCAGGCTAAACATGTGGTTAAGCTCACAAAATTATTCAACAGCTTTACAGGTTGCATCCCTATTTGCTTTAGCTTTTAGGTTGATAAATGAGCAAGTGAAAAAAAGCTGTCAGGTAGATTACATGGTGCTATCAGCCTGCACTTTTACCTATCCTATACTAAATTATTTCCTGAAGCCAGCTGAAACTGTACCAAGAGGGGAAGTTTGAAGTACTTCTGAAAAAATTCCTCCAAAATTTCCAAGGCTGGTTGGATATCAAACATTTGAGTTCAGAGTTCTGTGCATTGTGGGTCACAGTGGAAGATCCTCTGTGTCAAAGCAGTTTAATGCCAATTGAGGAAACAATAGTTTCCCCTAAAAAACATGATAAAGATGGGAATATTATAATATTCGTTATTATGCTCAGAGAAATTTAGAAGTTTTGATCACATGAAATTACTGATAAATTTAGAGGAGGACAAAAACTCCTGCTAGTTTCTTTTCTTTCCATGACCCTGGCACAAATATCAGGAAGATCTGGTGGCTCCATCTTCCCCAATCCCCAAGCAAACAGAACAAATTTTTTATGTACTCTTTATAAGAGACCCCCCAAAGGCAAAGAAAATTAGCTACTAGAAGAATAAACAAAATAATGGCATTTCCACTCTCTTCCTGCTACCTCATTTTTCAGTTGACAAGTGCCAGGTGATTGATGGATTGATTGATTGATTTGCATGCAAAATGAGTTTTCTTCTGTCACTGGAGAAAACAACACTGTTGGGTTTTTTTAAATTTATTTTTCCTTTTGAAGATTTTCCACTGAACATACCTGACATTGTTTTAGTGGATCCTACCAACCACAGTGAGGCAAACACATGCAACTGAAATAACGTCAACTCTGGATTGCTTAAAGCTGTACAAAGATTAAAGCAGCCCAGCTCTACCTTGCTCAATCTGCAGAGATTGCAAACTCCTTCTTTAAGGCACGTGTGGTGGGGCATCGCATGGGACTGTGGATCCCAGGAAAAGGTCAAAGGCACTGATATCCTGTTGAGCAACATTTTCTATGACTGAGACAAATGTAGCATCAGATCAAAAGGGAGGAGGCTCCGTAAAGGATCAGCTTGCCATCAATTTGAAGACACAAGAAAGACAAAGCCATTCCATCAAGAAAAATTAACCCACATAGATGAGAGATAGATGGTGAAACTGCTTTGAGATATGTTGATAAGTCTACTTCATCAAAGTGGTAGATTGCCTGCAAAATGAAGTCTCTTAGTAAATTTGGACAGCTTTTTTCCCCCCAGTGAAAACATTTCCACATTAAATGGTACCATTTGTAATTTCCAGGCTTAAATTTTTATGGCTTTTTCTTTAGGTAACAGATCATCTTTCTGAAGTTGGAGTTTTAAACAGTTGAAGTTGAAACAACACCATAAAGCATTTTAACTACATCAAAATAACTACTTTCAGGGTTTTTGTTTTTAACTTATAGCAATTCACATTTACCCCTCTTCCCCCCAACCAAACCCAGAAACAGCATCTAATTTAATTGTCCTGCCCAGCTTTCCCCACTTTGGTGGTGCATGGACTTTGCAGGCAGGCACAAGCTCTGCTGGTTGACCTTTGTACCCAGGGAAGAGAATCACACACCTGTAAAGAACCTAACAGGAAAGCAGGAAACTTTCCCACAGGCAGCCACTGCAGGAATCTGTGCCCTGAGTTTCAGCTTGGTTGCAAACCGAGACACGCCACATTTCGGAGGTGGGAGACAACCAACAAGCAAAACTTCCATTTCTTTCTGATACTAAACTCTGGATACTGACAGAAACTCAGGATGTCTTCATCTACAACCCTGTTTATCTTGGCAGCTACAGCCCAGCCTGGGCTCGATGGCAGAGAGCATTTTGTGTCCCCACAGTGTGCCAAATGCATTTCTTGCTGATTAAGCCACATGGGTGAGATTAATTCCACCGTATTTGAGTAGAAGAATGAGTGGCACCTTTGGGAAGGTTATTCACAAGGGGAGCTGTTAGGCTGAAGCCCAGCAGGGCTTTTTTCCCCCTACTCCACTTGATCAATAGACCAGGGCAGCAATTACAGCCACCATCAACAGCTGCTCAGTGCCATTGAGAGCCACCGTCCTGCTGGGCACGGACCCGGCTCTGAGATTGCAATTAACACACCACCAACAGCCCTGCCAGAGCAACCAGCTAGGAGCCACTCAGAAAGGTTCATTTTCACAGTCTCAGAGATAAGATGCAGTAAAACAATAGCATACTTGGTAAAAAATTAATTGGGAATCTCTCTTCAAGGAGAACAATACCACCTTCGCCTTTGTTTATCCCTGCTGGGAGCTGGCAAAAGTTTTGTGGTGGTGACAACATTAAGGAACTCTCTGGAAAATACTTCAAGTCATTACACCTGTTGTTGGATACCTGACATAACAAGAGGTTCAGGCAGTAACAAATCCATGATTCCTCCCTTTTCTGGGGCAAAACTGGTTTATTCTGCCATAGTAAGACTTGTGCACCCCACCGATGAACGCCTCCCATCCCCGATTTTAGTAGCAATCAGCCAACTGAATGGCTCCAATGAACACCTCAGCCATGGGAGATCAGTGCAAAACAACTCAGTCTACAAAGGAGAGCCTTCCCATAACAGTAATTTTCCAGGAACTTTCATTTATTGCGTCCCTGAGTCTTCTGTGTCTGGAGACACAGACACGCTCAAGCTTTTGTAGGTTAATGTAAACAGTGCATGGAATTGAGCATGGCATTAGGATTCAGGCCCCTCTAGCTAACCTCTCTGCAAATGGAGAGGAAGTTCAGGATCACTGGCACATAATTGTGGAGTTGGGGGAGCCAGCCCAACATTTGACTTTTCCCTCGGTTGGATTTCCCTGCATATAGAAAGAGTGGGTGGATATGGCAAGACATGCAGTACTTATATATCAGCTGATGTCACATCTGAATGCAATTCTAGATTTACTATTACAACTCTTCCTTCATCTAGGCAATAACTACCTGCCTGCTAAAAGGCATCAGATTCTTTTATTGTTAAAATGAAACCGGACCTGGTGCCCTGGGGCAACTGATTTCAATCTCCAAGTTCGTATGGTTTTTCTTGCTGACAAGACTGGTTTGAAGGAGAGCCAAAATGCCAGCAGCAGTTGCCCTTGCTAAGGAGAACCTTGAAAGACATTGTGAGGGTTGTTAATAGAGTGTACACACACATGCACACATTTTTCTGCAATAAATCCTGGGTTATAATTAGTTCCCCCAATACTGCACATGGGAAGAGGAGGATACAGGAGGCAGTTTGTGCCCTGCTGTGGAGGAGAAAAGAAATCTTGAGTTTGCAGGACATCAGAGTCTCCCAAGTGTCACTGAGCTGCCAACATCCCTCCAGTGCAGGAGGCACTGACTGATCACCTACAGGTGCAAGGACCAGATTTTCATGTGGTCTAAGGGCTCTTGCACAAAAGCAATAAAAACTTCAGACATTTTTCTTGTGTATGACCAGTTTTTCAGATATCAGGCATGATGCTTTTGGGATAAAAACATCCAGGAAAGTCACCAATCCTAAAGTGACAGGAAAGCTGAAAATTGTGTTATTCCAGAATTTTAGGCCATTTCAGAGTAGTGGTGTTGCACTGTTGGTGTTCCTATAGCTGTTTCAACACACTTCCACATTGCCATGTGACGTGCTGTAACAACACAAACACTTCACTCTGCCATAGATTATGCACAATTATAAATATTCCAGATGCCAGACACGATCCAGGAGGAGCATCCCCTGTGCTCACCTCCTCTGCTTTCCCTGCATTCCATGGAACTGCTCTCTGTGGGTCTCTGCAGTTTTCATAAAGAAATTTCATACCATGCTTACCATAAAATCAGGCTTATATTTGAGCTCTGGTTTCTCCTGAAGGAGGATTGCAGTTATTAAAAGTATGCTTTTCCCCCTTACCACTCAGCTGCTGCATTTGCAGCACTTCCTGGACAGGGGTTTGCTACAGTTGTCTGTGCTAAGCGGTTGCTCTGAATAATTGCACCAAAGAGTTCCAGTTTTTCTGGACCTGCTGCATTTTTCTACATTTTGCAAACACTTTAGAAGAAAAAAAAAAAAGAAAAAGCAAAGCAAGGGCGCTGTTGAAACCCTTGGGCTGCTGGGCAGCTCCAGGAGCTCCGGGCACCTCTGTGTGATTGTCTCTGTCCACCCTAAGAAGCTTCACCCATTGTCCCCTTCTGCTGGAGACAGGGATTCACAGAGATGTGACTGCCTTGGCCACCCAAAACTGAAAGCAATTTTGTCTATTTTGACTCCAGGATGGAGCCACCTTTATGGAAACATGAGCAAAGGTGACTCCATGGTTTCCATTTCCAAGCTCTGCTCCAATCAGCAGCTCTTCCTGTGAGAGCAAAAGGCTGCACTGCTCTTCCTGGCCAAACAGCCCCAAAGGCTCTCCAGCAACTCTTTGAGAAGTTACTGTTCCCCAGTCACCCAACTGGAGAGAAATCCTGAGCCAAAGGCAGACAGGCATATTCCTTGGAAGCTTCCATACTCATTTCCAGGGCTCAGGATAAGAAACGATTTATTATTTTTTTTTTCTTTAAAATAGACTATCATTTTTGACACTGAAGCTCTGATTTAACAATATCTCATAACTTGAGAAAAGTAGCTATTTAGAAGCCAATGATATAAAAGAAGGGATCAAATCAAAAGGCAGATCACCCTCACCCCCAGATTTACCACACCTGGAGAAAAATCTTGGTTGTGCTCATTTCACAGACACAGCTTTTGGTTCTTGCTTTCAATTCATACCTCTTTTGTACTCTTATGTGCCTGCTCTTACTAGAATTTCTGGATGTTTGCACTCTACTGTTCTATAAATGAGACAAAAATCTGATTATTAGATTCAGAAATTTAATACAACCTGTTCCAGCCCAGAACATCCTTCTCTGTATGGTAACCCCATTTCCAAGCAAACTTCCTTAGAGCTCCCAGCCTCTGGAATATCTGCCCACCAGCCAGTGAAAACCAGGGGTTTAGTCCTCCTAACTCACCACGGAGTGTCTTTCCCTGTAAGAACCCAGCAGATGGAAAGCACCACTAAACACTGTGGGATTCCTAGAGAAAAGAAAATTCCTGTTACCAGAGCATTTGGGATCTGCATGTATGTAAATAATCTGTTAATAGAGAGCAACAGATGGCTCTAAACTCAGCAACAGAATAAATACTGCAAGTTTTAGTTGATCTGATCTGAGGTGGTTGATGAAGCCATTTGTTTACAAGTGTATTTTTTAAATAAGATCATCTGCAGTGCCCAGAGCATTGTCTGGGTGCTTTTTTATTACAGTTTGTAAAACTCCAAATAAAACCAGGAGGCAAGCCCTTCATTCTTTGGAGCTTTGCCTGTACAGCAGTAGGGTTCTGGGCACATCACTAAGCATTCAAAATAAAGCAGAAAGAATCAAAATAGCAGATTTTCACAGCTGTGCACTTGTGCTCATCCCCACACAAAGATGACACATCTTGCACATGTGTTTTACTACTGCTGTTCACACAGCTGAGGGTAAAGTAACAAGTAGGAAACCCTGAGGATGCACTGGAGATTTGCAGTTTGGAGTAGCCTTACACTGTTACACACACTTTTCTCTAGAACATTAAAGTTTTATCAAATAATGTCACAGTTTTATAGGCGCTGGCCACCCTACTGCTCTTATTTATTTCTCTCCCCAGAACAGGGTCATAAATCTGTAACAGAACATTTTAAAAGAGGCACCAGAGCATCAGTCAATGCAAAGGCTTCTTTCTCGCAGCACTCACAATCCATGTGGAATTCAGTTACAGTTCTGACCTGTGAATTCCTCCCTCATTTCTCTGGTCACTTGCTCTGTTTGAGAGTCATGTGGAAGCAGAGCCTCCCTCACGGTCCTGCTGTGCCAGCCCCGTGTGCACATGCACAGCCCCTCTTGCCACCAAGAGCTGTCACCACCACACACTCAGACACTGCCCCGGGGCATGGTGGAACTATTTTACTTCTAAGAGAGGCTGCCAGAGCAGGCACAGAACAACTTGTGTACCCCCCAATACAAATATGATAAACACAACACCCACAGCAGTGGGAGGAGCAAGAGGATGAAGAACTCGTCTGGACTGCACTGGCATTTGGATATTGGTGTGTGTGCTTCTCAGAAGATTAAAACGGAGATGAAATGCAACCATAGCATAGCAGACTTGCAAAAACAGCCCTCCTTCCCTACCACGTGCTTTGTTTTAATCAAAACAAGGCATATCTGTGCAGACACACAACTCAAACTCCAGTACGGCAGCTCCTGCATGGAGCTCACTCTGGATGGGACTTTGGGCGCTGAAGACAATTGTGCAAACAAATGAAGGCACCAGCTCACTGCAGCTGGGGGGACACAGTCACAGCAGCCTCCGACGCAGGAGTTCAGCTCTGCCCTTCTTCTGGTGTCTCGAGCAGGTTTGGCAGCACAGCTCTGCTCCCTCCCTCAGTGGCACCGAGGGTTTCTGAGCAGAGCAACAAAGCTCCCTCCCAGCCTCTGTGCAGGATATTCCAGGCTCATCCAGACCCTTCTTTCCCCCTATCTGTGTAGATGAGGGCAGGACAGGAGGAGAGTAGATCAGCCAGCCCACCTGTGAGCAGTGTGCCTGGCTTGCTTTCCATCTGATTTCACATAAAAGCCAGGCTGGGGAATACCTGGGGTGCACATGTGAGCTCCCCTTGCTGCATCAACATCATTTCAATCTCCTGACCAAGTTAAACTAACTCAGAGGGACGATCAAAGTGCAATCTCACACTTTAAAAGGCGTCAGAAAATGGACAGGGAGAGGGACACCTGATACATATTCAGTCACAAGAGAGCATCAGTTCTCTCAGTGAGAGACCTTTGTCCAACACTAAAGCCCATCAGCCACAGGCCCCCTGTAAAAGCCAAGCTCTGTAAGTAGCATGGAAATACCTGTTTTTAAAAAGGAAAATAAAGTTTTTATCTGGCTCCACTACTGATTTATAGAAAATGGAAGCAGGAAAATACTGACACTTGCATGCTGCACCCTCTGCAGCTTAAAAATACCAAAGTAAAATATATTTATCTTCATCTTAAGACAGTGAAAATTCAATTAAGCTTAGAAGGAGGAAATATTCATCCCCTTAGAGCTAAGCTAGAAGAAGGGTAGAAGAGCCCAATCAGCAACACTAACATGAACTCAAGTCAATTCGAAGTGTCCTTAGTGCTGCAAACTCACTCCTGTTCTTCACGGACTTGAAAGAACATCTGAAGCCATGGCTTGGCCTCTCTCCCACCTACAGCTCTCCCCTTTTAGTCCACTTTGTGGAGCTTGTCCTTCAGAGGAGAGGACATCTCAGAGCCACCTGTCCCCACTTCCCGCTGGCAGCACCAAGGCCCGAGTGCAGCACCCCACGCTCTGCTCGGTGTCCTTGGTGCTGTGACATTGGCAGCTGCATTTCAGATGCCACTGGGGACGGATGTCCTCTCCCAGCAAGACAAATTGGAAGTGGCATGTGGAGAATGATTGACACCACATGTAAGTTCTTATTCTGTCAAAGCCTCGCAATGTTGTTAGTTGTCAAACCCAACCACCCTGCCATTGCTTTGCCACAATCCTACATGATGCCCAATGTCTACCAGGCTTTTCAGCTGCCCACAACATTCACAAATTCCTTTCTCAGGGTTGTACACATACCTTTCTGCATAGCCTACAGTCACGCAGGCTTCAGAAAGTTCATTTCCTTCACAGAGGATTCTGCAAAAAAATATTTTTGCTTGCTGGACTTATACGAGAGGAAGCTCTCTTAAATTGAGGGCTTTTTTAAATAAATTAGAAAAAAACAATCTAAGGCAAAACTTGCTCATGCACTACAAACTCTGCATTTAATGGGCAGGACTGGGGGGAAAATAAATAACACTCAAATCTGATTTTAAATCCTCCCTTTGCAGCATTCAGCAAATGCACCTCAAAGCTGAATCTCTACAGGAACTGCCAGACCAGTTCATCTGCTGATGGAAACAGTCCTGGATCCCTCCACCCACACAACCCAGCCCTGGCTACACACAGAAAGACACCTCACAGTACTGCCATGTACCCAAAGCACTGAAAAAATGCGCTAAATTTTTGTATCCCAGATTGTCATAAAGTGATACAAACAAAAAAGCCAACAAAGGCAGAAATGACACAGCTGTGTTGGAACATCTTGTCAAAAAGCACTTCCCTGCTCATTCCGTTTCATACCATGGCATCAAGAAACTAATTTCAATTGTTTCAAGCCAGAGAGTTTTTAAACATTCAGAGGTTTTTATAAATCAATGAAAATATGGGGTGTGGCTCTTCTTTCAGATCTGAGAATCCGTTCAGGCATTAAAATGCTGAACAACTCAAAAAAAGGCCTTGAATGTTGTGCACTTGAAAGCTCAGTGCTTTACACCTATTTAGGCCCATGGTAACCCAAACACTTTGATTGTAACTCTTAATATTTTTTATGATTCATTTTATATAAAGAAAAAATAAATCCAAGACTCTAACTCCCCTTCTCTTTTGTGTAATTTTCTACTAGATCCTGAAAATTTCACTTCAAGAAAATCCATCCCCTTTAGACTTCTGCCACCACTTTTACTCCCTTCTTAGGAATTTACAAATACTGTGAATTTTGACCAAAAGGAGGAAAAAAAAAATCAAGGCAACATAATGGTGAGAGCTTATTTCAGCTCCTTGCAAGGGTCAGTAGAAAGATTACAAATTAGGAAGAATCAGCTGAATCCTCAATTTATTCTCAGGTCTGCAAAGTTCAAAGAAACATTTCATACCCCACATGCCCTTTGCTCATATTCTTTTCCTATGAAATTTGGTTTAGGTTGGGGTAGGAGATGTAGAACAGAGCCTTGGGAAGGTAACAAACAATGGGCATCATGGATGAAGGTCTCTCCATGGCGTGCCCAGCAGGCTGTCACTCCAGGGTCACTCCAGGGTGACAGCAGGAAGGGCCCCGTGCCTGTTCTGTGCCTGCTGCTCAGTAAATGCTGTGCAAAGCCCACAGATTTCTCCATGCATGGATTAGCACAAGGTTAAGGTGCTGTGTTGCTCAGCCTGGGAGAACTCATTGAGATGCAGGATGAGCTGTGTGTGGTGCTGCCTTGCCAGGATCTGCCAGAGTGTGATGGAGTGATACCACAGGCTGGTGGCTTTCCCCACACCCCTCTTACAACCACCCAGGGCAGCAGAGGAAAACAAACCAACCTGGGACACCACAGTGTAGGGGTTGGAGGAGTGTGTTTGGACTGATGGAGCCATTCCTGCAGAATCACAGGGTATTTAGCAGAAAATGTTTCAAACTTGAGCAGCATTCTCTGCCTTTTGAGAAGTCAATCCCTTGAGACATCTCAGCACAGAACTGCACACTGACAAACCAGCCCAGAGGGCTCAAACAGTTCAAATGCAGTCCATGGTTCTCCTTGCAGGAAGGCCAGGCTGGAATTCTGCTGGGACCAGTTAAATCACCTGCATCTCTGCCTGGTACCACTCAGGGTACAGCCAGAACTGAGGGTTCCCTTTCCCTGAGCCATTGTTAAAAAGATCCACTTTTTTTTTTAAATTGTATTAATTCTATTAAAAGGGATCAGAAAACCAAAAATAACAAAGTGAACGCAAAAGTCTTATCATTAGCAAAGGATTTAATTAGAAAAACACCTACAAGTCAGGGCAGGAACTGCACCTTGCTTTGCCTTTGGAACGCAGCTTGTGCCTCCTCAGCCTCACCACAGTGCAAATATTCAGCTATTTGTTGAAAGAGGGGAAAAAATATGTTCTCTGCTTACATAATCAGTACTCCTGAAGCTTGGAGATGCTTGAATTAACACATACTTGAATTTTAAAAAGCTTGGATGAGGAAATTCAGCCCACCACCACTTGAGGACTGTTATTTTGTCCCCATGGGACCTCACTGCTCAGAGCAGACAGCGCCTGTGGAACAGGAATCCTCCCCATACCTGGGAATGTGGCAAATAAAACCCTGACAAAACAGACTTCAGGATTTATCTTTACTACACCTTGACAAGATGAGCTCTTTTTGGATCTTCTGGGATTTGGGTTTCTTTTTCCTGTTGTTATTCTGGGGTCTTTGGGGTTTGTTCCTATAGTAGTTGAAGTACAAAGAAAAAACCTAAAATTTTCAAGGATTAGCTACTTCTGCTGGAAGCACCCAAACCCCACTTGACTCAAACATGCATTCACAGTATTTTTATGGCATGTAATACATCCAGTGTGTAATTCCCTAGGCTTCATTCAGAGCCATGGTTACACAATAATTCCCAAATGAGAAGCCAAGACCTCAAGTAAGGCAGACAGAAGCAAATTTTTCAGGATTGAACAAGAAGGGGAGATAGGCAGTATGGGAAATTCATCCTTATCCTACCAAAATTATGAACCATGGAACATCTGGCCAGAAATTGTTCCCTAACTTTCACAGTGTCATCAGAAACTAGATTAACTGGACCAAGAAATGTATGTCTTACAAATTGATCTCCCCAATAGATAAACCAGTTGTCACACATTCAGCTATAGATAAAAGATGTGATTTATCCTTTGCAGTCATCTGACACCAGAAATTGTGGGGCTTTATCAGTAACTTTTCCCACTACATCCATTTAGCAAGTTCTGATGGGAGACAGGAATGATTTTGATTTCAACTCTCAACATTAAATAGCCTAAATTATTTGGTACCACCACCCCAGTGAAAAATTACAAAGGCATCAACAACTGTTACATGAGCTTTTCCACGGGACCTTTTCAAGAGATGACCGAGTTTACCCATTTCAGGATAAAATTAGGGTCACTTACAGGACAGGAATAGCCCCACCTGCAAGTAAAATGCTCCTGCTTGTGTGAGGCAGGGCAGGAAACACAATCCAAGCTCCCCATGCTCCCAGTTAGCATTTCCTGAAGTGGTTGGGCCTTGCCTCACTGAGCTGTTTGCAGGGAATGTTTGCTGAGCAGGGATGGCTCCCAAAACTGCAGTTTTATTCCCTCAGTCCCCCCCAATGAGCAACATTATCCTGAGCTAAAGCACAAACTTTCTGCAGGATTTGTTAGAGGAGAAAAATAATCCTCTTCTCTCCTTCAACAAGGTCAGGAGAGATGCTGCAAGCTCTTTTGCTCTCTATCAAAACTCCTTTTTTGGGACCACAATGAGGCAGTTTTTCTACTTTAACTGTAATCATCCTTCCTTCCTTTTTAGAAGAGGGAGAAAATGGTGATGTTTCATTCTTTCTAAAAACAAATCAAACCCAAGGCAGATCACAGAAGTTGCAGTTGCACTGTGATGTACTACATCACTCAAACATAGAAGAGAGGTCCATTCTCTTAGTATTTTCAGAAAAATAAATCAGAATATGCAGAATCCTCCCTGAGGCTGAAATCAGTGTTCAGTTCCTTCCTTGCCAGTCCCAGCAGAGCCAAAGCCATGGGATGCTGAACACCTGGAGACTCCATCAGTGCAGTGCAGGTGGAATCAGGCTCCCCCTGCCCAAGAGTTTAACAGTTCTCTTTGCTTTCACCAGCATTGATAAATCTCTTCCTGATCTCTGCATTTTCCCCAGATCCTGGCAGGTGAGCTACAGAAAACAGCACCTGCAAGGAAGGAAAATCCTAAATAGCTCATTCTCCTGTGCCAGGTCAGGATCTCTCCTCTCCTGGCCTGTTGGATTGCTTCAGGTTAAACTTCCAGCCCAAACACAACAAAATAAACCTCAATTTTCTCCACTATTCTGCCCTCCATTTGGGGGAATTTTAACAATTTACTGGTAAATCCAGCTCTGAAGAGTTGTAGTGATGACTAATCACCAAGAGACATGTAGTCACAGCTGCTCAGATATTTATTTCTTGTCTAAACCCAACTCTGAATACTTAAGCACCTTAATAGAAGGAGAATAATAAATACAGTCCAAATATAGGCAGCCATCCAACAGAGTCATCACAGCTCTCTTAAATCCCCCATCTTTCAACCGTGCTCTCACTATTGTATAGCAAGAATGTAGCAGAAAGGCAGAGTAGGAAGGACAGGCATAGTTGCCATATTTACTGCTTTCACCTACTTTAGTTTTTTTCAACTCAGCACATTCAGGTTTGTCTCAGATTCTTTCCCCGTGCACAGCAATCACCAGACTGGGGCAGAGATAAATCAAACCTGGCCCAGGCTGCTGGGCAGGAGGGGGAAGGGAGACTTCACCTGTGATCTGAGCTTTGGTTTTGTCTCACCTTGAAGGGGAGGAGAATCCCAGGGTTAGGACAGAGTGAGACAGAGCCCAGCCAGTGTGAGCAAAAAGTCTTGGAGCCAAGTGTTCATCCAGGGAACAGCCAGGATGGGCACCTGGGCTTCCTATTCCCAAGGGAATCGCAACAGAGTAAGAAAAAAACCCATAAAATATCTGTATCTGCTGCTAAACAGCTGTGGTTTAATTGGTGGAGTGACTGCTTCATTGATGACAACCCCGAGCATCAAAAAAAAAGCTTGATTGTACATTCTGGGAATCCATGAATTACCCACAGGGAAATGAAAACAAAGAGGATCTATTTTTAAGCTGCATTTTGAAGTTTCTTAGAGGCTTTCCCAATGTACTTAGTTTGACTTTTTCCTGCTATTACATTTCTAAACTTTTAAATTAAAAAATTTGGAAAATCAAGTGATTACAGCTTTACAAAGACTAAAGTCTCTAAAATATTGATCTCCCAGTAAAAATAAAAATCAACAGCCTATCCACTTTATCTTATATGTACTATTTTTTTTGCTTAGGTTGAGCCTCCAGCAAATAAATTCAACAGAAACTAAATTAATTGGGCTCAACAACAACATACTCACTTGAATTTCTACTTGTATTAGTGCTCTGAGTTTTTCTTCATGAGTGTATGCATTCTTAAAACTCAGAACAGCAATCCAGGAATATTTACAAAATTTGGGGGAAAATTTTAAAAAGGCTTGTACATGCCACTATACACACAGAGACATTTAGACTTCATTTCAACATTAAATATGAACTCAATCTGCCTTTTAGAGTTTTCCCCCCTCTTCAATTTACTTTAATTGACAAAACTCCTCATTCTTGACCTGGCCTCTGTCATAAAGGTTGGTCTTTTCCCTCAGACACACAGAGAAGGTAAATCCTACTCTTGCAGTCCATCAAATGAGTTTCTGTCTCCTCTAACCTGTAATTGAGGTTGTAACAGATGGCTTTGCATTTTGCAAGACCAAAGGTTGTGCAAGAGCAGCAGCTTTATTTAAAGGGACAGATTTGTCAGCGCACAGAGTGAGGTAGGAGTTTGTGGGAGATGAAGAATTTCTGGCTTTGAAGGAAGACTCAGAGGAACAGCATCTAAAGGCTCATCTGCCTGTGCCTTTTCCATTCTTATGAGCGGAAATAACAAAACATCCATGCAGCACTGTGTGATTAAGGACTTCCACCTTCTGCTGTAATGTTGACAACATCTCTGCTGCCAGTGCCACAGGCCTTATTGCACCAAGGTCAGGCAGAAAGGCTGCACAACCACGCAGGGTGAGGCTGCTCCAATAAACCCAAAACTTAGCCAGGAGAAGCAACATTTTGTGGGTGATGCCCCTGGCTTGGGATGCAGATTCTTTGTGCAGCACCACAAAAGCAGGAGGAGAATATTTGGAGTCAAAGCATCAGGACAGCTCAGCAGGAGCTCCAGAAAACACCACTGGTCTGGTACAAAACACAGTCTGTGGGGCACAGAGCTCCTTCAAATCAGTGACAACCCTGGGGCTTTCCAGAGGGATCTCAGCTGGCAGCAGGCTCGAGCCCAGCGTTATTGGGATCACACCCAGCAATTTGTCTGGGGACAGCTTCCTGAACCGGGTACTTGCCAAGGCTCTGTTTGTTTGGTAACAGGGATGGGGAAGAGTCCCAATGGCCCTGAGAGAGGTTATTTCAGTGCTGCACCTGGGCACGTCTCAGAGCAGCTCCTCTCTCCTCTCTGGCTCACCCAGAGCGTTTCTTCTCTCTGTTTTACATAGATCCCTCCTTTTAAGCCTGTTAAGTGAGTCCAGCCCCCCAGGCAGAAGGGTGGGACCTTCCAACTTTCTGGCTTGCCATGGTCTGTTTATCAGATCTAATGAAGACATTTATGGGTTGATGGTCTGACAGATGCTCAATTTTCTGACTGGATGAGGAAGTCAAATTGTTATATAAGAAGCCAGTAAGTACCATTCATTCCTAAAGCAATAAAACACTGCTGCATTTCCAAGTTAATTGGCACAACCAAGCCAGTTTGCTGCGAGTGTATTTAATCAAATTTAATCTTTAGTTAGGGGCTTCTGTAGCACCCCACACTATCCTATCTGAGCATCTAGAACAGTGATGATTGCTATTACAATGAACTGTTTTCTGCAGCTCTAGCCAGGATCAAAACGTGTTGCTAACAGCAGAACAGTGCTGGAGACACTCACACCTTTCACCCCTTGCATGCGTGGTGGGGGTTAACACAGGGATAAACCTGCCCACAAGTTAAAGCTCAGAAGGTTGTTCCTCTCCTTCACCCAGAACATTTGGATATACTTAAATATTCTGAAAAGAGTTAAAGAATTCCCTATTAAAAAAAAATCTGTCCTCTAATAAGGTTTTCTTAGCACTGGTTGTCTGAGGTGTTTACTGGAGGCACCACTTTGCCATCCAGCACACATTAAATTCAGAAGTGTTTTGTGCTAAAGCACCAAGGCTTGATGGGGCACGTTCTGTGTGTTCATTACAGGGAGCCTCTGGAGCAGTGCAAGGCGTGAGACCAAAGGCTATGTCCCATTGGCTGCCTGAGTCATTTATTAATGGCCCCATTAAACATTCCCTCAAGCTTTCAGTTGCAGTTATCCAGTTTACTTTCAAAATATTTTTTTCCTTTTGACTTTTGCTTCCATAGCTGAAGAGTTTTCTTAGGGAGTCCCAGCAGGGCACCCAGGGATGGCTTCTGAAAAATTCTAAGCCCAGGACCTTGGTGTGGAAGTGTCACAATTCCATTTGGGACTGGAGGCTCTTGTCATGGGCTCTCCTGCCTTCCTTCCCCAGCCCGTGTAAACACAGGATGTGGATCAGGCAAGGGAGAGCTTGGCCACCTTCCTCCTTCCAGAGCTCCAAAATCCCTCCTTTCAAAGACCAAGGAGCCTCCTTTTCTCATGCTCAGCGCCAGCATTCACACACAGCAGGAATAAAGCATTATTATTATTATTGCTTTATATGAGGGTATAGGAAATGCAGCTCAGGAGTAATTCACCTTTCTTGCTGCCATGGTGCTGTGAGATGCACAAAAACAAGCCACACAAACTTCACGTCAACCTCCAAGAGCCACTTTCCCCTCCAAGAAGGTTCCCATCCTCTTTGCCACTGGATTAATTGCATTCAGCAGATGGAATTAACAGCAGTGGGCTCGGTGCTACCTCAGGAGAGAAACACAATCACTCAGAAGTGACAGAATAAAGGGAAAACTCAGCCCCCTAAATCACTCCCCCATCATTTACCCTGTTGCTGCTGCATTAGGAAATGTCAGGCTGCATCTTTAAGAGTAGACCTGTCTCTGCAGCAAGAGCACAGAAAGCTGGCAGTTGAGAGAGCAGAACGGATGACAGTTTTTGGCAGTGGTTTCAGCTGTCTTGTTGGGTTTTTCAGATTAATCAGCCCCCTTGGAACACTGAACAGATCATCAGGACAATCCCTCAATCCAAGATCTTTTGCAGTGGGAAAAAAAAGTTGTAAACTGGGACAGCAGCATAACAGAGGCAGCATTCTGAGAGGGACTCATAGCTCTGAGAAAGGTCCTTATCAAGACAGTGTCTAAAGCCAATGGCATTTCTGCACCATCAGCCTCTGCATGTGCTCACACATGGTGGGGGATTTTCCAATGAGATTTTTCAGGAAGTCATGGACTGAAAAAAGCTTCTCTCCATGGCTCCCCATCCTCACCATTTCAAGCTCTGTTGAATACATTCTGTCAGATGCCAAAAATATTGACGGTTTTCTTTCAATGAAAACCCTTCCTTTCACAATATCTAAGACTGTGCACATGCCCAACATATTTTATTTGAAACACTGAGTTTCAACACGAGACAAATAATCAAGAACTTTGTATTTTCTTAAAGATTCATTTGCAACAATAAATTTTCAGAATCCTAGCTTTCCCGCACGAATTCTGAATTCAAGGCACTTCCATGCCTAACCAACATTTTCTTATTGCTCTTCCTGGCAGAAACAAAATTCTGTAGTGTAAGAGCAGCAGAGTTTATTATACCAATTTAACCACTTGGTAATCTGGTATAGCTCTGTATAGCACCTCTCAGTGTTGGCCTCAGTATTTGAAATTTAGGAAAGAAAAAGGCAATTTTGCTAAGGAGTTTCACTTTTCCTCCATTACACAACAAACTAACAATTAGCTGTTACGCAAGTTTCTGCTCACCATGAAGGGTGCTCTGCTTTCAGCTTGCTGATGGTAGCCAGCTTGGAGGAGCCAAAACTGAAATTAGATTAATACATCGTGCTCTTGACCTAAAGGCAGAGCTCCCTGTGCTGATCTCCTCAGCTTTCAACAAGGATTTGGGATCATCTGTGAAATTGCTGCGCGTCAGGAGGTAACACTTCACATGATCCCTGCATCTCTCTGGGGCTTTCCCTTGCACATCACACCAGCTGAGCAGGGAGTGGTGACAGCCAGGACACCTCCAGCAGGCTCTGCCCTGCCCTGGCCCCACACACACCTGCCCACAGTGGCACTGGGATGGCATCAGGGCGCTCAGGGCAAATCCCAGCAGCTCTCAAACCACGCTGGCACATACCCACAGAGCTCATCACCCCTCAAAGCAGATCCCTGAGCACAACTGTGTATCCGAGCTCGCTGGAACAAAGGGTTTATTTCCACTGGGAATGGGCACAGCTGATGAACCAGCACTACCAGAGTGCCTCCTGCTCCCTCAGACTCCCGTGCTGTGGCTGTGACTTCACTGCTCCCACCAATTCCATCCACTCCTGCCCCCTCTCCAGCCCCAGCCCTGCCCAGCAGCTCCTGCCCTGGCACAGCTCTGCCATCTCCACCTCACGAGTCCCTGAGCTTGGCCTGCCCTCAGCTCCCCTGGCAGCTGGGGGGGCTCAGCTCCTGCTTTTGCCCCACGATTTAATTGACAGTGCCCAGTCACCCACTGGGATTGGTGACGAGCTGTGGCCATGGCCAGGGAGCAGGAAGGGGCTTCAAACAGGACGTGCCAGGGTTGCAAAACACATTAGCAGGGAGATGTTCTTATCACAAGCAGTTTTTACAGCCATAGCCCTGAGAAATCCCATCAGAGGGGAAGAGATGACTCAAGTCTCGTACAGACACTTTACACATCCAGACATTCTTGCATATGAGAGTTTACTGCATATAAAAAATGACCTCTGACTTTTTGTGCCTCTCCTCTACACTGTCATAAACAAGAACATCATTTCAAGAGATGCTGTCAACTTATATTTAGCCTAGTTTTTTTTATTTAGTTTAAAAATAAAAGCCTTCTGTAAAGCGTAAGACAAACAGAATTAAAAAAACAATTCTTTGAAACAAAACAAAAAATTCTGTTGCTGCCTTTCAAACCCTTACCCTGTAGCACTGAAAACTTGGAATTGTCCACAAATGAATATGAGACTGACATGATATTTATTATCCAAGCTTAAAATAGCACAGAACAAACAGAATACAAATCATGGCAAGTAAAAATTAATTTAAAAATTCAATTTAATAATCTAACAGTTCAGGGGCAATATGTGGTTTATATTGGCAGTGGCCTTTTAATCTTGCAAATCATATAATTAAGAAAACTTAATTAGTAAAAGCAGCATTTGAATATTAGAGCTGTGAAAATATCTCCAAAAAAATGGCAAGTATTGGCTTGAACTTTTCGTAAGCCTCAGTTCTGTGTCTGCATGCACTTCTATGAATATAAATAAAAGGCAGGCATAAATAAATGGCACAAGTACTCAGGAAATTGTGAAGTTAGAGTGTTCACAAAAACCAAAATTGCAACCGCTCGCACCGGGGCCTGAGGCACAGCCCAGCCATGAGGAGCCTGTCCTGCTTTTCCATGAAATCACCCCATCACAGCCAGGCCAGGACAAGAAGGGACAATTCCTAGAGCGAGCACAGACCTCCTCTCTCCCCAGCAGCCCTCTCAAAGAGCCTGCAAACTACTCAGCCATGAAGAGAAGCTAAATAAAATAAAGACAGCTGCCTGCTTAGGAAAAGCTGCACACAAGTCTGTTTGGAGAGAGCCCTAACTTGTTTCATCCATACAAAGGAGAACAATGAATGAGAAGAAAAAAAAAAATTTACAAAAGGCTCCTGGCAATTTTCAATGTTAGAAGCCCAAGTTAACTTCAGACCTGTAGCCGAGTTAAAAGGCACAAACGCGCCATCGCGTCTCCCTCTCCAGAGGGATGTGTGAGATTCTCACAAGCTGCAAGCCCTTGGAGCTACGACATTTCTCTCCAGCCCAGCCAGCTTTGAAAAGCACAAAACCCATTAAACTCACATTTCCTCTCAGCCAGGTAGCCAGGGAGAATCTGTGCAACATGGAAACTCCAAAGACTTTGTGCATGCAAATGGTACAGGCACTGAAGTAATGACATCCACAGGCAATGTTCCCACTATCCTTGCAGCTTTAGGCAAAAGGGGAAAAAAAAAAAAGCCCAAAACAAAACTAATTCTGTTAAGTGCCAAAATATTCTCCTCCGTAAAATCCCAGGGAGGCATTTGTCTGCAGAAGTCTGGTTTAATTACTCCTGGACCACTAATATTGCAGGAAAGATACAGTTTGCAGCAAAGTCAGATAGAGGGCTTGATTATTTTTAAAGTTTCTTTAGTAATATTTGCTCAAGAGAGTTTTTATTGTTGCTCTTCTGCTTTGGGACATGCGCTGCATTTTTCTAAAGAGAAGATTTATCATTGCCTTCAAAGAACAAAGATTGAATTAAATTGATCAGATTGCTTTGTTTCTGGGGGACAATCCAGTGATTCTTATTTGCTTTATGAACAACTCCCAGTATGGAAACAAACTTAGGAACCCAAAGCAGATCCAAATTTTCCCTAGGATCTTTGAGTGGTTCAAGTCTCTGCTGCCCTTCAAGCTGTATTTTACTTAAGTTGCACAGAATAAGGGCCCTCAAACCCCACATCCATCCTTCTCCATCCGAGTTCTTTTTATTCAGCACCTTTAGACGGAAACCAACAGCAGCTACAATAAACTGGGGAGGTTTTAAATAAAAAGAAAGGCATGGAACTGTGTTCTTGGTGGCCTGAATTTTGTTCTTGTGAAAGAGAGTTCATTCCAAGTAAAGGTGACGGTGATAGGTTGTAGTCGTAGCAGAAATCAGGAATGACTGCTAGGTAACATCACACATCTGTGGAATTTTGTGGGGTAACAGCAGTGGGATGTTAGTACTGGGGGTTACAGAGAAGCCCTCAGCTTTGCCCTCACTCAGCCCCGATGCCCCCTCACACATCAGAGCTTTCCTACATGCCCTAACCCCCCCCTGCACAAGGAGCTGTTCTGTTTATCAAACCTGCCTTATCAACAAGCTCATTTTTTCCCCTCATTATCTGCACAGAGCAGCGCTGCTTGGCAGCTGACACCCGGCCTGAAATGATGACACATTGAAGGGTTTAATCTCCTATAACTGGGAAAGGTTTCCAAAGAGGTGTACAAGGAGCACCTCCCCATCCTGACTGTGCAGATGCCACCAAGTTTAATCCCTGAGCCCTCATTCGGCAGCTGGAAAGAGGAAGGAAATTTCCTGCATTTCCAACAGCTCCTGCTGAGAGTGTGCAGAGACCTGTGCTAGGAATGTATCCTGCTCACTGAACCTTTTTCTCTCCAACTGCACCACATTTTACAAGGCAAACCAAAAAAGAGCCGGGTGGTTTTTAGCCTGTGCACATGTACAAAATGCCCCGGTATTGGCTGAAGTGTCACTGCCAGAAGCACACACGAAGCCACCAAAATTTAATTATGGATTCATCCTCTCAGCTGCAAAACTATCAGGACACCAGGAAACACCAAACTAAACAAAAATAAAGATCTGGACCTTATTTATACCTGCCAGAGGACTCGATGAAGGAGGTTGACCAACCAAGAAAATTAACATTTGTTTCTGACAGGGATCTATGCAAAGCAACAGGGTTTTAATTTAGGGCTCTTTTCATCAGAATGATAACAGCTGTCATCTACTGGGTGAGCGCAGTAATTACTGAACCTCCTCTGTGGAAAATGAATACCCAATGTTTCATTTACACAATAATATCCCAATCTGCAGTGCCAGAGACAGCCAGCGACATTCCCACAGAAGGGCTAACACACATCCCACCTCTGAATTCCTGCAATTTCACAGCCACTTCCCCCCAAAACCTCAACAGTTTTTAAGCTCCTTCCAAAAAAGGCCAGAAGAGTTTATGACAGTATTTATGACCCTAAATCGTCAAATTCAGCCTGATTGATCCTATTCTTTCACTAGTTAGTGGAAATAAATCAAGCT
The DNA here is from genome assembly GCF_017639235.1 of Corvus kubaryi. NCBI lineage: Eukaryota > Metazoa > Chordata > Aves > Passeriformes > Corvidae > Corvus > Corvus kubaryi. The sequence continues at coordinate 2,699,147 of NW_024580668.1, read as the reverse complement.
TTATGAAGGTAGCATGAGTATCCTTCTCACCTACAATTTTGGCTTATTTCCAGACTTATCTGCCACACAGAAGAGATTTTTGTTCCAGTCACCGTTTCCACACCAGCACAAGGAAAGAAATAAAAAACCGCACTTCAAGATTCAGACATCATGATTTTCTTGTTTTAAACAAACACTTGAATATGTTTATCAATTAAATAATAACTGGCCTGAAAAAGAGAGCTTTTAGATCTAATTTCTCCAAAGTTGAGGATTTTTTCAAACCTTTTTAAAAGAATCAACTCTGATCCAGTTTCTTAATAGAAACAAATTTGGATTTTGAAAGCTAAACAACCTGATGAGAGACTGCAATTCTTTTGCTTACTAATGGAACAGTCTAACTAGAGTCATTATGGGAATGAAACTAATTTTAAAAAAGTGTTTCCATCAAAACATTTGTAATTGCACAGCAGAGATCAGTTTAAAAGTATATGTTTCCTGATCATTAAAACAAGTGAAGTAAAATTATATGTTTTGCAGAACTGCTTGTACCAGCCTGGGCTGTATTATGAGGCAGGGGGCCAAGAATTAAGTGCTTCCAATCACTAAAAAAAATACCAGTAATTCCTGTATAACCTCACACCTTGGAGAGCAAAACCCTTTCAGTGCATTGTGTTGTTTTTTCATCAGTTGGAAAGGATGTGGCAAATAACTTTGGATTAGATAAATCACTTGGAAATCTATTTCAATCAATCATTTCCCCCTTTCTAGCCATGCCCTGGAGATGTTTTGCCAAGCACTGGTTTGCATTCAGAGGAGTTAAGCACGTCTGCCTTTTGCATCCCCTGCCATGCAGCAGCACCTTGGTCTGACTGAGGCTCCTGCCCCTCCAAAGTGCCTCTCAAACTCCTTCCCTGCTCCAAATTCACGGAGCAACTTCGGATTTTAGTGTCTGGTTTACTGTCAGCACAAAAGCAGCGAGGTGGGAGCCTGAATGAGCTTGTTTTGATAAAATGAGTTTTGTGTTAGGCAGCAAACAAATAAGGAAGTATCCAATTCATCTTAATATTTTAAGGCATGTGCTTAAATCCTACCAATTCCAAAGCCCTTTCAGCCAGCTCTTGACGGTCTTGATTAAAAAAAACAGCTTGAGTTTTCAAAGAAGCAAAGGAATCAGGGCATTCATCCCCTTCAGAAATCAAATAAAACTTTGGATGTACAGCATAAAAAGAGTTTCTATGAAGAACAGCCAAAAGTCAGCCTGAAGGAGATGTTTGAAGCAGATGGCAAGAAGCAGGACTTCTAATTGCAAAATAAATTTTAACTTGAATGAGAGCGACTGTGTCAGACACTGATCTTTTTCCACATCAACATGACCCAAGACTTAATTTTTTTCCTCTCCTGCAGACAATATGTTCAGATAAGAGTTTTTTCTTTCACCTGTAGATATATTTCTGGAAAAGCTGGCAGGAGACTGCCAAAGAGCTTCTTCACCGTGTTCCATTTAAAGGAAGATGCTTCTGTAGAAGAAGACTCTGTGATCCAGGACAGGAAAATGAAGCTGACATGTTTACTTGGAATAAGCAATGATTTTTTAGTAACTGAAGTTATAATTTTTTAAAATTACTTCTTCTAACTTGCTGTACAAGAGTGCTTACAGCAGTTATTAAAAAAATAAATCATAAAATTAGAACAACAGGGCTGGAAGGGATCTCTAGCAATCTTCCAGCTATTCCCTTCCCTGCTCCGAACTGATGTTTGTCTAATTTTTTCCTCAGCTGAAACTCAAAATCTATTACAAATATCCTCTTACAGCTAAAAATGGTTTTCTGATGTCTAGCTTTGTAGTCAAGAAATTTATTTTTATGGATGAATGGACACAGAATAAATTCTCTTCCCTCTTTTTGAAGGCTTGTATCACCATCCTGGTCTTTTCTACACAAAAAGCAACCCAAGTTGAATCTTTTTTCATAAACTTTTTCCCTTCCTTTTTAGAATCTCCACCTGGTCCATATCTTTCCCAAATTATGATGCCTAAATCTGGAAATAATCTTCCTCCTAATATTCTACCAAAACCAAGAAAGGTGGAAGGTTATGCCTGATATCTTCTGCAAAGTTTAGTTCATCTAGAATGCTTTTTATTTTTCTTTTGGAAACAGCATAACTTTAGTTCACATTCAGCAGGTGCAGGTACAACCACTACATCCCTTTTTCAAAATGCAGATGCAGACAGCTCTTCCTGCTGGGATCCCCTAAGAATAATAAGATTTGTACTTCAGAAAGCCCTCTCTCCAAAGAAATAAGCTGAAAATCTGAATGGATGGTGAATATCTTAAATAATATACATAAAACTGTGCATCTGCACTTAGAAGATGGTTTCCCAGCATTCTGCAGAGCTGCAATTAAATGAGCTTTTTTTAAATACCGATTTAAATTAAGATTTTGCTCCTTATTACCTGGTAGTTGCTCACTTTAACTTGAGTAAAACACATAATCAAAGTGCTACTAAATCATCACTCACTGCTCATCAGTGTAAATCTGCATTTGGGTCTCAAAATTAAAATAGAAAAAGAGAATAATACACAAGGGATATTATTTTCTATAGTAATTTTAAATGTTACAAACAATATCTTTGCTATTACAAAACAGCAATTTAGGCAACTGAACTAATTTTAGAGCATCTCTATGCAAATGTGCTTCTGAAATCGCACCTTAAATACAAGTCACCCTTCAGCTTGGAGACTCAAAGGACGATTTCATCAGCAAATGGTTTTGTTCGGAGCACCACAGAGTAATTGCAGGGCCCTGGTGGTGCTGTGCTGGGATACTTTTATCTTGCCACACAATTTATTGGCACACCTGCACAGTCTGAGGTGGACAGCTCAGAAGCAGGACTTTCATCCTTTCTACAATACATTCAACATTGTCAATTCTATCTTGTTCCCTCAAGATGCAAGATTAGGAGGACAGATGGCAGAGTGCAGAGTAAACAGAATAAATCAGTTTGTTTGTCAGCTGGGTGAGGAGTTTTATACTCCAGTGGCTGTTTTGAAACCCAAGACAAAGGGTGCTCCATGTACAGCTGAAGTGTCCATGCTCTGCATCTCCAATGCTATAGGGAACCAAACAGGAAAGAAATTGACTTAAGGGGTCACATAAACATTGACAGCCAGTAGCAAGTGTTTTAAACAGAGCTGCTCCTTCAGTTCTCCAGAACAGGAATTTCCAATTATGCAGATTCCTGAAGTTTAGAGAATGACACAGCCCTGCTTTGACACCTGTCCTCCCACACTGCCAGTCAGGTACAGCACATGAGGGACATTCCCATGTCCCATTGCCAAATCCACCACTGCCAACATGTCTACAAGCAAAGAAATTTCAAAATAAAGCCCAGCGTGTGACAGGTTGGCTCATTTGCTTAGGAAATGTCATTTTTCCCATTTGATGAACAGTTGAGGAATGATCCCACTTGCAAAGGGAAGGCAATTGCTCAACCCAGCACACTCTGGCAATTTTCACATAATTAGCAGAATACATTTAGTCTTAACCTTCTCCTGATGAATTCAGTCACACCTGTTTATGTGAAATCAATTATGAGACCTTAATCTTCTTAGACAGTTTCCAGCACTCCATCCACAGGTTCAGGCCTGTTTCTCGCATTGCGAAGTTTAAGTTATATTAAAAAAGAAACAATTATCCTATAAACACAAAGACCTAAATTATACCTTAATAATTAAGCCCAGTTACACTTGTAGTCTGCAGCCTCTTGGTGGCCAGCCACATATCAGTGTAGTCCATTTTGCCTCTGAGAGAAGAGGGAGAAGCAGAATAACCCCAAAGCCAGGTCAGCAGGAACATGTCTGTGTGCCTGCCCCGTGCCAGAACACACATTCCTGTGCCTGGATCTGCTCAGGACTTGTGGAGTGACGTAAGGGTAAAGTCTACTCACGGGGTCATCCGAGGAAAGGAAGCCCAGACTACCTCCCCAAAGCATCCAAAATCCCCCTTCTTACAGAAGAATTTTTGGGGAAGGATTTAATTTCACCTCACTTCAGGCATGTCCCTAAAATAGACATTGACAGCAAGGCAGATGATTCATCCTTCAGAAATGCCTGCACTTCCTCACTACAGAGCCTCCACAAGAAGCTCAGGTCAGACATCCAGAGTCAGAGGAGACAAATCCCACCATTAGTGAGGATGTACGAACAGCACTGATATTTAGTGAGAGAACAAGGTGCACGAATTCCTGCTCACCTCTGAAGCCAGAAGTTACCTGACTAGTTGAAGCTAAAAAAAGAAGAGTGTTCCCAGTCTCCACTGGGCATAGTTTGTGGTTTATAGCATGAGGCAGTGTTTTATGCCAAAGGAGAATTTAAATCTCACATCTGTGTTTGTTTCTTGGATCTACTATGCTGGCAAGTGAGTCATCCCAAGAAACCTTAAATTGCTTTTCATCATACATCTAACATCATAAAAAGCATTGAATTAGTGTCCAGAAATAGTTCAAATTGCAGTGGGAGCATGGAGAAGTCTCAGCACACTCACACCATGATCTCGTGGGATATACATGAAAGGAGCTGGGAGTACCTTGAAGGGTTTGGAGCAAAACCTCTGCTTAACCTACAGAGCTGCACAAAACTGCTTTGAGGTGAAACAAAACCAATGAAAATCAACTGCTTCAACCAAGGAAACTCTGACATTTAGTGTGTGTGGCATGTGTGACAACTGACCCACTGCACGAGACCTCCTGGGAAGCTGAGGTCCTGCTCGCTGCAAAGTAGGAGTTTCTCTTTCAATTGTAGACGGGCTACCTTTTCCAGTCATGTGCATTATACAGTTTTTAGAAGGTGGATGAAGGAAAGGAGGAAGAAAAAGAAAAAATATAAAGCCTCTTTTTTCCCCTCAGCCCTTTCTAGGGAAAATATCAAGTAGCAGCTAAAATCTGTTTGAGATCAACTTTTGTTTTATAAACTTTGGGTTTCATTCTAATTGTTAGGGAGACACATAATAACTGGCTTTGGCATAATTTTCTTTGGACTATCTCCCCAAAGCCACAATTAATGTAAATACCAGTGTCTTGTTAGTAATTTCCTTTCATTGGTAAACGCTGAAATGCAATGATCCGACCACAAATCACAAAGCAAACAAGCTTGCAGTGCTGTTCAGGCTACATGGTGATTATGCAGTTTGTACACGGAAGGGTTGATAAGGGAGGTGTGTTGTGAACAGAATTCTTGGACTACTTGGAAGGGTTTCATGACATGACAAAGGAGTAACTCTCACATCCTTCCAAGCAATGCAGGTTGCAGCTTCCAGGGGCACTTGGACAATAAAGGGGTAAAAAAGCAGGGTCAGGTCTCAAAGTCAAGAGAACCTGGTGGGGATGTGGGATCAGAGACCAGGCTATGGACTCCCCTCAGTCACAGACCTGGGGGGATTTACTCCTGCTTGTGCATTTCCTGCAGGTGCTGAGGGGTTTCTAGTAATGGACTACACACACCCACAGCAGGAGATGAGTGCCAGCCTCTGTCTCTCTTTGTGCCAGAAGACCCTTGGTGGAAGAAGAATCACCTCCAGGCACACACAGCTCTCCGTCTTTGTAGTTTTGCTGTCACTATGCATCTCTTTTAGCATTCACTTGCTGGTATACAAAAATACAGGTATTTTTATGCCCTATTTTCATTTTATAACTGGATATTTTGTTTAACAGCCAAAAATACATGCCTCCAGTCAAACAATAGTCTGAACATCCAAAAAACTGAAGAAAAATCCCTCTTTACCAAAACACCTCTTCTCTGCCAGTCACAGACAGTGATGATACTAAAATATGCAACAGTAGAAGATGCTTTCCAGGGATTAAAATCTTTGTCTGAAATATAACTAGTACAAACAGAGCAGAACAAAATCTGACTTCATGACCAGACTGCCCTGTTTGGCGTGGCAGGAGCATTCTCTACAACACACAGCAGGGACAGGTTTCCAGCACACAGCCTTGCCTTCATACAGCTGCAGCCAATGTCACTCTGACCAGGTAGAAATCCTTGGGTTTAAATTGCATTTTGTGACGGGAACAGTTCAATCCCTGTTCTTCCATGCTGCTCTATCAATTGTCTTTTCAAAAGTACAGAGCCATCATTTATCAGCAGGCCAGAGCTGTCATTCTCCCAACAGGGCCTCAGGAGTCTCTTTCCTGGCAGGAAAAGCCATCACTAGCAGCTGCAAGGAAGAAGACAGAGGGATAATGAAATTAATCCCTTTGCCTTCCTAAGCAACTTAAGTATCATCCTTCCATATCTGACAGTCTTGCAGTTTAGGCTCTGCCTCTCTTCAGGGTGAGATGCAAAAGAGAGATGATACCTGGTTTTCAGTGATAAGAAAGCCACATGCCGAGGGGAGAAACAATTTGCCTGTGGCTGTGCAAGGCATTTGGACATGAGGAAATGAGTGCACAGCTGTATTGTAGGTTCCAGTTTTCTGCCAGCTTTCTGGGCTCTCTAGCCCTGATCTCTGCACTTGCTGTGCTGGTGGAAGGAAATTTGCCTCCCCAAGTGCAGGGCTGGGTTATTGTGCCACAGTCACAGCCAGCTCAGGTATCCGTGCTGCTTTACAGGGGAGACTTCCATCACTTCTCAGGTCAGAGGCAGCACCTAATCCCTGCACCATATTTTCCTGTAGGAACTTCACAGTACTGGGGCTTTGCTCACCTCTACGATAGATGGTTTTGAGAGGCCCAAACTACTTTGCAAGGATTGCAAAACACATTTGAATTTGTTTTTCCAGTCATAAAGGGTTGGCAAGTCCCTTCACCAGTCCCACAGCACCTTGGCACAAGGAAAATATGGAAATAGAACAAAAAACCCCACTAAAACTCCACACTAACTTGGAAATCAACTGTGCCTCAAGAACTGATCGGATACATGTGGATGCAAACACCTAGACAATGATTTATCATCTTGTGTATTCCTACATTCCCTCTCCCCTCCTGTTTTTCCTCTAGGCTGTTTCTATATTCCAACTCCAATTTCTACTCTGGGTTTTCATTATGCTCCTGGTGTAAGAGCTGCACATCCCTTCCCATCTTGTTCTTGCCATTTATTTGGAAGTGCCTATAGATGATTTGCAAAGGCCTGAGACCTCGCTGGGGTACATTTCTCAGCATTAAGCTCCTCCAGCTCCCTGTTGATCCAAATCACTCTGAATTTTATTACCCTTCTTTGTATTGCCTGACTCCCTGACCCTGTAGTTTATGGTTAGTCCAATCTTTGCGTTTCCATCAGAAGACACTTCTCAGCTAACATTAGATTTGAGCCTATTAGAGCTGCTGATACAAGAGGAACCCCTAAGAAATCCTGAAGGGTGGAACTGGGAATACAGCACGGGAGCAATAAGCTTGTTCCCTAGCAAACACGATCAAAATGATGGATCTTGCCAAAAGTGTCAGTTACCCAATTTTTCTTCTTACCGAGCTATAGGGTTTCCTTCACACCCTTTAATTACTCACACCTTACTGAAGGAACACGGCTCAAACAAACAAACAGGAAAAAAAAAAAGTTACAACAACGTAGCATGATCTTGACATACAAGATGTCAGAACCATTATAGACCCCTTTATTGCAGAATGATGTCTTTTGTGCTTAGAGGCATGCTTGCTATTCATAGAGCTACTGCTCAGCTGTTCCAGTTTTTAGTTCTGCATAAATGCCCACTCATTATGTCCAGAGGGTTTTGCCTGTAGCTTTGTGTTTGTAGCCTTGAGGCAAATGTCTTGATGGCTTAGGGAACTCGTAGCGAATGACCAAATAACATCGGATTTTCCACAGCAACGAAGCCATTATGGGACAGCATTTCTATGTAACAGCACCCTTCAGTGTGCAATCATTATAACTAAGGATTTAACCAGGCTCTGGGGACATAACAAAATCACTTTGAAGCCAAAAAATCCACAGTGAAATCTTAAGCATTAGATTTCTGAAATGCTCGAGTCAGGCAGCTTTGTCAGCTACAGTAAAACCAAGTGAAGGGGAAGGAGTTTTATGCACATCTTAAGAATGAATCCAAGTGTTTGGGCCTGTGCATGCAGAGCTGGGAGTGCAGCTTTCTTCGTGCATTCCTTGCACACAGTTTCCTGCATAAGCACACACACAAGCCCTAGCTAAGGTTAATATTTTTAAGCATAGAATTTTAGCTATGGCTGAAATTTCTTAGGGTGTTGCTCACAATTTTGAGGAAAATCTGGTTAGACTGAAGGAGATTACACAGAGCCTTTGTAACCCTCATAGCCCAGGGAATCCAGAGCCTGAAACCTGGCCCATTTCTGCTGTGGTACTCCCCACACGCTGACTAAGGAATTTATCTGGAGGGTTCCTGCTGAATTAGAGGCCTGTGGACACCAGGTTAACGACAGAGAAGGAAAAGTTTGTGATAAAAATCAAGGATACAGCTTAATCACTGGATAAACACAGAGCTGCACAAGCATGGTGGGTTGACCTTGGACTAGAGCCACCCACACCCCCGGTCTCTCCTCAACAGGAGAGGAAAGAAAATTAAAAAACTCATGGCTCAAGATAAAAACCACAGAGATCCCTGACCAGCTGCTGCCATAAGTAAAACAGACTTGATTTGGGGAAAAATAATTTAATGCATTGTCAATATAAATAAGTTTGGATGGTGAGAAACAAAGACAAAATTAAAACACCACCTTGCACACCCCCTCACACTTCTCCCCTGCTCCAGCCCAAGTCCTGTGGCTGCAGGAGATCCCTCCAGTGCCTTGAGCACATCCACAGGCATGGCAGAGAAATTCCTCGCCCTTTTTCCCAGCACTCCTGGGCAGCATTCTGTCCTTTCTCACACCTTTTTTCATGTAAGGCCCTCAGCATTGCTGACAGACCTGGCTGTGGGCACAGACACCCTACACAGCCAGGAAATATGGGAGAGGATGCCTGGACTTCTCCAGTGAGGGAATCCCTCCCTCAAACTAGAAGGGAAATTATGGTCAAAACCCACCAAAACTCACTCCCTGCTCCAAGGACTGGGCTGGAAGAGGAGTTCATGCAGAAAGAGAGGCTGTTTTGGTGGGGAATATGTGGAAATAACCTTGTGCAGAGCAATCTGTGCCAGGGGCCAGCCTTAATGAGCTCCCTGTCATGGCACATGGGAAACTCCACCGGTGCTTCCAAGGGGGCAGGCAGGACACCTGCCTGCTGCACATCTGGCCACTTTCTCCCAGCAGAGGCAGGGAATGAAATCCAGCTGAGGCCTGGGAGTGCAGTGGCTCAGGGAGCACAGTGGCCTGGTCCAGGCATCCCTGGGAGGGCAAGAACAAGGCACTTCTGGATGGTTCCTTCCAGCCCTCAACACAAAGCACCCCAGCCAGTCTTTTCCCCAGCACACATCCCCAGGGATGAGCTGTGCTTGGGTAAATCCACAGAGATGCTGAGGGCTGGATAAGGGCTGCATTGATGAGGCAGGAAGTTGAAGCATGGAGCAGAAATGCATGACTGCATGGAAAAATTGGAGGTGCACCCAGACAAGAGACCCTTTGGATAATAAGGTGATGTGGTCCAGCACCAGGATGCAATGGAAAAGGAGCTCCCAGTCACATCCCTCCCCAGTTTGTAACCCTTGCACACAATGGCTGTGCTATTTTGACAGGACTCAGAACAACTAAGTACAGAGCAGGGATGAATCTGACTGCGCATCTTGCCCCAGATACAGCCTGACTTTTGCATCTCCAGGAAGGCTGGATTAATAGCAGCAGCCAGCAACATCACTGTCACAACTACTTAGTGCTGCCGGCAGAAGTAACAGGAAGAATAACCTCTACATTACAAAATGGTTCAACCCAGCAGCATTGCTGGGCAGTGCTTTAGCCCAGCAGTGACTCCCCAGAAACGCTCACAGTGCTCCTTGTCTGCAAAAGGCCATGGAAGGCTCCCCTCGGCCAGTCCTGCAGCTGCCCCGCTGTGCCCAGCACAGCCCCAAAGAGCAGTTGTGCATTTTACCCTCAGCCTCTTCCCTCCCCAAGGATGCAATTTCCAGCCTGCCTGGTGGCTCTGGGTTTTACCCCTGGTGGAAAAAAAAAGAGTCTGGGCCTCAGGGATTTTTAGGTACATGTTTTTGAGAAGGTGTTCTTTGACACCTTTGCCTTGTATTGTAAAGGTCAGCTAATACATGCCAGAGGGAATGCTCTCACAGCGATTAAAAACAAAAAAAAAATTAGAGAGGAAAAGTTTAGTTCTTTCATTATTTGCCCACTTGAGGCTTTGTAACTTGTCATGTTTCTTTCTCAGACACAAGAACTTCCTTCCCTTCAAACTGCTCATTTGGGTAAGCTGGGAACAACAACTTTTATTGCCTACAAAGTACTTGGGACACAGTCCTGATGCTGCCTGCACATGATGGTGTTTCAAACCTCAGAAATAAGTACAAGGCACAAGCACCAACTAAAGAGACTTCCAGCAGCCAGACATCAAGTCACCAGCTCCAGGAATCAGCTCTCACACCCAGCAGCAGCAACACGGACAGGTTTGCTTGACTCGTTATTGTAATGAAGCTCATTAAAGTCCCAGGAGAGGCTATTCCACAACATCCCAGCTGCAGTGCATCCTGTAATAACCATTTCCACCTTTCTCAGACTCTCACAGAGTGGTTCAGGTCAGAAGGGATCACTGGAGGTCATCCAGCCCAGCCTCCCTGCTCAAGCAGGGTCCCCTTGAGCACCTCCCTCAGGACTGTGTCCAGATGGCTTTTTAATATCCGCAAGGAATGAGACTCCTCAACTCTCAGGGCAACCTGTTGCAGGGCTCAGTTCACCCTCACAATAAAGTTCTACCCCATGTTCAGGTGGAATTCCCTGTGCATCAGTTTCTGCCCACTGCTTCCCATCCTGTCACTACCAAGAAGAGCCTGACTGTGAAAAATAACCTTTCAAAGATGATTGAGAGTGGCTTAGAAAGGGACAGAGAGATGGAAGGGGCCACCTGTCCAACTGGCAGGTGTGATGAGATCCCTGAACACACAGGGATCCAGGCTGTATTTAGAGTTCAGGGAAGGGCACATAGGAACCACAGGAAGAGTCAGCTTTCCTTGTGTCATCCTCATAAACGCAGTATAACTTCAGAGTGGATCTGTGCAGGGACACACTTGAAAAGGCCAGGATGTAAACCCAAGGAAAGAATTGGAGGAAAGAAGCAGAAAAACTTTCAGAGATACAAACTGCTGCAGTTAAGTGAGGCCTATTAGCATAGATACACAGTCCTCTATTTCAACATGCTTATTTCCTTTTATCCTATATTTAAGTTTACACTCTGGTACAAGGCAGGAGATTTCCCCCTCCCCAATCAGCAAATTCATAACGGTCATGAAAGGGGAGGCATGAGGAGGAAGAGACATAAAAAAATTTAAAAATGCAAAACTTTTCACTAGACAAGTCCAATTCCTCATATAACCATATTTTAAGGCCACGCTGACATTGCAGATTTCACACCCCTCACAGTCCTGTGACAAGCAGCTATTTCCCTTTTTAGACATGCAAAGTGTTCAGGTATTTCACTGTGACTTATTGCAGTAACGATTAGGGGCCCTAAACATGTGCCTGGTCTGACCATAAATACTTCAGAAGCAGCTCACTGTGACCAAAAATGAATTTCATCCCCCCAATTCAGAGCAGGCAGCTGCCACAGCCTTTCCCTGCACATACAAGACGAATAAAGACATGGACACAGCCATGGACACCACTGCCAAGGCCTGGGGAAAAGCTGAAGACCACAACTTTGGGAGTCCTGCAGGGAATGGTGGAGCTGGAGATTAGCAAACCAAACCCTGCTGAAACAAAAGCCTCTCAGGAAACCCAGCGCTGCCTCTCATTCAAGTCTCTTCATCACCTACAAGCGCAGGGCTGTGCTGGAAGCAGTTTGGTTGGTTCAGTTCAACCAGCTATTAAAATCATAACCAGTTCCTTAAGCAACAGCTGAAAGCAACTTCCAGCCATCTCTGCTGCCCAGCCTGGACACCCCGTTCCCAGAGAGGGAGCTGGACACCTGACCTACTGCAGCTTCACTTGCCCCCAGGTTTCACTTTCAGGGCAGCAGAGCACTCCGTTTCCAAGCCCACTCTCACATCCAGCCAGCAGGGACATTTTTGGCCTTCTGTCCTTCCTAAAATAGCAATTTTTAATTTTTTTAATGCAGCAGCTGTAGTTAGTGAACTCCATGGCCACAGGTACACCCTGGGATATTTATCAGGCTTCCACAAATACCAGCCAGCACTTCCTAATGCATCACAACAGAGACAATATCCAAGCTTTGCAATTTCCTGGAATTTTTTGCCTCACCTCCACATATTTTTCCACTAAAGAGCTTGCACGGGATTAGCCTCTGTGGGAAGCAGCGAGCCCAGCTCAGGAGGAACATGCAACTGAGCAAAGAGGCATCAGCACTGATCCACCTGGTGCTCCTTGCACAGAATCCACTGCTCCCACCAAGCCAGCACTGGCCAAGTCTAAGATTAAGGTGCGTTCCTGGAGATCCCAGGCCATTTACTGACCTCTGCATTAATGTCTGAGTCACCCCCTGTCATTAAGGATGCCTTGGCTTGGTGACTCCACAAGCTCTGTCTCTTCCTGCCACAGCCCTGCTGTGGAAGGAGGGATTTCTCCTGTGTTTGGCCTACAACAGGGGCAAGAAACAGCTCCTTCAAAAGGGATGAGTTCCCCGTCACCAGCCGAATATTCCCTTTCTGTTTATGGTCCTACCTCTGGGCTGGTTTTTTTTCCCCAAGTACACTATGACAAATTTCCAAATCAGACAGTCACCCTTGAAATCTCTGACCAATTACTGACACTGCCATTCTGGAAACTACATTTCTGACATCTTTTTTTTTTTTTAAAGGATATCCTTTCTAAAAGCTCTTTCACCTCTTTTCTTCCCTTTTAATTAAAAGGGGGGCCCGGCCCCCTGAGGGAAGGAAATATTTCCTCAGTTTTCATCTTGTACAACACAGTATGCAAATGCGTGGGGTTTATATAAGATGATGGCCTGGGGCCACATCACCTCTGGCCCTGGCTGTGATCTCCTTCCATCTCCCAGCCCCAACAGGCCGGGACCTGCTGCGCTGGCTGCGGGACCTCGCAGTGAGCCAGGAGCCGGCGGAGCCGGGCAGGGACTCGGGCAGTGCCCCCTGCCCTGAGCCAGCACCCAGCGGGCCCGGGGAGAGCCGGCACCAAGGGACAGCCGGGACCCGGCTCGGACCCTCCGCAGCATCCCCGCATCCCGCACATCCCCGCTCAGAGCACACAGCGCTGCCAAGGGAGAAGCCTCGAGGTTCTCAAGAAAGTGGCAAAAGAGAACATTTCCTGCACCCTGACCGACAAACGGGGCTGTTTGAAGGGAGCCAAACAGCTTAGCACGCTTTTTTTTTTTTTTTTGGATCGTGACTTATCTGAGGAAAATGAATACAAAAGAAATCCCGTAATGGTTTTAACACCTTTCTCTCACCTTTTTAGTTCACACACAAAGAGTCATTCTCATCTTTACCTCGCTGATGCAAGTCACTACCCTACCTTGCCAGCAAATGCGAAATAAAAGGATTAATTTTAGCTACGCTCATGTTGCTTTTTAACAGCACAATCACACAAGTCCCTAAGAAAACCAGGCAGAAACAATTTTTACTTCAAACGTCAACAAAATTCACTCTGAATCCTGCCCCCCAGCCTAGCAGTTTTTCTGGAGTGAATCCCTGGAACCACCCTCTGCAGGAAAGTCAACAGGAGCACCTCACAACAACCTTACCAGGATCTTATCAATTTTTATCTTCCACCAGACAAAGCCACTAAGTACAGGCGTTTGTTTGCCATACAACACAAAGACTCCCCGTTATTGGAGCCGGGAAACGGTACTTGAGGCTCTGAAGGGGACACCCTGCCACTCACACAGAAACATGCATAGTTTTCCTCCTTTAACGTCCTCACAACGACCGCATACACATGCAGATGCGCCCTGTCTCCACTCTGTTATCAGAGCTTACCTTTGCTGAAGGATGGTGCTGACAAATCCTCAGGAAGAAGCGCTAACCCAACCCGGCTTACAGAAAAGTGTTTCAGGCTTATGTCTGCTGCTCTGCTGAGGCTAATCAGCCCCAAATCCAGCTGATCCCACTCACCCACTCAGGTAACCTCACAGATGGATTCCTAAACGCTTTAGCCTGGGCTTCTAGGAACTCGTGTGTGAAGTCTGGAAAACAGCATCCTCTGCGGAAAGGCCAAACTTTAGCTCCAAGTGATGCCTCTGTCCACATTGCACCTTTGTCTGACTCACATCGACTGGTTACAGACCAGTTAAAAGCTATACATTTTTAACATAATAAGCAATAAGACCTCAGGTATGAACAGGTTTTTTCCTCTAAAGAGGGCAGGGCCAGAACCCACCTGCACTGATATTCTCAGTGCTGTCCCCACCGGTGTTTCTTGTTAAGGTTGTAAAGAACCAGAGCTTCATCCAATGTGCTTCTGGTTTAGAAAATAACACTTTTTGTTTGTTTGTTTAAATGCCAAGGGTTACTCGGCTTTGGCTCTCCAATATCAGAGTCTCTGCTGACAAGTTTGGTGGTCACTGCTCTTTTAGGAACACATGGATCAATGCCCAAGCACTGGGCAGTGGCTTCTGGCAGTTTCGGACCTGCCCTAGAGGTCACTGACACTTTAACCATTTGGCTTCCCCCACACCTATGAAAACACGCATTTTCCTGGCATCTCCTGCTCTGAACATCCTCCAGCTTCTCTCATGTTTTCTCTGGATTTCACCACACCTTAACCTTAAGTATAGAGCACCATTTTGGGGTAATTAGAGATTCTTAATTAATTAGAGTTATGGATTTAAGGATTCAAAGCTTGACAAATGAGCTTAGGCAAAGTTTGCTGCAAGAGCTGGAGAAAATTGCTAGTCCCAGGTAGCTGCCCTACCTCTCTGCTGGAGGTTAATTGCTGTTTCTTCAGCACAGCCAAAAATACGTGTGCCTCCATCCCAGACGCTCCAGCTCACAGTCCAGCATCCAGCTCAGCTCCAGCACATCCAGCTGCCACATTTGTGCTCTCAGTCCTCCAGCAGACCCCACACCTTCAGCTATTCATGGATTTGGGTTGTTTTTTTCAATTCTCTATGGAGTTGATGTGATGCAAAGAGGGAAGGACAGGATGAAGACCTGGTAGAAGTGGTTTCTGCTTCCAGACAGGAACCCTCCCGCCAGAGAGCTGAAATCAAATATTTTCCCTTCTCTCTCTTCAGCAAGGGAGCTGGCAGACTTTTAGACCACGTTTTGTCACTGAACTATTTCAATTAATTACAAATAATTGTTTTATTGCAGCAATCAGCTGAAAAACATTATCTTTCCAACCCTTGGTTTAACCTTTCACTTCCCCCTCAGTCCGTATGCTGATTGACCTGGAAATATAAACTCTAAAGCTCACCTAAAAGATTCCCTCTGTTATTTGGTTCATTGTCAATCTCTGGACTTTCTGCTGCACTCATGAACAAGTATTTGAGTTTTGTGGCACAGAGCAAGTGTCTGTATTATTACATGCTTTTAACTTCAAATTATGGGTAAAAAATACTCCATATGGATATTTAGGGAATGTGTCATGGCATAGTAGTAGCCTATGAGAAAGGCCTTCCCGAGAACCAGTTAAAAAGGGCTGTTTAGCTAAAAGAGAGGAAAAAGGGAATATTTGTGGCCAGCCCTTACACAACAATGGTACATGGAAACCAGCTGGAAGATCCCTGTAAGACAGACAGGAACATCCAATGAATGCAAAGTGGCATCTGAAACTGGGAATAAACTTATTTATATAACCCTGTGAAAGTGAAAATGGGAGAGGGAGAAAGCAGCAAATGATACAGAACAGAATCTAACAATCTGTTAAAAGATGGTTCCAGGATAGCCCCTGAGGAATTTTGGCAGAGATGGTGGCCCATGAAGTTCCATGGATCGTGGGACATGAGGCAAAGGGAATGGCCAGGCACCACAGAAATATCCTGACAGCCACAACTAGTTTGGATAACGCCCAGATTTCACAAAGACACGGTGTCTGGCTGTGGCCAGGCTTTGGGAACAAATTCCCAAGTGCGTTTCCTGTGGCTCAGCTCCTTGGGTCAGCATCCCAAATGGACCCTCTAGGGTTTGACAAAACTGGCTCCAGGTTCCCCACACAAAACCTGCAATATCAATGAACAGAAACATGAAATTCAGAGATTTCTTTTAGCGACAGGGAAGCAGCTTTGTCCCTAACCTTGTGTTCTCTTAGTGAAGTAAGTTTGGGGACAAAGTGTCGACAGCACCCCCTTTTTTTCTTAATAAAATAAAAGAATCCAGCTGTTGTTGCAGAACAAGTGCCAAAAGCAGCCAAAGCCCTGTCAGGAGAGAAGCTCCACAACACAGGCCAAAATATCTACAAGGATGTACTTAAACACTGCATGCAGGAAAAAAACTGAGAAGAAAGGGCCACAAGAAATCAGCACAGCAAGGCAGACCCATTTCAATATGCATTTCTGGGTCTATTGTAAAATTCTGAAGGAACAGGCAGCAGGTTGCAGCCAAGAGTCAGGGAGAAACAATAAATAACAGTGAAATAAGTGGAGGGCAAATCAGAACTGAGAGTCAAAAATAAAGTTAACTGAAATCAGTTACTAAATTAAGACAAAAGTTCTAGTTTTATTTAATATTTTACTAGTTTTGCATCATTATTTCTTTCTGAAGCTGTGAACACCAGGAAAAAAATTCTTTTTAAACTGAAAGCAACAGTGCCATGAAGTCACACAGTTTCATGAGGTGAACTCTTAACTAATCCTCAGGTTTGCAATTAATGATGTGTGGCAATCAGACCTCTCTCAGGTGATGGGGTTGCCAAGGCCATGTCCTCAGTTGCCACAGGGGAAAGGAAGCAGCTCCCTGCCTGCCATGGACCCATCTGGGAAGATCCCAACATCCTGATGCCCAACTGCTGCTGCCAGCCAGGCAAGACATGGTTGAAATATTTTCTTTTTCCACGAGGCAATTTTTTACTGAGTTACATGAATTCAACTATTTTACAGGTATGTATCAGATTTTTGCAGGAGGGCAGTGCTTCAATAATTTTTACTTTTAAACCCAAATATTTTAAAGCCTTTTTCTTTCACATTATGACCAAACCCCTTCTTTTGATGGGAGAAGGGCAAGGGAGAAGATTGGACAGAGTGATTCGAATAGTCCATTTTCAAAGGAAATGAAAAATGGACCTTCTGAAGAGACTTGTATTAGAAATTTTTCTTTTAGCCAGCTCAGGAATAATCTGCATAAAAGCAGTAAAAACCATGAAATTTTGAGGATCAGGAAGAAGCAAGTGCCTTCTTGAATGTTCAGATCACTCTGCTTTCTACATTCCCCAAGAATTAACACATTCCTTTAAGAGTAATAATTTTGGGTGAGACAAGTTTAACTGTCCTTTTCAGGGGATGGAACAGAAGATGTTGTCGTTGTTTCATGGTTCTGGCACAGCTTGGAAGGTGGTTGAGCTTCAAAAAGAATGTCCTAGCTCAAATATACAGTAAAGAAAAGCACTAAGGTAATGGAAACTCCACATTTCTAATGTTCCACACATATGAATAGAACCCGAGTCAGTACATTAGACAATTGACTGGCTTTGCTTGAATGCACGCAGGAATAAATGGAAACATCCTTATTTCCTATCCCAAGGGGCAATTATTTCACTGCCTGGTTTTGTGCATTAATAAAAAAAAAGCAAGATTCCATTGTCTGGTAGCTAAAATATCTTCCTATATATGCTGGATAAGCAGTCCAGCAGCAGAAAGAGGAAAAAAGGAACAGAGCTGTAGCATTGCATTCTCTAAACAAGCTCCCACCGTACCCGGCATATTTCTGTGTATAAATATACAAAATCCATAAAAATACACTTGAGAAGGGCAACTTGTTTGTGTATTTTCGAAGTTCTGTTAGTCATCATGTGTCCTGGCTGTGCCTGTGCCTACAGATGGTCCAAAATGCTCATTTCTGAAATGCTACAATGAGTCTAACAAATGCAAAGGCTGGAATTTCACACCTCTTTAGGAGAGAAGGGGACTGCATTGCAACTCAAAACCAGCTTTTTCTCCCAGTTCACCACTGATACAGGCATTCATTTCTTTGTGCTTCCCTCTCCTTTCTTCTCCCTGCACACCTCCAGTGGTTTTCCTTTATCCTTTAAAGGGAAAACGAGAACATAAAAATGATTTATAAGCAAGGTGTTCAGAAATGGTACACTTTGCCTCTTTTACACAGCTCTGGAAGAAACACTGCCATGATGTGAACTGAATTCTCACTTGACAGCCCAGTGTCACCTTCCTCAAGGATTGATCAGATCTTGAAGGGCCAAGGACACACTAAAGCCCAGATTTACGTTCCTTTTTCAGAAAGCACTGGAGAAAAAAAAGCCCAATTTCTCTTCAGGAAGGTTTGTTTGGCTATTTTGCATCTGAGACATCGAAAATTCCAGCTCCTGCCTCACCCCTACGGCACAAAGCGCTTTGAGGACTTTCTGCAAAACGTAAACTTCCTCAAATCAGTAAAACTGGGCTGAAAGCGGATGGGAGACCTCTCAAATTTCACACCCCAGGTTTTTGTGAATATTTGTCGTGAGAGACAGATTATTCCAAGACAGGCAGATTCAGCAGGAGAACAAAACTGGTAGGATTGATTTTTATTGAGAGGCTGCCTCGCAGTTTGTGTTTAAGCTGCCTATTGAAGCAGGCAGAAGGCAAGATCATGACATCTTAGGAGGGGAAAAAAATAAAAGATTCTTGGAGATACATAACGTGTTTAATTGAAACCATTAGTTTTACTGGCAAACAGCTTCATCTTTCTGTTCTGTTAATCCGAACAAAGTGCTGCAATTATGACTCAATACATAATGTCCTCTAGTGCTACTCGCCCCACATTCCCCGAGCAGAGAAAGAAAACAGAGCTGTTCTCAGTTAACAAAACATTCCATGCTTCTATCCAGAATACTTTTATTATATGGTTATCATATACATCAGAATTATAGTGGGAACATTTACAAATATCTGAAGATAGCTCAGAACCTCCATTATTCACATACACACTAACTCACACACTCGTTTTGCATGTCTACTCAGTTACCAGGTGAATGATGCACAAAATTATTGCTTTGTGAACAAACACCTCAGATTAAATCTAATCTTCAGTGGCAAGAATTGAGATTTAAAAAAAAAAAAAAAAGTCTTAAATACCCTGTATAACATACCTGTGCATAAACCTAAAGATATGTTTAGCTTACCCATTACCTTTGAAATACTTACCAAAAATTAAAATTTGAAACCCATTTATAAAAAAAAAGTATTAAAAAGTTCACCATTATTTACAAATCCGATTAAATTACACATAAATAAATATTTACATTCAACACACTGCTTCCCTTAATACACATAAAGCCTCCCTGGAAGTATTTTTTGGCCTTAACAGGCAAAAAAAAAGTAAAAAAAAAAGTTATGTGCCTATTCTTTCAAGTTTCCCCCCCAAATTTAAAAACAAGACAATATAAATATGTGAATAAAGCTGTAATATCCTTAGACACAGAAAGTGAATTTTCTAAAAGTATTTTCATTTTGAACTAGTCCTCATTAAAAAAATACCAAGATAATATAAACGGCAGCCAACATTGCTGCAGTTTTTAAAAGCCTGAATATTTCTGTAAAAAATAAGCATGTCAAATGCCATCTTAAGTCTAGCAGGATTTTAGTACTCTCCTATGGTAATCTGAAAAAAAGAACAAACCAAAACCAAAACAAAATAGAACAAAACAAAACAAAACAAAAAAAAAACCAAACAGAACCCCCCCCCCCCAGAATAATCTCACTATTTTCAGGTGTTTATAAAAAAAATGTAATGTACATAAATCTCTATACCGTTGTTTAATACTGCTTTATTGTTACTTCTGCATTTCGAGAGAATGGACCCCTGAAATTGTATCAGAGAGCAAAACAGGCTTCCATCTAAAATCTGTCTCTTAAAAACTACACACGAAGCTGGTCACCCACGAGATACCGAGATGTGGCAAAGAAATCTAAATAAATCTCTCTGTAGAATTCCATCAACCCCCCCTTTATAGCACCACTTTTACAGCAAAGGATTCAATACACTTGTCCCAAGTACTTATCTTCAGGTAATTGCTTCCACAGAACAGGGATACTGCAGCTTTTAGCAAGACTTGCCTCACGGATCCAGCAGGAATGAAGATCCTGAATGATTTTTTTTTTTTCCCCTTTTTCCCCTCCTTTCTTAAAAAAAAAAAAAACAAAACAACAAAAAAAGACAAAACCAAGAGGGAAAAAAAAAACCAAAACAAAAACAAACACCCAAATCTCTATGTTCCCCCTGGCAAGAAGATCTCAGTCTGTGTTTAGGAGGAAGGGTAAAGTCTGGTTTTCCTTTCACTTCCTGTGCTTGTCCATTTTGTCAATGGTTTTGTTGGTCTCTGCGGGGCTCTGGTCGCCAGCGTTCATGTAGGATTTGTCTGCTATTTTTAACGCTTCATTTAGGTAGTTCTGGACGGATGTCATGGCAGCACAGATGGCAGCGCTCCCAAAGCCATGTGTGATCAGGCTAAAATGAGTCAAACAGGCCTGGATGCCAGGGTCCAAGATGGGACTGGGTCTTGTGTTTCCAAGAGGAGTTCTGTCCTGAGTGAGGAGGTCTGTGAATTCCTTACAGATCTGCCTGCAACACACAAAGGGCTCACGCTTTACACCATGCAAATACACAAAAATAACAAAGAAAATTGCACCAAATATTTGGCATTTATGTGGGAATTACGAGAAATTCCGTGTCTAAAATTAAAGCCTGTTTACTAGCACCACTTCCTGACGAACCTTTTGTTGCATCCCCATCACAAAAACACTCTGCAAAACAATCTCTCCACCTCTGGTGCCTGGCTTGCCCTGCATCATTTGCTCCAGATTTGAAGTGGGGAGTGGGAATTCAGTGCTGGTTTCTATGAGAACTTTCACAGCTGCAGCTGAGTGGTTTAGAAAGACTGGAGCAGCTGAAGAGGAGATTTAATTTAGTTGTGTATATTCCATGTATATATAGGGAGGCCGAGACCCTGATCCTGCAAACACTAACACATATGCCTGGCAAAACATGAGTGCTTAATAATGCTCCAGCATATGTTGTTTGCTGCTTGTAAATCTGTCCCCTTGAAGGGATTTCACAGGAGCTGAGCAATCTTAACAGAATCATCACTTTATCAGAATTTCTCAATCACAAATGTCTTCCAGAGGATTATTATTAGTGCCAGTAACTATGCCAATAATGAAAATATTCAGGAGCAGTAGGAGTGCTCAGGAAAAATTAGCATCGTGTTCAAACTATAGGAAAGGGAGACTAGATTTCTAAATTTTCAAGAGATCTGTTCTTGTAAAAGAAGATCTCTTTTAAAGGAAGGCTGGATGAATTCAACACCAGGAGTGTGTTTTGCGTGCCTGATGTGAGTACAAAGTCAGGGCAATTTTCTCAGCAGCTTAAGCAGGTTTTTCTCAGCTCCTCTGCAGAGCGAGGGTGCTGTCAAAAGCAGGGAATTACATCGACCCCAAACCAAAAAAACATCACAGAGAGCCAATCATGAACTGAAGCTCTGTTAAACCTGAGCCTGGGAGAGGAACTCAGCAGGGGAAAGGGGACAGTGAGCACTCCAAACACCAGTTTTAGATAAGGTCAATACAGGTATTTCCTCCCAGGGACCTGCTCAGGACGGGGTTTATTCACAGGTACAAAGTGGCTGCAGAACAGCAGAACAAAGCTTCTCTCCTTTCCCCTTCCTTCCCCTTCACCGAGGTTTGTAACAGGAATTTGTTTAAGCACAGGGACTTTCCACACCTACCAAAGGATGGCTTCCAGTGAACTATAAAAGTCTTCAGCCATAATAGGGAAAAAGGGACTCTCCAGCTCCTGACTCCCGGAGTCCCAAGGGAAAGCTGGGAGCTGCTGTTGCCAAGGGCAGCTGTGAGGAGACAGGCTGAGCTCCCCTTGCTCCCAGTCCTGACACTGGTTCACGTTCCCAGGCCACACCTGCTCTCCACATCCTCGACCCTGTCACACCTGGGGACACCTTCTCCTTACAGTTGTCCTGGTAAAGGACTTTTCCTGAAGCTTTTACTGCAGTTGAACAGAACTGGCCCAAACTGCTTTAGTTACCTACAGGACTGTTACCCTTATTATTGGTTCAGACTGAACTAAAACTGCTGCCATAGCTGAATTCCAACCAAAACCAAATAAAAAGAATTGCTTCATCTTCCCAATTAAAATCACACACAAAAATCTACCAAACTATCCCTCAGTCACAGACAGTCACAGCAGACAAAAACATGTTCAAAAAGGAGAGAAAAAATAAAATCCAAGCTGAAAACTTACTTTGCAGCAAGAAGCATGTTCTTCCTGTTTGCCATTTCGTTGCGGCCCATGTGTGGTCTGGTTAAATACTCAGCCACTGCTTTGGAAGGAAACTCTGTCTCACACACGTAGCCAAAGTCACGAGCAAGATGCACAGCTTCACCTGGGTGGGTGAGAGGGAGTGCTTGTTAAGTGGTGAAATATCATTGTTATAAGGAAATCAGGGAAATGAAGGGGAAAATGCTGTGGATCTTTGAAGTGTATTCCTGTTTTAGAAAGGGACACCATTCGATCACTCATTACCATTTTCTAATTGATGGATCAGTGTTTCTTTATAAGTCTGCATTAAGGAAAAAAAAAGATTTGCATGGTGACTGCAACAAAAAAGAATTCCCTTTGCTTTTATACTAGAAAGAAAAATTCCTGTCTCTCTCCAGAATAACTGCACAGCAAAAAATACAACTCAGTCAAGATCAAATTGTCCACTGATATTTAAAAGTATCTGCCAACTAAATCCCACTTACATAATAAAAGTTTTCAGTTTAGTATGCTCTTGAAATATTTTTGCTTAAGAATTTTCAGACAGAAAACCAAACTGCAAGGTGCATAACCTTATCATTTTTTTTTCATTAAAACAATTTGATCAGGCTTAAAATAAAAAAGATTGGCATGATCAGTGCAATGTGCCTGTGTGCATGTGCACACACATCAGCTCTCTGAAACTTCCAAGGAAAGCTTTTAAATGGAAGTTGCTGCATTATAAACAGCAGGAAGGTATTGTTAGATCATTTTTCACTCTTCTCATTTCAGTTGCTGCTTCTATTCCTATTAAATTGTCCCACTACCAGGAGCTGCTTGAAACAGGAGCACCAAATGTAAACCACACACGTACATATATACACACCCTTCAGGTCAGCGTAACTGACAGAGGGTCCACAGAACATGGCACAGATTAAAGGGGCTCCAGTTTCCTACCAGGAAGTCAAAAGCTATAAATCTCACTTTATAAGCTTGTTTATTAGCAAAGCTTCTGAGGACACCGCTGAGGTAGGGCAGGACTGGAGTCAGCTGTCCCAGACTTCCAAAGTTTCCCAACAAGGAACCAAACCCGCTAATGTGATGAGTTTCACCCATTTTGCCTTCCCTGCCTCGCCCTTGTGAAACCCAAAACAACCCTCAAGAAACAGACTGGACGAAGGTGCCTTTGGCACATCCTGGCACGGAGGAATTCTGCATCCCTGCCAGCATCCCGGGATGCAGCCGTGAGGAAGAGGAGCAGGGGCTGGGTTTGTGTGAGCAGGGCTCACGAGAGAGGAGAGCCCCTCAAAGGCAGAACAGCCCTTCCTTAGGTGCTGCAACATCCCCACCACACTCACTTGAAAATTAACAAAAAACCCCGTATTACTTTCAAGAACTTTCTAACCTTTCCATGCTTTGCCTGGAGGATAAAAGCTGTACACAAGGGGAGAAAGTTTATTTTTAACTGAGACTGACCTTCCACCAAAGATGTCAATAGTGTCACATTTGCAGCTTTCCTTCTGCCAGCAGGAAGATTCAAGCCAATTTTATCCAGTTTTTCCCTTAATGATCTGCCACCATTTTTAGATTTGGCTCTGTAATTAAAGAGAAAAAAAACCGGCCTTATTTATCTTCAGGGAACACTTCTTTTTAAGATGAGAAATTCCAGTTACTGACATTCAATAGGGTTCTACTGGGGTGGGGAGAAGATAAAAAACAGGCTCTTTTCAAGTGACCTACTTTTTAAATGCTCTACTTCAAACCAGCCAGGATGAAACACAGCAGGTCAAAATCAAAATATTTTAAACTGCACCACTGAAACCAACAGCCGTAGAATGATCACAAGCCAATTAAGTGTATGCAAAAAAGGTCATAAAAAGTGTCCTTGTAATGATTAATCAGGATCATGAGATTTAATAAAAAAATCATTCCACAGGGAAACAGTTTGTCTTGGGAATCAGAGACAGCTCCATGAACTGGTTTTGAGACAAAACCCCAGCTTTAAACAGAGAATAAAAATTGCTGTCAGAGCTGTTAATAGCACTTCTCCAGAGGCAGCAGAAGTGCAAAGACATTTTATTTCCAAAGCCTATTAGGATTCAGCGTCGTTGGGCTTCTCAAAAATCAGGAACTCGCTAAAAGGCTCTGTGGTTGTGCTGATGTGGCTGCTCACACACAGCAAAACAGGGGAAATACAAACACCAGGCACGGAGGAGTGGCTGGGAGGGGAGGGCAGCCGTCCTACCTTCGCAGGACTCCTCCTAGCAGAGAGGCATTGAGACACTCCGGGGGCGAGAGCCGCCTCTGCACCTCTGCCACTGTCACTTTGTACTTGGACGTGGAGCTCAGCAGGGAGAGCCTCCCTGGCACGGAGCAGAACACTTCGTTGGGGTTGATCACCACCCCAATTAATCCATCCTTTTGGCAGGGCAGGCTCAGAGCGCTGTTTTTCGTTAGGGAGATGGGACCTGCGGGCGGAGGAGGGGAAACAGGTATTTTACAAAAGGGAAAAGTAAATAGGAAGCAGCAAGTGAGTTTTCTTTCTAGAAAAACAACCCAGGAGAGAGGATTTTGTTTGGTATTAAATGCTCACACCACTGGCCCCCGTCCCCAGCATCCATCTGCAGCACAGGGACTGAAAGGTCCCAAAAGTTATACCTGACCAGCTGGATTTTGCCCCTGGATTCCAAGGAGCTGCCAAACACAACCAAGAATGCTTCTCAAGGCACACAAACCCCACACCTCTGGAGCAGCAGGCTGTGAGTTAGCAAAGCCGTGCTCACAAAAACCCAATACTAAGACAGACTCCGAATTAACATCCTGCAGCTACTGCCGAAACTCCTCCCAAGTCAGGGCAGGGAGAAACCTTCCAGCTCCCGCTGGGCTTCATCTTCCACCTCACACACGCAGATTTAAGAAACCGCCTTTGGAATTTAATCCCAACAAATTCCTGCCAGACAGCACAACAGAGAGGGACACAGCCCGGGGAGAACCGAAAGTAAGGAGCTGCTCCTCGTTAATAGCTCCAGCCTTTAGGTGAGGAGGGACAACAAAGGCTTTGGAAGGAGCAAACCACAGATCCAGCTTTTCCATCCCCTCACAAATCCGCCCAGTTCACCCAGTGTGCTGCTGGCGAAAGGGTTAAAGAGCCGAGGTCGGCCCGCTCCCGGAGGGGGAAGATTTGTCAGTGGTGCATCTGACAGCAAAATTATTCTCCCATGAGCTAAAGGCAGCAATCAGCGCTCTGACACACACTTCTGCTTTTCCTCAGTTAGGTATTTGTTTGAAGTCTTCAGAGGAAAGTTCTGATTTTTTTTTTTTTAAGCACAAATTTGTTTAAAAACAAAAGCAAGGAAAAAAAGCTAAATTACTGTAAATTGAGTCAATACGTCTTCCTCCTTCCTCAAAACCTCAGCTACAAACCAATTTCGATTAAGATAAAGCCAAACAGTCTTCTGTCAGCGAACTCAGTTCTTTCTCAGGTCTTGTAAAGAAGTTGAAAAAAAAAAAGTTGGAAAAGAAAAAGAAAAAAAAAGCTGTCTTCGAGTGCTAGCAGCAACAAAAAGCCCCAAACAAACAAACGAGAGAAAAGCCCCGTGTCACTTTACACACACATATTTCAGAAAAGATTAAAATCCGTTCAAGGTCCTGCTTTCGATTAAAGCCACAACACAAGCGCACACGAGGGGATTCGTGTCCCCGCAGGAGTCTCACGCCCCGGGGCAGCCCTGGGAGCTTGTCCCCGCCGCCACCTTCCCTCGGACAGCGTCAGAAAAATCCAGGGACTGAGTGGAATAAAAACTCCTCCGCCCTCCCGATCCCAAAGGATCGGTCTTTATAAAAATAATAGGGCGTCACTTCACCGGTGCGTCATTAAACTTTTAACTATTGACAAGGGAAAGTAAAACTGCGGTGCCACCTTACTGACCTTTTCTAATGACAGTCTGGTCATGCATTAGTAAGTGTTGATCTTCCACATTCTGGAAAGAGAAAGGGGGAGAAAGTTTCGCACCCGGAAGAGCTGAGAGGGAAAAAGCCGGGGGCTTTTGGGAAACCCACCCCCTCCCCGCGCGCCCGCATCCTAAGGGGCGAAGCGCAGAAAATGAGGATTTCCCTGCACGGACGGGGATGGGATGTGCAGAAGGGGACGGGGCCCGTCCGGCCTCGCCGAGGGGGTGTCCGGGTGCTCCTTACCTGCACCTCCTCCATCTGGTGGGCCATGTCGTGCAGGCCCAGGTTATCGGCCAGCGCCGAGGCGTCCAGCCCGTGCCCGTGGGGCAGCAGCAGCTCGGAGCGCCGGAAAGTCTCCCGGCGGCTGCCGGCAGAGCCGCTCTCCAGCGCCGAGAGGTGCGGCACCAGCCCGGGGCGGCCGTGCGGGGCCAGCGCCGCCGGGTCCTGGCTCTGCCGGTTCGGCCAAGCGCTCTGCTGCTGGCTGGGCGGCGGCGGCGGCGGCTGGTGCAGGGGGTTGATGGAGAAGGGGTCCCCGAGGTGCGAGTAGGGGTCGCTGGACTGGGAGTAAGGCAGCGGCTGGTACGGGGGGGGGAAGTAGGGGGGCTGGAAGTCGGAAGCGCCCGAGTGCGAGAGCGGCGGGGCCGGGCTGTACAGGTGCTGGCTGACGGCGGAGAGGTGCGGCAGCCGCGGGTTCCCGTTGCTGCTCCCATCGTGCCGGTCCTGGAAAGCACACAGGGGTGGGGAACAACGGGGTGGCCGTCAGCGGGGTCTGGCGGCACGGCGGCCGCTCGGGGCTGCGGGTGGCGGCACTGGGGAAGGAGAGAGCGGAGCGAGAGCCGCCCTGCTCCTGCCCAGGGAGTTTGGTGTTTTTAAGGCACTTCGCGGAAGAAATCACCTCACTCCCAGGGAAAAAGTTACAAACCAGTTCTCGCTGCTCTCCTCATCGCAACTACACCAGACCAACCCTCCCGCTTGTGCAAGTCATCAGAAGAATCATTAAGACCAGAAAAATTCAAATCAGAGACGCAGCCGCGTTTCCGCCGCGCTGCCCCGGCTGGAAAGGAGACGCCGGGGCCGGGGGGGCTGCGGAGCCGCCGCCCTTGGAGCGATGGGGGACCCCCGACACCCCCATCCCTCCCACCCCCGAGGGGCGCCCGGGCCGGGGCTCCCGGCTCTGCCCGACGGGGAGGGACGGCGGTGCTGCCTCCAGCCGTGCCATCGCTGCTTCTCCCCCGATTTCCAATCTCAGCAGTCAAAGCTGAAATGTCTACATTGAGCTGATCCAGGGATTTAGCAGCTTCTGGCTTCACGGTCATTAAAATAACAGGGCTAGTTAATAAGAGGTGAATGGGGTCCCAATGGAGCGTGAAGCGGGGACTGCAGCTAATCTGTAGGAGCCGAGCAGGCGGACCAGCGGAGCTGGGGGCGGGGGGGGGGCACAGGGGGACACAGCCGAATTCGGAGAGATCAAAACCCGGGAGCACCACGCGGCGGGTGGGAGCCGCTCCCGGGGAGGAAAAGCGTGGGAAGGAAGCGTTCGCCCTGCCCGGCTCACCCCGCCGCGGCTGCTACCTGCCGGTCTCTCCGCATCCCGCCCCGGTGCGCTGCGCTCCGACAGCCCCGGGGCTCCGAGGTGCCCCGCTCCCGCACGGCGCTGCTCCACGCGGGATGCAAGCTCGGTTCTCCCAGTTGGGGCTTGCACCCCGTTTTATTCAAGAGTTCAAAAGACTCAGTAAATATATACATATATAAAAATAAATTTCGCACCTCCAAAGGAAAATGAAAAATTGCAAAGCGGGGTCTTCGGGCAGGGACAGCTGCCGCTCCCGGGGGCAGCGAGCGGGGCGGGCAGCGCGGCCCGGGGGCGGCGGAGCCCCGCGCAGGACCCCCCCTTCCCCAGCTGCGACCCCTCCCCGCAGCCTCTCACCTCGCAGTCCTCTTCGTACTTGACATTATCTGCTAGTTTCCACAACATGGCGTCCAGCGTCCGGACCAGGTGCGCGGTGCCGCGAACAGAACAGCTCGGCCCCCCCCCACGGGCGGTAAATCCACGTCGGCGCTGGGGAAGAGGAGCGGCCCCCCGGACGGAGCTCAGTTGGCAGGCATGAAGGCAGCTGACGGACTAACCCTCCGCGCTTATGGTCACTCGGGTTTTTTTTTCCCTGCCCAGACGCCCTTAATGGCAATAGGATTATCCTAACTCCTCCCCAGGGATGGCTCGGGCGCCGCAGCCGCCAGCCACTCAGGAGGGAGCGCGCAGCCCCAAGCCACTCCTTCCGCGCCCGCGGAGGGTGGGCGGGCAGCGCGGAGCCGGACCCCCCCCTCCGCCGCCGCCGGTGCTGCCCCGCGGGGAAGGGGTCACGCGTGGGCATCCCCCCGCTGCAGAGAGGCTTCCCCGCGTTCCCCCACGTGCTGCTTTCTTTTTGGGGGATGTGGGAGCAGTGCCGGGTGTTCCCAGCTCCTCCACGCGTGGAAGGACTTTGATAAACCCCGCGTAGGGCGGCGCAGGGCCGCCGCCCCCACACGCGGCGGTTTTTGGGCGAAATAAACTCGGAAAAAGTCCACGCAGCAAAAGCGAGAAAGTCCGAGCGCAGCTGGGGCTTCATTTGCATAATTGTCAAGAGTTGAATTACTGATTACAACTTGTAAGCTACCGGTGTTTAAGGTATAATTTACTTAATGATCCGACAAGATTACTGCAGTGGTGTCGAACCCCTGGCAGGTAAAGCAGCCCTGATTCACCGCCTCCGATCCGGGGCTCTGGGAATTGTGCGACTGCTTCCTCGCATCGGTTTCTTTTTATTTTAATTTTTTACCTTTTCCAACGAAAATCCCGCCTGTCTAATCTTTTCGCACAAACTCGGGGCTGGGGAAGCAGGTGGAAGGTGAGACAGGCATTTTCGGACGCCGTGAGCACACTTTCATCTAAGCTTAGAAAATACTTCCCTGCCAAATTGCTACCTTTCTGCAGGCATTTGATCTATGCAGTTATGTGTGTCAGACAAAATGAACATCGTTTTCAAAAGCAACGACTTCTCCCAGTGTTTTAAGGTGCATCCGGATCACTGCTCATTTACATAAGAGGAGCAAGTGTTTGTTTATTGTGGCAGAGACAAAAGCTGACCCTGGACAGTGCTGGCTGCGGAGATCTTGGCTATCAGTGCCCGGGGACGAGCCGCCTGAGAGCTGCTATTAAAGGCCCGAGATAGACCCACGTCTCCAGATTAAACCAGTTCACACTTCACTCACATTTTCCCCCCGCTAAAGATCAGGGAAGAAAAATACCACGAACACTAATTAAAGTTTAAAAAAATCCAAACACCATAAACCCCTCCATCCGACTAAATGAATGATCTAAAAATAAACCAGAGGAGGACGAGGGTGCTGGAAGTAACTGTTGGAGGTGTTATCTGCCTTATCTACCACGCAGGTGCTGATTTGCAGCAGTTGCAATAAGCCCATCATCATCAGCGACTCCACATTATCATTTTTGGTGGAGTCTCTATTTATTTTTTTTTTACCGACGGTGTTTTTCTTCCAGGGATGTTTCTTTGAAATGCAGTTCGCGACGATTATTAGCGAGTGTGCTTGCGCTGCTCCTGGCGTCATTAAGACTAGGAATCTAAATAATAAAATACAGGGGGAGCTTAAAGTTCATTTGTATTAAAGGGACAAGATGGTTTAGAAAGAAACGAGGAGGGGAACCGTCGAGTTTCCCTGGTTTGAGATCAGCTCTTCTTCCTTCCAAAGGAGAATTGTAACAACGTTGGTTATTTTTATTATAACCTCAGAAGCCAGATTTTCTTCCTGCTCAGAAATGTCACACTGAAAAACGAACACGATTTTATCATTCTTTGGAATTGTCCGTGCCTGAACACCTTCGTTTTGGTGGCCAAAATCACGAAGATGAATTCGCGTTCTTATTATTTATTATCTATGAATAATATTTATAAATAGACCTGTGGAAGAGGATGAGGGATGTATAAGAAATTACCTAAACAAGGCGACCAAAATAAGCACTTGGCTTCCTAAACAACAAGCCAAGAGAGCAGAGACGAGGCTAAACACGACAAAGTTCGAGACAAACTTTCCCGTACATCCACTTGCTCCTCGCTCCGTGCTCGCAGCCGCTGCCGGGGACCGGCGCAGGGTCCGGGCTCCGCGGGGAGCACACGGGCAGGGCGAGGCGAGGGAAGGGGAGAGAAGGGCAGGCAGGGAGCGAAGGGAAGGCAGGGCAGGGACGGGCATCGCCCGCCGCCTCCGCCGGGTGCCCGGCCCGAGAGCCCCGCGGCCGGCAGGTGATGGATGCGGCCCCCGCCCCGGGTGCTGATGGCGAGGGATGCTTTGGTGTGGCCGGGCACACGGGCAGCTCAGCTGGTCCGGTCCTCTCTGAGGGCTCAGGCAGGGGGATAACGCTTTTTGAGCCCCTCCCTCTCCGCAGCGTGGCTTTCCGCAGCCCTCCGCGGTTCTCTCTAACCGGGAGAAGCGGCGGCGGGCGGGCCGGGGGTCCCCGCGGAGCTCAGCGGCAGCTGCGCCCGGCGAGACGCTCCATTTCCAGGAGACTCCCGGGCACAGGGAATGCGCGGGCAGCCAGGGCTGCTGCACGGACACCGAACCTCCCTGCACACGCCTTTGAGACACGGGGCAGAGCTGTGCAAGGTCCGAGCAGCAGCCAATGGGGGGGGGGGGGAGATGGCTCCTGACAGGTGGCGGCTTTTATTTACTTATTAAAAAATAATAATAAAAATATTTTTTAAATTGGTACTCTTACTTAGGGGATATCCCCTGATTCCAAGCAGAAGAAGTGCTTTGCTTCGTGGCGGCTCAGTTCCCTTTTTGACGAGGATGCAGTTTCCCGTGGGGACCACGAAGCACCCCCAGGCGTGAACACGCTTCGGGAGGGGAGCCAGAGCCCACTGCTGCGCCTCTGTCACAGTCAGTAGTTTTCCTATTTGGCAGCAATTAAAAGAGAGCGTGGGGATGCTAATTAGTTACATCCCTCTTCCTCTAAAAATTATTTAAACACACACATATCTGTATTGTTAATGAGGCTGCAGCAACCTGTCCGGGTTGTCGCCTCGGCTCCTGCAGAGCTCGACAAAGGCAGCTGCTGCCCCGCGGCCCCGGGAGACTCCGCGGAACTTCCACGGCGCGGCCGCGGGGAGGGGCGGAAAGCGGGGTGTCCCCCCCCCCATCCCGTCCCGCCGGAGGGGCAGGACCCCCGCACGCAGCCCAGAGCCGAGGGCAGAGCCGCGGGGGCGGGGCGGCTCCCGGGGGGGCTCAGGGGGTCCCCGGCACAGTGCCGCGGTACGTACGTGCCCGGCGATGCTCCGCAGCAGAGCCGTGGGCAGCCGCCCCCGCGGCCGAGCGCCGACACCTGGGCGCGGAGGGGCGCGGGGGGGCGCGGAGCATCCCCACCGCGTTCCCCTCCCCCTGTCCTCCCCCTCCCCAAACCGGGCCGCCCCCTCCCCGGGAAGGCACCGAGACCCGGCCCTGCCCGGCCGTTCCCCGCTGCCGGACGGGTCCCACCGCCCGCGGCAGAGCCGGCACATTTTAAGTCTTTTTTTCCCGCTGCTCCGCCGTTTCTCCTCCCTTTGCGGAGCCGCGGGGGCCGCGGGGGCCGGTGTGCGTCGGTGCGCGTCGGTGCGTGTCTCCCCGCGGCTGCCGGCACCCGGAGCATCCCCGAAATCCCTGACTGACGGCAGCCTTTCCTCGCCCTCCATTGTGCACCCCCGGGAGGGCAGCGGCCGCTCGGGAGCCGCTGGCTCAGCCGCAGAGCCCCGGGCTGCCACCAGCTCCCCCGAGGCTCCCTCAGCACCTGCCCCGGTGTTAAGCGTGCTCAAGGCCAGCCTGGACGGGGCTTGGAGCAACCTGGGCTAGCGGGAGGTGTCCCTGCTCAGGGCAGGGGGCTGGAATTGGATAATCTTTAAGGTCCCTCCCGACCCAAACCATTCTGTGATTCTACGATCCTACACTGGTATTGGGGGTGCAGTCAGCGCCCGTCAGGGCTGTGAGTGCGCTGGTCCCCCCCAAAAGTGAAGGTGACAGGCAGTGGAGTGGGGCTGCCCTGACAAGCACTGATTCCCTTCCCAGCTCCCTGCCTCAGCTCCAGCCCTCACGTCTGCAGGAAGTGAGAAGAAAGCGCCCACACTTTCTTCATTTTCCCCCAACCTATTAATTTGCTTAATAAATACAATCCCAGCTATGTTTTCTTCCTGCTCCATCCCTCTGGAGCTGGATGGAGCAGCACAGTCCCCTGGCCATGGTGTGCCATGAGCCCGCAGCACAGAGGATGTTTAGCAATTCCTGGGCAGAAGTGACAGGCTTTGGCACCAAGCGCTTTTGGGCCCTGGGAGATGCTCCATGGCGTGTGGCAGAGGTTCAGCAGTGATGTGCAGCTGCCTGGGGCTCCTGCAGAGGAGTTTCTCTGGCTTTTGTACACGAGAAGATCTGTCAGGCTGGATGGTTTGCGGCAGGAGACGGATACCTGGGAGAGAAAGAATTCACACGAGCCTGCCTGCAGCCACAGAATGGGACAGGGCACAGGAACACCCAGATTCCCAGCCTGCCCCTGTCCTTGAGGCAGGGGATGACCACAAATACGACAGCAGCTGCATTTGCCTTGGTCTGCTCATTCATAAAACAAGGATAATAATCCCAGCAGTGGCCAGAGCTGGATTCTAATCCGATGGGACCAAGACAGGAGTGGGAGCTGTGGTCCCCGGTCCCCATCTCTGTCCAACGACCCTGAGGAGCCTCCTCAGGGCTCTGACATTTTGCCTGCAGTGCAATGATCATTCTGTTCTGGAGAGATGCTCTGACTTTTTAAATTCCCTCCTCTTTATGTCCATCAGGAGCTGTTAGCCAGAGTGCTGCTCCAAAGGCTGGCTGTCACTGCTGGACACTGTGTAACCAAACTCAGCTCCCTCTTGCAGGGAACAGGCTCAAAATAAAAGAAGATCAAAAAACCCCAAACAGTAAAAACACCACAATGCTAAAAGCAAAATCAGGAGTCATATATTTAGTTCGGTTTTTTCTGAAAGTAAAAAGATAAACAGGCTCGTGGCACCATAGACAAAATTCATATTATAAAAAATAAAGGTTGGCGATGATGTTTTATGCAGACAACTGCTGGGGCACAATGGTGATGTTTGGGGAAGGTTCCTCCACGGACAAAGATGGGCACCAGGTACAAAGGGTCTTTTCCATCCCTGAATTTGAGGGGTCCTGCAGCCTGTGCACCGTCAGGGTACCAATTAAGTGTGTAAAGTGCATTTTTAAAAATACTCACTGCTCCATGTACATCCATAGATACACACAGACATGCCAAGTTTAAAATCCTGAAAGGAAAATTATCTAAACACCTTCCAAAATGATTTTGGGCACAATATAAAGCAGAGATGCAGACAGCAGGAGGGAATGAATTTACAAAGCAGCAGTCAGTTGCATTATTTCTAGTTACCTTTCACTCTTCAGGGGTGATGAAATGAGTAAACTGACCTTGATGTCAGGACAATGGGTCATGTGAGTTGAAGCTGAGGATTTTCCCTGTAGGCAATTTAAATAAGTAAAGAAAACATATTCAGTTACTCTCTTACTTCCACAGTCCAGTTTCTTGAAAACTCCTAATCCCTCTAAGTAGCCAGTTTCCCCTGGAGTTCTCCATCTCAGCTGGACAAAATCTAAACTGTATCACAAATGGGGGAAAAGCTTTCTCAAGGATTTGGTTTTGGTTACTCTTGCACACACATGTAGGGGCTGAGTGACCTTTTAAAATAGATTTATTTTTCCCATGCAAATCCATTTGTGAAATTTCCTGCAGCACTACTTCTGCAGACGCACAGAGGAAATACTCTGAGGTGAAAGAATTCACACTACTTTGAAGTCTCTTATCCAGTTCAGGTAGTTGCATGCAGGTGGGATTGTAGAAGGACACAGACTTGGGATGTCCAGGTGATTTTTCTTCTATTAAAAAACCCACATTCTTCGCTCTTCAGCAACAAAACAGAGGCAATACAATTCAGGGTGCTTCAGTTCAAGTGTAAATTCAGGCAGCACTTCAGGCATCTTCATTTCTGGGCTTCCTGGAATTTAGGAGCCGCAGTCCAGCAGGCAACACAGTGCAAGCAGCTCTAAATCTCTTCCTCCTCCTACAAAAATCCAACACGGGAAAGCACGAAGGGTAAATTCACTCTACCAATGCAAATGTATTGAAAATGAAGCTGGCACTAACTTGCAGCAGTTTCATGCTGCATAAGATGTCTTTTGCCCACACCATGGCAGACCTGGTCCATCATCCTGTCCCCAAAACCAATTCACAAAAATTCCAAAGCCGACCCTAACCCCGTGGTTTGACTGACTCAGCAGAAAGGCAGCCCCGGTCCACACCTGATCCAGATCAAATTTGGACTGTTTGGTGAGCTGGGTGTCCAGAGAGCTGCGATTAACAACGCTGGGAGCGTGGCCTTGGACAGCAGCCGAGGGAAGCCTTGGAGGGACGCGAGAAGAACTGCTCCTCCCTCTGGGACACAGGGAAGTTTTACTTTGGAGACCGGTGGGACAAGGGTCTGTCGAGGAACGAGAGAGAATTTGGAGGGCAGGAAGGCAGTTTTTACAGATGACAGCCGGACTGGTGCAAGGCGGATGGTGCCTTTGAAAGCCAGCCCTGATGCTGAGAGGAGAGGAACGAGGTCACCACTTCCTTGTGCCGGGCTGCATTAGAATTGAAAACAATCACAACAGCGAAACAAAACCAGCTCAGCTCAACAGATGCAAATGCAGTGGCAGACACGGGCTCAAACCAGGTCAGGCTGCACCCATGCAAATGATGGGTTAGCCCAGAGCACGGCGAGGTGGCCAGGGCAGGGTGTGTGTGGGTGGCTGCAGAGTGACCTGAAGCCAGCCCGGGCCGGGCTCTCGGGCACTGCCTGCCCGGGGGGAGGCTGGCACACCGCCCCGAGAGGCTGCAGGCTCCCAGGCCCCTCGGTGGGATGCGATTTTCCTTGGAGCCCGTGCCCATGTGGCTCCGCAGGGAGGGTGCGAGCCGGAGTAGCCCGAGGGGAGCTTTGCCAGTAGAGCCAGAGCGATAAAGCGCTGCTCTTGTGTAAACACAGAATACACCAGCTAAAGTGCTCTTCTGTCAGCGTAGCTTATCCCGGCAGGGCTCTGCCAGGGGAATCCTCGCTCCTTTCAGCCAGTCTGTAAATCTGTTGTGGTGTGGTTGGGAGCAGCATCACCGCAGACAGCACCGAGCTGTGCACCAGGTCCAGGTTGTTCCCAATTCCCGAGTCACTGCGGTGCTCCCTGGTGGGGACAGGGATCACCTGCTCTGTCGCAGACAGCACACAGAGACACCACAGTGGCTGGGGAAATAGGGCCATGTGTGAGGGTCCTCCAGAGCCCCCAGTGCCCCAGCAGTGCCCGGGCTCCTTGTCCACGCCCGGGGCACCAGCTGCCACTTGTGGCTCGTTCCAGCCCCGCCAGCCAAACCTCTCTGAGCCCACAGTGCCTTCTGGAGTCCAAACCTGGCTCTGCTTAATAACAGAGGGGTGTGGATGGTCACAGGGAGGCTTCCCAGTGCATGGGAGGGAGGGATGAGTTCACACTTCTGCTGCCACAGCGGTTGCCCAGCTGTGGTTCCCTGGGACACTGAGTGGAAGAGCCCCACGCTGTTGACTTCTCTGTATAAAACTCTGCTCTAACCGGGGAAGGGAAGGGTCTGAGCACTCACCTATTTCAATCCTGAGCCCTCCCTCCCTAAAAACCTCCCTCAGGTTCTCGGGACGTTGTGCTGTGCCCACGGTCTGTGGTGAGGATCCTGTGTGCACACAAGCAGGTGAGGAGAATTTACATCTTCAGCAGACCCAGACTGAAAATCTGCCACGCTCTGCTTGTCTTCAGCAGCTCTGCACTACCCACACACGTAGGCAGCACCCCGTCTTCCTGCCCCAAAAGTTTTGGGATGCGGTATTTCCTTGTTTAGAGTGGGGAAGCAGGAAACAGGGACATGTAAAGCATATCTACAAGCTACAAAACCTCCACCTCACCCTGCCTCTGCCCCGAGCTGGCCAGATGTGACCTGGGAGCTCTGGGAGCCCTTGCTGTGCCTGGGACACCAATTTCCTCTGGAGCAGGCACAGAGCAGTGGCTGGAGGCCTCCCAAACCCACTGACACATCCAGCCAGCTCTGAGCAGGCACAGGGAGAGCTCTGCTCCCTGCAGACGTGCCCAAAGGGTCTTGCTCAAAGCAGGAAGGCTGCGATGGCAGAGAGGCGATGCTGACTCCAAGCACAGCCTCATTTCGTCCCTGGGATATGGAAAACCCCTGGGTGGAGGCTGTGGCTGTGTGGCCCCGTGTGAGCTGAGCAAGAGGGTTCTGGCCAGGCTCCCCACGCACACACCTCGCTGGCGGGACAGCACCTTGAGGCTCTGGTCTCAGAGCAGTCTACCTGCACCATGCAATTGCTGCTCCTTGTAATTTTCCCTGAGCTGGTGCCATTGCAAATGCCATCCTTATCTCCCTAAGTACAGATCCTCTCCCGAGTCGTTTACAATGTCATACAGCAATTTGTTACATAAGCTCATTAAGTTTTCTAATGCATCTATGTTAATAGGCACATAAATATGGAAATCTTAATTTCAGACCTGTCTCTGAAAAGCATTAGCTGGGAAACTGGTCTGAGAAAAAGCAAACCCAGCCCAGGAATACCCAAGGATTTATCCAGGGTTTGGGTATCCCTGTGATGAATGCAGCAGAAGTTGTGCTCCTCACTGATCATTTCTGCGACCCTTTAAAAGCTCATTCCCAGCAGAGAACCTTCAGTTACTTTGCTGGGTTCCTCCCACCCTCAGCAATGCTGCAGTGACAGGCTATTTTTATCTCTATTATTTTTTTCTCTTATCACAGGTGGACGATTAGCACAAATAAAAGGGCTCTGGTTCTCCAAAGTAAACAGCGACATTGGCTGCAGCCCAAGGACCTCCAGTGAACGACTGCAACCAGCAAAGTGCCTTTAAAAAGGGTTCAGCAGAATTCCATCCATATTAATTTTCTGTATCATTTATAGTAGTAAATACGATTTCAGGTGTATTTGTGTTTGGCTTGACACCTTTAATTTGGTGATTTAACATGGGAGAGCATTTCCACACCTCATGATCCTTCCCTGCAAGGATCCTGACAGGAAAGGAGCTCTCAGGCCAGGCTCCTCTGCTCTGGTCCCTCCAGCACAGCTTCTCCAGGAGCAGCTGTGCACTCTGCATTCATTCCTTAGGCACCTCTGTGCCCCACCAAACACTCAGGGCCTGCAGAGGGAGTTGGCTGCTCCAGAGTAACACCCTGTGTCAGACTGTGCTGCCAGGAGATGCCAAATCCCGTCTGGAGGCATCCAGGGCCAGATGAGCCATTCCGTGGCCACATTGAAGAGAACTGGTTCAATGTTATGATGGTTTTTAAGTGGTGAACTGGCTGGGCTGGTGGTGGGATGGGTGCTAGAGCAGGGCAGAGCATTGTGCTGGTGTCACACCGTGTCCCCATCTCAGCAGGGATAAATAAATGTGTCCCTGCTCTCCTGGGGTGCTGCATGGGGCAGCAGTGTCCCGATTCACTGGCACTGCATGTGGCCTCAGGCTGCTCTTTTGTGGAGCACCAACAGCTCAGCAGTGCCAGCCAAAAAGGGAGCAGGGGACTTTTTCTCTTCCTTCCTTTTTTGAGCTCTCTCAGCAGCAGGATCCAGCTCCTGGCACTTATTGGATCACTCCATGCATTGCTTCTGCTGTGTGAGTCTTCTGCTGCCTTAGTGAGTTAAAGTGGCCTCCAGAGGACTCCCATGGGGACCAGATGCCCGGCAGGGAGCTCCAGCCTTCAAAGCCTCCTTCCTCCTTGGCAGCTTCTGCTTTGCTTTTCCAGGTCAGCCCCCCAGGACATTATAATACACTTCCCTCTCCCGCCACTTTCCTTGCCAGGTAGAGAGAGCAGCGCCATTCCCAGGCACTGGATTTGGGAAAAACCCTTCTCCTGGCATAACTGGGACTGGAGGCACCTCTCCTGACCCCAGGCATGTCCTCAGCTCTGCGTTCTCCGGCCCGGCTTTCCCAGGAAAATGCTGCCAATCGCTCTGCAGCCCCCACCCCTGCAAATGGCACCTCGTGCCATTGTCATCGATTGCGAAATATTGCAAATTGCTAATTAGGCAATAATGACCGATGGGAAGGGCACATCCCGGCTGTTAACTGGAGACTCCTTATCTGGAAGGTTGTTTTCAGTCACCCAGGAATTACTAAAGCATGGAGGAGGAGAGAAGCAGACCAAAAAGAGCAAAACCCTCACTTTTTCAAGTGCTCCTCCATTGCCCTGCCCAGCAGGGAGGGAGGGCAGGCACCAAACCCTGGCCCAGGCTGCCCAGTGCTGCTCTGGTTTCTGCCCCTATTCTCCAGTTACTCCCATTTCCCAATTAATCTCTGTGGTCATGAAGAAACAGGACTTTAAATATTCAAGGATTAGCTCTTTTTTTAATATATAGCTAAAAGGTGAAGCTGTAATTAGCACTAAGCTGGGCCTGTGTGTATTGATCCCTCCCCACTTCTAAAGGGAAGATTTACACCTACTCCTCTGGTTTCAAATTGGGACATTTCTCCCATTTCACCCCAGTGCTGGCTCTGCCCTCTGCACAGGCGGCTGCAATGGCTTCAGCAGGTTAATTAAACTGTGAATTACTGCCTGTCCTCAGGGGTGACCCTACGAAACCCCGTGGTTGTGTTTCTGCAGAGGAGCACCTCTGGTTAGAGAGACACAGAGCTGTTCAGGCTGGCCCCGGGCCAGAACTCACGGGCCATGTCTGAGGGACAAGCAGCAACAAAAATTAACATCCCCATGCCCTAATTCCCCACACAGAGCCTGGCAAATGCACACTGCTCTAAATACAAGCAAAAGAGAGCCAGAAGGGAGCAAAGAACCTGTCAGACTGGGATGGGACCCCCTCTTATCCTGGCGGGGAGGATGCAGGTGCTCGGATTTTTACCTGAGTCCCCAGCTCAGACAACAGCACAGGGCCAGAAGGCTGACACGGAGGGGACCCTCCCTCACTCCCCTAAATCATGGAATCACAGAATGGTTTGGTTGGAAGGGACCTTAAAGATCATCTCATTCCACCCCCTGCCATGGGCAGGGGCACCTTCCATAGACCAGGTTGCTCCAAGCCCATCCAAGCTGGCTTTGGACACTTCCAGGGATGTATTTATCTATCTATCTATCTATCTATCTATCTATCTATCTATCTATCTTTTCAATTCCTTATGGCTGTACCTTGGTAAAAACAGTAAAAATAAGAGAAATCAGAAAAGTCGATGAGAAGGTGTAGAATTGTCAAAGGCAGCTTTTGTCTCACCTATGGAGGTGTCCAGAAACATTGACCAGTTCCCAAACACCTCCAGAATCACGGCTCAGAGATGTCTCCAGACAAGCAGGAGTGAATGATCATACACAAGAAGCAGATTTCATGGTCAAGATTAGCCCTTGGCTAAAGAAACAGTGGTGAAATTACAGAGGAAATGTCAGGTGCAGAGCTTTAAACATTCAGACTTTTTTTTGAAAAGTAAAATTAGCTAAAAGCTCAGCCCAAAGTTTGCAGCCTGTTTGTGTCACCCTATCTTTGGCATATCTGCAAACAGGATTGCTGCCCTTGCTGGGACCTACAGGTAGAGCTGGGCAGCACAGGAATTCCACGCTCAGTAGCTTTGGGGAGAAGATGACTGCAGCCAAAAACAATATTGAAGAATTAACCCATTCAAGCAAACTGATTTCTTTTAATGTAGTATTTCCTATTCCTTTTGCCCAAGGGATGCTTTGAACATCCCTGTCTAATACTCACTGTATCCAAATGATGTCAGCTCTTCTCACCTGGATGCAGGCACGAGTCAGGGTGTTCCTCTCCTTCCCTGTCCAGCTTCATCTCCCATTCCCAGAAAAAGCAGGAAAGTCCTGCTATCCTGCCTGGTGAACCCTGATTATTTCCTGTGAATGTTCAAGCCAATCATGGTATGTTTGGCCCCAGAAGTACCAGAACATGAGAGGCTTTTCTGGAACACTTCTTGGGGATCAAACCCCCCTCAGTTTTTTCCCCGGGTGATATCATTCCCTTGGGTGGGGGTGTTAAACCAGCAGCACCAGTGGCAGAATGAAAGGAGCTGTTATTCTCCAGTGCAAGATGTTTTCCCATTCTTCATGAGGAGCAGAAAGCCCTCGAAGCTTATTAGGAATCATACAAAGCAGGATTTATATGCAGCCTAGATTGATGAGCCATGTTAGGCTACCTTTTAAAAAATCACAAAGCGGCCCACACCCAGTGCAAATCAGGGAGTAAAGGCTTTTAACAGACAGTCTGTGAATTCTTTAAAAAATATTCCATCCTGCCTCTACAAAAGGTTGGTGAGGAATTTACAAACGTCCTAATCCCCCCCTAATCCTTTAAAACGCAGAGCTGTGATCACAGATGCTGTTGGGTGATTATGTGTCCTCAAGGGCTTGTTTGGATACTTATTTAAGAGATACCAACTCACTTTTGTCACAGAGAGCCAACCGTGGCTTGATATGTTTTTGTTGCACATTCTTCTGAAAAGAAACCCCAGGTCTGCTTGGAAAGGCAAGTCACCCCCATCCCATGCCACTGCCACAGCTTTTGGGGACAACCAGAGCTCTTCTCCATGGATGAGGTCATGTAGTTCATGTTCATGGAAGATTCAAGTGCAGAATCTCCTCTCCTTCCTCTCAGCCTCAGCTGCTTCTTCTTTGCAAGTGGGGAGAGCACTGGCTCATC
Source organism: Corvus kubaryi (assembly GCF_017639235.1). Lineage (NCBI taxonomy): Eukaryota > Metazoa > Chordata > Aves > Passeriformes > Corvidae > Corvus > Corvus kubaryi. The sequence continues at coordinate 2,657,958 of NW_024580668.1, read as the reverse complement.
TCATTTTTAAAAGTATTTCAAGACCTACGCAGAAGAAGCTCCAGAGAAGGCACAGTGTGTTATTACACTGGTGGTGCCTTCAGCAAGCTCTTAATGGAGACTTTGACTGTTTTAAGTTGTGTGTGATATTTCTGTGTGCACAGATAACCAGGGCAGAGCTGACTTTTAACTGCTCATATGTGTTTAATTAGAGTTGCATTTTTAATCCTTTTAATTTGTATCTCTTTCTTAATAACCTCAGCTTGGCAAGGGTTGAAAAGGAATAAGTGCATTTGAATATTGGGTAAAACTTGGTAACAGCTGAGCAGATTGTTTAGCAAAAAGGTTGCAGAATGTTCTTTAAAGACTATGGGTAACAGTTGTAGCTAAGATGAGGTTTGCATCCTTTGAGAATAATTTCAGAGCAGCTTAACAAAAATACTCTGGAGCTCAATATATCATCCAAGGTATGGGATGTTTATCAAGGCTATTGGTCTGTAATCTCCAGGCAGGTAAGATCACAGCAACATCGATTTCTGCAGCACAGTTCTGAAATCTCAATGCAATCACGCTATAAATTCATATTTAACTTTTGAGCCAAAGGAGAAGAAGTCATTGCAGACTACTGCAATCCCTGCTGATGAAAGGAAACATGCTCAGACGTTAAAAATCCTACGGGAATGCTCCAAGCTGAATAAGTGAAAACAGTTTCAATAATCTCTAAACCTGGAACCCAGCTCTGTTGGGGAGGAATGAACCCATTTCACAAGCACTTGCTGCTTTGCTTCAGATAAATCTGAAATTTCATTAAAAAAAAAAAAATAAACACCTCTCATTAAATACAGAGGAACCTGAAAAGAAGAACCTATAAAATCAGCAAATCCAGTTGCAAATTCTACATGAATTTTACCCAACACTGAGGATGGATCTCAGCCCCTGAGACAGACCGGACTCCTCAGGCAGGTGGTTTCTGCTTTAGAGGAAACAAAGCAAAGAGATCATGTAAAAAGATCACAGAAAAGCACAGTGAGGGACACTTTGGGTATCTTGTGTGGCATGATCTCCTTCTTGGCAGCTTTGCTGCACCATCAAAATCCAACATTTTGGTGTAAAAAATGACCACGCTGGGGCAGTGTCTGTGCCCTTCAGGTGCACACAGGGCTCTGCTGGGTTTGCTGTTTCTGACTAACTGCTAATCGAGGCCAGTTCTCAGCATGCTCCCCTTCCGTGATCCCCAGGCTCTCCCCAGTGCATGTGAGGGATCACCACACAGTGAATAAAAGTCTATTTTTCTCTGCTATCGTGCACAGGTTGTTTGGAACAGGCCCATGAAGCCCCCAGCTGCTGTAGCTGGCTGGGAAGTGGAGATTTCAAAAAAGGCCAAATGTTAAAGCAAGAGCTTAATTTGGGCTCTGGCAAAATGCAGCATCCTTATTCTCAGGACAGCTCTCTCATAGGCAGCAGCACCACAAGCTCACAACCAACTTCATTTTCCATTTCTGACCCCCAGCCCAAGCTGCTGCACCAAAACTGGGCACCTCTCCTTCAGGAGCTCAAATCCAGCAGGAATTCTGGATTCCAGATGCAGAAGGCTCCCTGTTCCTCTCAGCCAGCATTCCTTCCCCTGTGAGAACCCATGCCTACACTTCAATTCAATATAAAGGCAAGTCCCTGCACGAAACTTGTTGCAGGTGTTGCATATCTGCACGAAGTGATCTCCAACAGTCGTGTGAGCAGCAAGTTTGCCCCACTTTGATTCACTCTGACTCCTCCAATTTTGCCCCAGATTGTTGTGGCCACACAGCTCTGGGATGTTTTGAAATCAATAATCGTTGCTCTGGTCAAGCTTCTTGCTCAACACCGCTCCTTGTCTGTGCTGTCCGTGTCTGAGGGGATGTTTTGTGCTGGGGATTCTGTGATGCTTCCCAGAAGGCACCAGAGTTCTCAGACAAAATTATATAGTTTTCATAATTCCTTTTGTTCATCCCATCACTCAGTTGTTTTCATATGGACCATTTTCTGACTGGAAAACAGGGATAATCCCTGTGATCATGACATGCCACCAGCCCAGCAGAGCACACAGAATTCACCACAGCAGCAAGGGCTAAGTGGAAGCAGAGTTTTCTTCCCCCCTGCCAGGAAAAAGCTCACTAATGTGCCACTGGGAATTCAGCTGTTGAGGAGAACCTCTGGCCAAAGAGGTGGAATTTCACCAGGCTGCTACTGGGCCAATGGATATCCTCCCTTCAGAGGTGGCAGGTGGTGTGATGGCATCTGATGTTCTCGTGTGGGGGTACAAAGTGGTGACAAACACAAAGTGTGACAGACACAAAATGACACCTTGGCACATGCAGGAGGCTCAGAGGGGTGTCCTGCCTTTCTCTGTGCAGGTGGGGAGAGTTTGTTGGATCCTTCTGGAGTGGAACAGTGAAGGATTCCATTATTCTGGCTGTCTGAAGGGGAGCAGTTATCTCCAGCACAGCTGCAGGTGTATTCCCAAGGGAAGGATCAAAGGAAAACAGAGCAGCATGGATGCCCTCTACCATCCTGGAGTCAGGCCCTGCCTGTGTCCTTTCTGCTCTTCACCTTTTCCACTGCACCTCCAAAATGCTGCAACTGTCCACCCTTGTTAGGGATACAAACTCTGGGAATCCCTGCCTGCCTTGAAGTCCTTTCCTGGCAATATTATTTAGGCTGGTGTTGAAGCCGACATCATCAACTACACCTCAGTGAGGGTGTGATGGCCCCTGGGAGGGAGGAAGCAGGAGGGGATTGCATCTCTTAACTCACCCAGCCAGCAGGGCCTTTTCTTAGTGCTTTAGTTATTTTTTTTAAACCAGGACGCTGCCACCTCTGTTTGACCAGACCTCAAACACCAAGGGAAGATTGAAGCAAAATTTAGCAGCCTGTACCAAGCCCGGTGGGCAACACAAGGAACACGACAAGAGCAGAGCTAGTGCCTCCCTGATTCATGGTCTGAAACCCTCCTCCAGTGCCAACAGCTCTGGTAGGTGCCAACCCCACAAGCAGCCAGATCATTGTGCCATCTTCTCCAAAAATCCTGCCCTGCCTTTGATATGTTAATCCTGCGTAAGGCAAATTCCCCCATTAGAATATAGTCCATTCTGGTCTCCCTGCAATCTGCATGATCCAGTTCAAAGTTAAATTAAAAATCCCAACCTGTGTGAATGTTGCAATCGCATTATGAAATCTGTAAATCTATTTTTAATGTCTTAATGCTGCTCTAGTTGAACAAGGCAAGGCGACTGCTGCCTGGCATTTGCTTTACACTTTTTTAGATTCTCATGCGCTTGTTAAATATTCACTCTGCAGCCTTTGCATTTCCAGTACTGCAGGACCCTAAAATAGAAGACAAGTTTTTCTTTCCCTCTTTTGTTTTTGAAATTCCAACTTGACTCCGGGATCTCTCCAAATCAAACGTGGAGCACTAAACACTGCAAGGAGAAAATGTTCCATATTAATACAGATGCCAGAAAATAGGATTTAAATCCCAAGCATGCAGCTATTTGCACTGTTTTTAGGGGGTGACAGAGCCAAATATTTGATTTCGTTTCAAATTTAAGATATATGCAATGTTAATTCTCTGAGTAGCTTGTTTTTATTAAGGAAATATTTGAACATTGCTGGAACAACTCTCCCAAATCAACATCTAACAGGACATTTCTTGGGGGAGTAGTTTGTGCTTTTCATTCGGATCTGGGATGGAAACAAGCCCCAAAACACTGGAATTTTCTGTGTAACAAACCCTCTATTTTCTGACCAACTCGCTTTGAAAAATCAGTGTATGAACTGTCAAATAAATCCTGCTGTTCTCACTTGGGAGTCATCCCATGAAAAGTCGGGCACAGCCTCTCCCTCTTTGCAGCCCTTCTCTTTACCACTGTTAATGCTCCCCCACTCACAATTACGATGAATTCCTCGGTTTTAAGTGTATACAAACATCACATGCATGCAAACAACGGAGACAGCAGGAAAGGATGGCAGAGACGACAGATTTATCCTGAAATCCCGCATTTCCCAGGGCAGACGCCCCAGCGAGGCTCTGTGGCAGAGGACACACAGCGGCTCCTGCAGCGCTGCGGACCCCGCGGATGCTGCGGCATCCTCGCCACCTTCATCCTCGCAGGGACCCGCGGGGCACGGGGCAGGTTCTGGAGGGGCAGCTTTGGCACCGCTCTGGGTACGCGGGGCTTTCATTACGCTGGAAAACGGCGATGATTTACAGCGCGCTCGGGGAGTTTGGGGCACTTCGGGCAGCGAAGAGCCTTTTGGAAGGGTCGGAGTTGGGCTTTGGGTTTGCGGGGGG
>NW_024580668.1:2602959-2653252 GCF_017639235.1 Corvus kubaryi | reverse complement strand
CCCCCCCCCGTCCCCCTCTGTCCCCTCTCTGTCCCCCTCTGTCCCTCTCTGTTCCTTTCTGTCCCCCCCGTCCCCTCCTGTCCCTCTCTGTCCCCTCTGTCCCCCCTCTGTCCCCTCTGTCCCTCTCTGTCCCCCTCTGTCCCCTCTGTCCCCCCTCTGTCCCTCTCTGTCCCCTCTGTCCCTCTCTGTCCCTCTCTGTCCCCCCTGTCCCCTCTGTCCCCCCTGTCCCCCTTGTCCCCCTCTGTCCCCTCTCTGTCCCCCTCTGTCCCCCCTGTTCCCCCTGTCCCCCTCTGTCCCCTCTCTGTCCCCCCTGTTCCCTCTGTCCCCCCTGTCCCTCTCTGTCCCCCCCGTCCCTCTCCGTCCCTCTCTGTCCCCCCTGTCCCCCCTGTCCTCTCTGTCCCCCCCGTCCCCTCTGTCCCCCCTGTCCCTCTCTGTCCCCCCCGTCCCCTCTGTCCCCCCTGTCCCCTCTGTCCCCAGCGCGGGGCGCTCCCCCTGGCCGTGCCCGGGCGGCTGCCGCCCCCTCCTGGCCGCCCGCAGGAAGCGCAGCCCGGCCTCAGGCCGCGGGCATTTGGCTCCAAATTCCTTAAAAAAAGCAAAAAAAAAAAAAAAAAAAAAAAAAGAACAAGTCGTTAAGAGACTCAATCCCGCCCAGGCCCCGGCCTGCGGTGGCTCCAGCCCAGCCATTCCCTTCGGGATCGATGCATTTCACAGCATTTTCGGGATGCTCCAGACGCCCCCGCGCCCGCTCCCCGCTGTGGATCCCGCATTCCCCGGGATGCATCCTGGTGAATCCCCAGGAGCGCACCTCACTCATTTACAGATGCTCGTTCGCAGGGAGTTGGGGGGAAAGGTGTATGGGACACTGAAACTTCGCCCGTTCAGTGAAATTCCAGCTTATTTTGCGGATTTTGCCCACCGGAGCGCCGGGCTGGCGGTGCCCATGGAGCCTCCTCGCTGCATCCAAGGGGGACCGGAGCGCTGGGAGCTGTTTAATGATTCCTTAAGGAATGGGAACATGCAAACCAAATGAGCTTGGAGTAGCTTAAATCTCAATGGGGGAGTAAATGGCTCCAGCTTAGTGGATCCGAGCAGCCCAGCACAGCCCTGCTGACCGCAATTCAAATGCGAGCAGATTGGGCGGCACTGAATTAAACAACAGCGCTTGTTCATATATTAGGAAAGACAAGGAAAAAAAGCTCTTGGAGAAACAATTCCTGCTGTGCTGGATGAGCTCCTCGGAGTGACTAATCCGGCGTTCTGTCCTGGGAGTCACCAGCACCAAATACCTGAGAAAGGTTCGAGGTACGGACACCGCATCTCCCCAGGGACCGCAGGGGTGTGAATGGTTAAGGGCACCACGATAAATATATAAGAACTGGGTAGTCTAAAGTGAAAGATTAGAGCTCAACGTCATACAGTTGAGCAGACAATGCAATTTAATGGCCGAGTTTTCAATTTTGTTAATATAATTTATTGGTCCCAGTCAGATCCCAGCAGGGAAGAGGAGCCCAGCTTCAAAGGACAGCTCTTGGCTCACTAAAAATCTATGTACTCCCATAAGGAGTGCCACATTCTCACCAGTTCCACGTTCTGCAGAGGCTGGCTGGCAGCTGAAGCAGACAGGGAGGGAGCTGGGAGGTGGCACTGGCCGGGCAGGGGAATCCATGGGGTGAGAGGAGCATTTGCAGGTATTGTGGTTGGCCTGGCCAGCGCTAATAATCATTGCCATTCATAAGCATGAAAGAGCCAAGTATTCCCAACCCCCGCTGCCATTTGAAAAGTATCTGACCTAATTATTACTATCCCTGTTGTGTAAATTCAGCACTTTGTCAGTCTGAATAAATGTACATTAGCCTTAATATGAGTGAAACAAGTTTAAACAATGAAGGCAGCTTTGTAAAGCTCCCTCGCTTTTTAACTTATTTGACACCACACTAAAGAGCCCATTTAGACTAAAGAGTTCAGCACATTTTGGGACCCATTAAATGCCCAGGTTGAGACTAGATATTCCCTTTTTCTTTTTTTAATTTGTCCTCCCTAGTTGCTAAAGTCAGCAGAATTGAGCAATAAGCTGCTTTGCATTTCTTTAGCTTTGTAGGCAAGCTGCAGAAAGCTACACCCATCCCGGCCAGCACAGAAGTCCTTCCAAGGCAGGGCAAACCTCACTTATCACTGAGACTAAGGCATTCCTTGGAATTAGTTTTAATTAAAAAAAATTTGCTTTTAATTAAAAAAAAAAAAAAAAAACAAACACAAAAAAACCAGAAGAGGAAACTCATGGCACAAATGTGATATTCATGACTGTTAGGAAAACTTACACTGTTATATTGTTTCTATTTTAAGCAAACAACATAGAATTTAGAGTCAGGTCAGCCTTGCGTAGAATTATGGAATCATTATGGTTGGAAAAGACCTCCAGGATCATGGAGTCCCAGCTGTGCCCAATCCCCACCTTGTCCCAGCCCAGAGCACTGAGTGCCATGTTCAGGCCTTCCTTGGGCACCTCCAGGGATGGGGACTCCAAACCTCCCTGGGCAGCCCCTGCCAAGGCCTGAGCACCCTTTCCAGCAAGGAATTTCTCCTGATCAAGAAGTGACAAACTCCAAGTCTATCCTGACTCCAACTGATGTCACATTTAAGACAAGGCCTGGAAGAAGGAGAAAATTCCCCATCTTGGCTGCAGCACAAATGCAGATCAGCCCCAGAAGAGCAAAGGGGCTGAAAAACCAGAGCATCATCACCCTCATCATTCCCCATTCCCTGTCATCCTCTATCATTGAGGAAATTTCTGTAGGCAGCAGAAAGAAAGAGGCAAACGAGAGGAAACAAGGGAAGAACTTTGTGGAAAAAGTAGCAGTGCAGTCAGAGCTGAACACTTCTGCAAGGGGAGGGGTTGCTCTTCACCAGCGAGCCCTTGGCTTTTGAGAAAACCTCTCACAGATACCCCACAAAGGTTGGGTTGTGCTGGATGTGTCACAAAGAGCTGGCAGGGAAACATTTTCAAAAGAGAATTTCATTTTACTCAAAGCCATAATGAAACCGGTTCTTTCCCAAATGGGATCTGTGGTCTGTCTGTAAATTGAATTCTGTCACTGACCTGTAAGAGATACTTGAATCCACATGAAGCTCAATTCCTGACAAAGCCACAACTCCGACACCGGCAGCAGCACCTCCCCAGGAACTGGGCACTTGGATGGATATTTAGATGAAAATCCTGGTTTATAGGCAGAACTGCAGATGGATTTGGATTCCATCCCTCTTACTCATTTTGAAGCTTGGTTAAATTTGAAGCACAGCAAAACCCCAACTCAATTATAATTTCTAACTGTCAGGAAGGAATTCTATCAGCTCCATCCTCCAGAAGGAAATCCACAGTCTAGCAGTAATCAGTTCCATTTGTGACCCTCCCAACAAAACACTTTTTGTCTGTGATTTGTATTCAGCTTAGGACACACTGATTTCAGACCCTCTGTGGATTGTAATGTCTAAACAGCCCTTTTATTTTTAAATGCAACCAAGAAACTATTTGGCAGGGTCTGAATCTAGACCAAAATCTCCCAACTGCACAGGGGTCTGGGCTGCACAGCAAGGCAGGACACTCACAGACAACTCTGTTTGTTCAGTTTAGCTAAGAATAGGATATGAGTAAGAAATATTTTAATCTAACAAGCATCATGTTTTAAAGGGAACTTCCAGCTTTTTTGGCCAATTTGAGTGGCATGTGATGATCTCATGGTGTGGCAGCTGGAGACCAAATGAAGCTGCAGTTCTGACCACTGAGAACGGGCTGAGCTCTGCGGGTCTGGATGTGGGAACACCCTCAGGTTTTGGGATTCAGAGGCACCAATATGGGAAGGACTGAACCTGTTCCCGTGTGCAGACAACCAGGCAGCTCCCAGGACGGTGATTTAGGACACAGAACCTTCCAGGCCTTTTCCACTTGTGCACGCCTGGGCCAGGTTTCACCACCAATGTGTGGGGAAGTTGCTGCATTTCAGTGCAGTCCCCAGAGGGCAGGTTCCACACCACAAAAACAGCCCCCTATTATACAACTGGCACTAACTGGATGCTTTTTTGAGCTTTTCAGAAGAGAGGCCAAGGCTTGAACAGCATGGAAACAAAACTAACTGTCCCATGAATTCCCCAGAACAGCCCCATGGACGCAGTGCTGCAGGAGACTCATGTGGCATCTCAAAACCCCAGATTTCAGATTCCAAGACTTCCGCAGTTTTCAACTTTCACCAGCATTCAAATTCACCTACATTAAAAGAAAATTAAATTGCCCTCTCCAACAAAAAGCAAACCACAACAAAGCAAACATCCTCCAGCAAACTATTCCCTTGAATCCATTAAAAGTTGCCAAGTCAACGTTCCAGCGCCCGCTGCCCATCCCGGGCTGCCAACAGCACAAGTGGCACTTTGGGCTCCTGTTCGACACCAGCTGTGGCAAGAACTGCACCACAGGCCAGAAGTATTTCACATTCCAACAGTGTTTCACATGCCAACAATACATCACATTCCTTCACAGCTGGAGTTTTGGAAAGGGAAGGAGAAGTCCCCACTGAAAACACTTCCATAACCCAGAAGTGTTTGAAGAGCTCCGTCCCCCATGTGGGGATGGAGGAATATTGGACACAACCATGGCAAAGAGGCAGAGCATGAGCTGATAAACCCAGGGGTACAGGAAGAATCTACACATTAACCAACTTATTAGCCAGGAATTTGTTTTAATAGATGAGCAGATCAGACTCAGAAAAGGAGTCACTATTATGGCCCAGTGGGCAGGAAAACCTGGGACCAACAGCTTGGACTCTGCCTGATATCACTAAGAAAAGAGAAGCAAAACTAAATATTGTGTTTCCCTGTGTATTTTTTAGCAAAGTAAAAACTAAATCAAAAGCTTTAAATTAATTCCCTTTAGGATTTATAACTGCTGTAAGTAGAAGAAAAGTGCAGTCCTATAAAACACTAATAGGATTTTAACATGTATTGTCAAACAGAATTAGACTGCAAATAAAAGCCTTACTATGGGACACCTCTAGTGCAGAAATTCATTATCTGTAAGCAACAAATAATACAGGATAATAAGGAAAAGAATACAGAACAAGGAGAACAAAGTTGATTCCTAGCTATGCATACAAAATGTGCCTGAATGCTTCCTGGAAGCTCCAGCAAACCTCAAACTGTTTGATGTGCTGACATCTCTGGAAAACAAAAATTCTTACCACCACACAAATTCTACAGCAAGCCAATTTTTAATTATACCCATCAAAATAATAATAAAATCCAAGCAGTTTCATTCAACCTCTTTGAATCATGGAGACCACCTATGCAAATATCAACACAGCATTTGAATCTCCAGGTAACTACTGCCAATTATAAATGGGGACACTTTAGAAAATAAATTACAAGGATAATGAATCATTTTCACACACAAAGGTAACAAGGTAACTTCATGCAGTGGTTTTAAAAGCCTCCTCCTTTCTGCATTTCTCTTCTGGTTAGTTTGTGCCAAGATTTAAAAAGCAGATTTCAATTTTAAAAGAGGGAGGAAAGTGAAAAACTTCCAACCTTCCCTCTGGTCATTCCATGTAGGTATTGTGGGATTCAAGCATTGACAAGGGAATATTCTGCTGTTAAAAACAGGCTACAGCAATTTGGACAAGAATGTTGCACAAACATTTTCATGACTGTGCTCTCTCATCTATTCTGTCAAAAGGTAAATTATTTGAAAATACCTACAGACCTTTCAGAAGCATATAGTTCTACTGAGGGCCCAGTTGGCTTGACAAAAAAAAGCATTATTTATCTTTTTGCTGTCAGAAAGTTTCAGAGGGTTTGAATTCTGTAGTTATACATTGAAAACTGTAATTACAGTGGTGGCACAAATCAACAGGAGAGCAGGAACTTCCCCCTCCCTGCTCCTCCTGAGGACACAGCCCTGTGACTGAGGATCACAACATCCAACTGGGAGGAGAAAAGAGAATTTTTGTGCAAAAAATCCAACATTTCAGAATGAGATCTGCTGCTACAACATGGATTCTGCTGGTCTACTTCTTATTTAACAGAATGTGTTAGCCATCCAGCTAACACAGGTTCATCAGCTGTGAACAGGTTTACAAACAACTTACAAAGAGAGTAACTCCAGATAGGATGAGACCACCACAAAAGTTCTGTATCAGAGTTGGACAGAGAGCCCTGGAGGAGGAAAAGAGCAGGGGCTGCTCCACTGAGGCTCCTCATGGTTTCAGAAATAGTAAGCTGTGTGAGTAACCCAGTTGGAACACTCCTCCTTGGAACGTTTTGCTGAGCTGTGAGTTGTAAAAATAGATTTGTAAGCCTCAGACTTGTCCTCGCTGTCTGCAATGGATCTCTTGGTGGTGGTGGAAGAAGCTTTATTGACTTTTCCTGGGACTGATGGATTTCCATTCTCTGAGGGGAAGAAGGAATAGAATGAAGCATGACAGCTTACAGTGTACAAAGGTATTTAAACAAAGATGAAAAACAGTGTTTGAAAATTAAAACATACACATTTTTCAGGTCTCTCATAAATAGCTCCCATAACTGGACTCAACAGCCTTTAGAATTCATACTCAAAATACATTTAGAAATCTTGAGAGAGGAATTCTGTAAATCCCTTGAGCTGCAATTCAGTACTGACAACATTTATTCCTCTGTGTGAAAATTGGCTCTGAGCTCTGGTCTGAAGCAACATGAAAGCCCCCAGCAGCCTGCAGTACTGTTTAGAAATCAGCTATCAAATGCCAAAAGCAGAACTTGTGCCACACCTTCCCCAGGGAATCCCTCTGCTCCCCTTATTCTTTGCAAAGTTATGACCAACAACAAAGGTCTGCATCATTTTATATTCGTAGTAGGGAAATGCCCATCCTCTGTTTCTGATACCGTTTTTCTCAGTGTATTTTATCTACTGCTACATAAAAAAAAAAAGGGGTTTTTTTTGACTATTTCATCTCCCAAGCTGCAGAAGGGTATTTGAAAAAGCCAAGTCTGGTGCAAAGAAATAAACACAGAAACTCGACATCTTGAGTGAAACTCAGGCACAGGGGCTCCCAGGAATTGTGTGTGCAATCCCAAATCCTCACAGAATTGTGTGTGCAATCCCAAATCCTCACGGAATTGTGCGTGCAATCCCAAATCCTCACGGAATTGTGTGTGCAATCCCAAATCCTCGCAGAATTGTGTGTGCAATCCCAAATCCTCACAGAATTGTGTGTGCAATCCCAAATCCTCACAGAATTGTGTGTGCAATCCCAAATCCTCACAATTGTGTGTGCAACCCCAAATCCTCACAGAATTGTGTGTGCAACCCCAAATCCTCACAGAATTGTGTGTGCAACCCCAAATCCTCACAGAATTGTGTGTGCAATCCCAAATCCTCACAATTGTGTGTGCAACCCCAAATCCTCACAGAATTGTGTGTGCAATCCCAAATCCTCACAGAATTGTGTGTGCAACCCCAAATCCTCGCAGAATTGTGTGTGCAATCCCAAATCCTCATGGAATTGTGTGTACAACCCCAAATCCTCACGAAGTTGTGTGTGCAACCCCAAATCCTCACAGACCAGACCCTGTTCAGCTTTGCAGAATGTTTGCAATGCCACCAACAGTCGTCTGGAAAGCGCTGCCAAACCCTGGATTTGGAAGAATACAAGCCCAGAAACCTCAGGGTGCCGTGTTCACAAATTGACTCCCATGCTACTGCCATTCCTCATGGATTTTCCTTTATTTTCCTCTCTCTCCTCTTTTTAATCTCTTGCTGGTCAATATAACAGCAGCCAGAAACAGCAGTTTCAAAAGGCACTTTTTTTTTTCTTTTACACCCTCAGAAAATAACGAATTCATTTTCATTATTACAAATATGAGGCTGCTCAACATCCAGGAGCAATTATCATCATCTGGGATGAAGTATTTTTAAAAGTCTCTCCTGTATAAAAGCAGACAGCAGAGGGCAGGTCAGGCATTGCTGACAGAATTTCAGCTTCTCCCAGTTTATCTATGGATCATCACTGTCAGATTCTTCAAATTATTCTGATTTTTTTAAAATAGAGGATTTAATACTTCTCACAGAAACCTCAGACTGACCTTAAAAATGTACCCATTCTGTGTGAAAGTATCAGTATGGGGACATTAAATAGCAGAAAAATATTAAATAAAGAGAGGGCACCATCCTTTGGGTTTAAGGGCTGCCAAGTTTACTCCAAGCTTCAAGGCTGCTGTAGGTTCATCAGTGCATCCTGAAGTTCTGTTCCAGTGCTCCCAAGGACACATAGCAAATTAGCAGATAAAACGAGGACTAAAAGTTAAATAATCAGGGATTTTTAACACAATTCATCCAAATAAAGTGCCATAACATAGTTTTTGACCAGCTGTACATCAGGAAACTGCAAATTCTCCTCCACCACCTCGCAGCCAACAAAACAGACATGCCAAACCCTGGACCGTGCAAATAAGAATTTCTAAGCTCATCCATTCAAGTTCCCAAACTAAAGCAGTATTAGAATGACAAAACCTAGCAGATCTGGTCCCATTTTTCACATTAGGATTAACCACCAACCTGAACTTTTGGTGAAGACAATCTGCCTGTTTTCCCCAGAGCTGGAACTGACACAATCCTTTCCATTCTTAGCTTTTGAGGGACCTGGAGAATCTAAAAGAATAAAAAAAGCCAAAAAAATGAAATCCTGAATCAGCTTCAAGACTCAGAAGGTGACACAGAATTGGGAGCTCTATTACCTGCAGAGGTCTCTTGCTGAGAAGCTGCTCCTGCTGACTTAGATTTCTTTGATTTCTGAAACAACACAAGCAGAAACCTGGTAAGGGACTGAAAGGGGATAAAACTCCCAACTCATATTTGATAAACACACAATTGAATTCAGTACATTTTTATCTCTTACCCAGTGGAGCTTTTCTTTCCACATTTTTTGTATTATTTCTACATGGAAAAATTAATACTCTTGGGAACCCTGCAGTTACATTAAAGAAAACTACAGGACAAAACTGGATTTGTCTGGATTTAATATTCTGCTTTGCATACTTTGAAAGGTGGGCGTGTTATTATCATTTAACTGATAATCTGAACCCACACAGCAGGGCAGCAAATTGTACAACATTAATAAGACACAATTAATTGTAATCAATAAAGATGTTTTTCAAGAAAAATTTCAGGAGAATCCTGAATCTCGTATTCACTAAATTTTGTTTGGTCCATAAAAAAATTTCTCCTGGGTACCAGCCAATAACTGGACCCTCTGCTGCAGCATTGCTTGGGAAAACAGGATGCATGTAGTTAATCTAAAGTTTTTAAAAGCATCTGTGCAGCAGATTTTCCAAATTAATTTATGTTTGTACAGATTAAAAAACACAGAAAAAACCAAGAAGAATCCCATTACTGGCTTTGATTACATAAATGCCAAGCTGAAAAAGAAAGATGTATTACAACAGTCATTAGCATTACTCTCACTGGATACATTCTGAATTGTGAACATGTTTTAAGACAGCTGCACAACCTCAAAGAAAATAAATATATTTAATTCTGTTCTAAAACTCAGGAGAATCCCTGCTGTGAAGCAAAGGATTAATGCTCGAGGGAAAAAATGCCCCAGCAAATGTTGCTGCAAAGCTGAGCCAGGAGGTGGTGGCAGAGGATCACGGCTCTGCCTGCAAACGTCGCTCTCCTGGTGTGAGAAATCCACTCAATGGTTTTGGGTTGGCAGGACCTTAAAGCTCCCCATTCCACCCCTGCCACGGGCACACACACCTTCCATAGACCATTCCCATCCAGCCTGGCCTTCAGGTACCTGGAAAACCTCAGTGCAGGGGATTTCCACCTTTTGTTACGGGTGGATTTCCAAGGAGAAGTCCCATCCCAGATGTCTGTAGCTCTATGGATGTGTGTATTCATAGAGGTGTTTCACTATGGGCACAGTGGCAGAGCTGAGCTTGAATAAATTTTTGTATTAATGCCAGCTGCATCTTCCTGATGATTTGTCTCATGGGGATAAAGAAAAGGAGTTTGTGCTTCCTGCTCCAAACACAGCAAGCCCACTGAGCCTGCTCAGAAGGAACTGAGGAGGAAATAACAAACTGGGAATTGTGTTGACACTGGGACGGAGCTCCCAGGTCTCAGATGGTGCCAGTGACAGCAGGGGCTGGTTCCAGCTGCAGGGACCAGCTGGGGCACCAAGGTCACCACCTGAGGCTGCTGAGAGATTTGCAAATCCTGTCCTGAAATTCTCATCTAACCAAACAAATCCCATTTGCATGTTCCCCCACAGCACAGAGCCCCAAGACCAGGGCACGGTGTCCTTTTGTGCTGTCACCCTAAAAGCCACAACTGCCTTGGACATTCAGGTACTTCTCTGCTGAGCAGAAGTTGGGGACAGCATCAACTTTCAGATTATTCAAAATTATTTGACCCAAAGCTACAGGTGCTTTGCTAGGACCCTGTTCCTAAAGCAAACCAAGTGCAACCAACCACTGCTTTTGGGGCTGAGCACTCATCTGCCAAGATCTGCAATAGTCTAGCATCAAATTAAAAAATTTTTTTTTCCAAAACTTTTAACTACTGAGTACTGAGGGGGGGAAAAAAAAGAAAACCCACCTGAATAGACACCACGAGATTATCATTCTTATGCCAGAAGCTATAAGACATGATATGCAGAGACTATGAAAAACAGGAAACAGAACAGCAGGATTTTTATGGAAAACCATCCTTTGGATGTATTGCCCAGGCCCAGCAATGCTGTACTGGCCCAGATGAATAAAGGCCCTGTGAGGAGCAGGAATCATATGCTCCCTGGCAAGGAAAAAAGGATTTGTTTTAAAACAAACTAGGGAAATATTTGCATGGCAAAATCAAGGGATGAAACCTCCATCTCAAGTCTCAGATGCTGAAAGCATCAGACAATGGCTCACGTTCCTGAGATTCAGCTAAGTCTGAGCACCCTGGCCTGAGTCAGCACTAAAGGTTTGCTTGCTTTGGCATCCTCCAGGAAGCAGTTCAGGGAAAAACAGCAGTGCTGAAAAAATTCCCACATGCAGAAGTGTCATCTGACAGCTCAGCACCACGGAACAGCTCCCACCTCACAGGGCAGTGCAGCAGAGCTGCAAGGACTTGATTTCCACCTCATTTTACCTGGTCAGATAAAAAAATGCAAAGGCCTCAACAGCATGGTGGGAATTAGGTGGGAATCAAGTCGTTGCAGCTCTGCTGCACTGCCTGGGAAAACCACAAAACATGATAAATTTCCACACTTACATCATCAGCCCAGGAATGCACAGATCCCAACATCCTGTTTCTGGCAGAGGCCAATAAAAGACATCTTATTTTATAAGATCAAAAAACTGATGCCATCATCAGGAACTGCCACAAGAACTACAGGGATGACGTAGCTCATTACTGGAGGTAATTCATTTCAAGGAAACCCTGGAGTATTGCTGGCACAGAGTCCATTTTGCTCATTTTGAGAGCACAGGGCATTGCCTGCTGGGCAGAAGAAAGTTGAGGATGTACAACTTCAAGATGTTCTTGGCAAAATACACACAAAAAACCCCACTGCTTTTCAAAGTAGTGCTTAAATACAACACAGCTCACAGAGTAAATTCCTCCATCTGCATAAAGATCAGCAAATCTAAGAGCAGATTCATTGCAGACAAGAATTCTTCCAATTCTGTAATAAATAATGTATAAAAATCTTACCTTTTCTAATTTACTTTTAAGTCTTCTCGCCTCCATCCTCTTCTTCAGGATTTCCACATCTTCTTTATTACCATTAAGGATAATCACATCTTCCTCTTGAAAGGGAACACCACACTTGATGAAAAAAAAGGACAAAATTGCATATTTATTTTTCTGTCTCCTATAAACAACACTCTGCACTAATTCTTTTTTTCATGAAAAATAAGGTCCCTTAGTGTATTTTCTGTTCATGGGTTCCTTGCATTACTGGCACAAATGTACTTAAAAGTACTCCTAATTAGAATCTACTCCATTTTCTGAACCTCACAGCTAAAACCCAAAAGCACTTTCTGATTTTCAGTCATGAATGCATTTAAGACCTTGATGCCATTCTGCTCTAGAATTTGTCTTTCAGCTTAGTGAGATAAGAAACAAAAACTGACGGGAGAAGTTCCTTTACACTGACCAGGGACGCCACCTTTGGTGTTATTCCTCTACATGTGGAACAGACTGCAAGTTTTTCTCTTCAGCTGGTAGACAGGAAAACGTGAAGGTGTTGTACTATACTTATTATTATTATTATTATTTCTATACTGTGGGGATAAAAAGGGGTCACAAAAGCAGAATAATTCATTACCCTTGCCTTGCTGTCTCATTGGATTGTACCACAGAGAGCAGACCCTTATCTGATTTATCAAACACTCCCAAGTTTCCAACTACTTTCATAAATTAATCTGGATAATGGCTGTAATGTGCTCTGTGTACTTCCACATTTGTTTCATGGTTGAAGGCACAGATGTTTCCCTGTGCACATTTGCAATCATTTGATGTATGAGCACATTTGACCATGATGTTTTCTTGTCCAAGATCTCAATTTGCTTGTTTTTTGGTTGGGTTTTTTTTCTTTTTTTTTTTGGTTATTTGGTTGGTTTTGGGGGGGGGGGGTTTTTGGGTTATTTTGTTAAATGCAGAAGCTTTCTGCTAATCTGCAAGATTAATTTATAATCCTGCCTCTGCTATTACTCTTCTTCTTTTTCTAAACAAAGGTTTCGAAAGGTTACTCCTGTATTTGCAGTAGGAATTAAACAAATGAAAGGACATATGGGCAGGACTTTGCTCAAAAGCTGAGCACAGCTTCAAAAATGAACCTGAACCCAAGTGGTCAGATTGAGAGGAGAAGCAAGGAGGCACAGGAGGGCAGGCAGGAAGAGAAGTCACACACAACAAATACTTTTCCATTTCTACTCAGTGAGAAGTCTTGGCCTGGTCTGATCTCACACTTGGGAGTGAGAAGGCTCCAAAATCAAGAAACCCCACAAATTCAGTTCTAGAAGCCCCACAATTTCTTTTCTAGGGTGTTTCCTAATACAGCATTTTTCAAACCTATTTTGTCAGTAGATTCTAATTTTATTAAATGTTGCATTTTGAAAGAGCAACCAAATCCAGGTTCCCATCTGGAAAACACAGGTGGAATTGTTCAAAACTGAAAAGTATTTACAAGAAACAGGGAAATAAAGACAGTGTTCTCTTTCCATTCCCTGAAACAGGTAATTTTTTGCCATGACAACATTGGATTATGTCAGAGACCATATCCTTCCAAACATCTTAGTGTTTTAATAATGAGATAAAAAGCAGAAAGAAATTTCAGTTTTGCAAATTCAGATGTTTGCTCTTTCAGATTAATTAAGGTCTTGGGGTAGATGTTTGTTTTATGATATCACAGCGTCTCCTTTGCTGTACCTTGTTTATTTTGGGACTTTAAACATATATGAAGGTACTTGCTATAGTTCTTAGCACCTTGAATAGAGGACATTCCTAAATGAGATAGTTCTTATCTTTCTTAAAGTATAAAACACGGAATTTTTTAAGAAATAATGAACTCTTTATTTAAGATGACTTCCTGAATTCTAGAGTTTACAGTTTCGGCTGCCTAAGACAAGAGTTGTATACTATTTCTTTGTGTAAATTACATTGACACACTGATTTTTTTATAGCATCTAAAATGTAGTTCTATGCATGACTACTCCAGTCTTAATATAATACAAATAAACAACAGGCAAATATGTTTTCATATCTAAATGTTTACACCAGTGCTACAGTTTAATGTCTTCAGAGAAACCTAAAGACTCTTTAGCAAATTTTAAACACTGAGTTCCTGCAGCGCTCCTGAACATGACCATTACTAGGAAATGCACAATTCCCACCAGGATATGGGACATGGATGGCCAAAACCTGACTGTCCCTCTTTAAACAGGGCAGGTATTTAGCAAAAGGACTGAACATCACAGATCATCTCACTGTTCATCTCCCAGCCACACAAACTTGTGTATTAAAGATTATTGTTGCTTGCCACAGTTAACTAAACAAGTTTTAAGAGAAAGAATTTTCCAGAGGTTTAGCCATTAAAAGTTCAGTAGTGTCAGATTTGCAGAACATGGTTTTTTACATTGTCACCCTACCCAGACATGCAAGGGGTCAGAGAGTAAAGGACAACCTGGGAGCAGTGGAAATTTCCCACCTACTGATTCACAGAACATGAACTTCCACTCAGCAGCTGCAGCATCTACTTCAAAACCAGTCCAAGAAAAAGCCCCAATTTACAGAGTTTCTCTTAAAATCACTGATAATTTTGTACCTGTCAAACCTGCAGCTGTGCTGTAACTTACTTCGAGGTTTTCTCTCCATTTATTTCTGAACAACATGGTATTTTTATCAGAAAGTTTCCTCCCAATCCCAGTACATTTAAGCTCAGCTTTCAACTTATTAAACCCCCTAAGAACATTTAAAAGGCTGTAACAGCAAACCCTATGTGTGTGAAGGATGCTCCAAAGCAATCTGCTGCTCCATAGCAGGGACTGTAAAGTAAAGCACACCTTTATTGGCACCAGAGAACATGCAGGGCTCAACACCTCCATGTTCGTGTCTGCCTGTGGTTCATTTTACACAGACTTTTATAATTTTACAATTCTGGCATGTGCCTTGTTTGCTTACCTAGAAGTTAAGAGCCGTAAGGGCTGGGGTCTTACACAACTTGTGGTTTCTTTATCTCAGGGTTACAAACACGGCACATGGTCCTATCACAGAGATTCATCACACACACCTAACTTTACTGTTAGAAGACTTTTATTCTGTATATACCTATGCTTTATTGATTATATTCCATTTCCTATCCATTACAACACAATTTGTTTTTCTAGCCTTTTGTATCAGTTCCCTTTCTTATTTTCCTGGCCCAGCAGGGCTGGACCTTTGCTCACAGAAGCGTTTATAGACAGAGCAGTCACACTTAAGCCTCCTCCTTGTCTCCTTACCCCACCAGGGTTAGACCCTGTTTTGCAGAAGTGGCAGCAGTTACATTCAACCCCTTCCTTTTTTACCTCCTTAGCCCACTCAGGGCTTCATCCCTGTTTTGCAGAAGTGGTTACATTTATAAAGGCACTCACCCTTAATTCTTTCGCTAACTTACACCTTCAATTCTTTCGCTAACTTACGCTAAGGTGCTTATCCCAAGCGAGGTCTGTGTTTCAAGGAAACCTTCCATTTATTCTCATTTCAGCCTCCAGCCACTGCAAATGCCCGGCAGCAGCAATTCCCTGCTGGAATTCTTGGCTCCGAACTGGAAAGTTTCGGCAGGCGAATAGTTAAGGGCAGGCGGAGGAAGAGGAGGAGGAGGAGGAGGAGGAGGAGGAAGAGGAGGAGGCGGGTTCCCAGTTTTCCCAGCCAGCGGGCTCAGCTGTCACAGCCCAGGGGCACAGGTTAAAGGCTCGGGGGCACAGCAATTATTCCTGCTCCTCGGCAATTCTCCTCCTCCGCATCCACCCGTCTGATTCCAGCCCTTTCCAGGCTGCCTCGGCCGGAGAAGTTTCCCCGCTTCCTGAAGCTACCGAGAATTCCTGCGGGATAAATATGCTAAACATTGCAGGGAAGGCGGGGTGAAAACATTCCCGTTTAATGGTTAACTGGGATCGGGATGAGGGACACCGGCTCCTGCTGAAGGACAATGAGACCCTGGATTTATCTTTATTATGCTGCCGTCTCCTGGCTAATTCTGGACGAGGTAAGGCTGCATCAGTTGCATCGCAACATTTCGGTTTTTGCTTTTTCCTTATGTAAAGTGGCAATTTTTCTTAGAAAATACTCAAATCTGCAGTAAGGTTAATGTTTTTTCCCTTCTTCACCTTGTCACGGATGCACAAAAGGATGGAGATCATTACTTCTAATTGTTTGTATTCTAAAACTCACAGTATTTATGCAACTTAATTTTTTTACAGCCCTGTAACTTAAGGGTTTAAATAGCTTTCATAGTGTTTGTTTTAAATTACTATGAGGTCAAATACACAAGAAAAAAGAAAAACGTAACAGGAAAAATAGCAAACATGAACACTAAAACTCCATAAATTTGTTGAATATGTCAATTCTAATGCAGTGTTTTAAAATCAGAATGGTTTAAATAACTGGGTTTGATGGAGAAATGTTTTTACTCAATGCATCTCAAAACCCAGAAGCAGACTCTGTATCCTGACACCCGTTTAAACAAAAAACAAAACAATGGAAAAAGCACTTAAAAACATTTATTTTAACATTTTTTAAGGACTGAATCAGTCCTCCCCGTTTATAAAATGTCTACATTAATGACTGCATAAATACCTTTCAAACAAAAAAAAAATAAAAAAAGTTGAATTAAGTATTTAATGCTTTTTCAGCATATTATTAGAAGATGAAGCATTCCCAAGTCATTTGTCTCACTAAATCACGAGGTCATACAAAACAAACTTTATCTAAACTTTAATATTAAGCAAATGCAAAGAGCACAGAGAAAACAGAACGTTTAGAGGTGCAGTGATGCAGTCCTAAATGCCATGGCAGGAAGAAACAGCAAAAAGCAAAACGAGTTGTTACAACAAAATGCACAGCCAAGTATGTGCTAATGGGGTCTCAGTGAGCTGAGCTGACATTTCACAGGCTTTTTCCAGGCATCATCATAATTCCCCTTTCCTCTGGAGTTTACTTTGTTAATTGAGATGGACTATCTTAGGCTTACAACAATTTTCTGTTAAGTAATATCCTTAAAAGCATCCACGAAGGTGCTTGAAAATCCCTATTTCTTAAAAAAAATTCATACAACTTCATCCTCCAGATTTAGAAAACCTGTGCATAACATAAGAAATGCTGAGTTTCAAAGACATTCTGCTAACATAAAATACCTATCATGGCGCTCTTGCATAATAAGACTCAAGGGCAAGATAGTCCCAGACTGGGTTATGGACAGTGGACATTCCCGACGGGATCTCTTGCTCCTCAAGGGCAGGAGGAAACCTGGGAGAATAATCCTTGCCAGCAGACAGGGGTGAGAGGATCCTGCTAAACAACAAATTTCATATCCAGTGGCACTGAGAGCTGCAACTCCAGCTCTAAATCTGGTAAAACACTACCAAAACACCACTGCTTTCATTCCATAATATCCCCTGAGGCTGAAAGATGTCAAATTCTGTTCTTGCAGGCCAGGCTTCATCATTCAGCCGTTCTCCATAAACATGTTCACACTGCAGAGGAATTGCTACCTCTTACCTGATTATGGGGTGTTTGTGTACTTTTATGCTGCCATAAAAATACAATTTCTAGCTGTCACACAGTCCAGTAGGAAAAAATCCATAGTAAACACTTAACAGCCCGAAACAGCCCCAGAAGCTATTACTTGAAGGGTAATAAAAATTCAAGTGTATGAAACAAGCAGGTTCCAGCTTGGCTCCCTAGAACTACACTTTGCAACCTGTATTTAAGGAAAAAACCTGCCAAGCACCCTCGTTCTGCACAGATTCAGAGAATATTCCGAGTTGGAAAGCACCCACAAGGATCACTGAGTCCAACTCTCAAGTCAATGATCTGTACAGGGACTGAACCCACAATCTTGGTGTTAAGATGTTTTATATTTTAGCAGGTATAAAACCCCAAATATTTCTACAGCTGCCCACTGTCTTTAGTGTAATTCTTATATTCAGAATGAACCTTCCCTGTGACATCCCAGAGATCTCGTGACATTCACTAATTCAGAGGAATCTCAACGTTCCTCCTGCAATTATTCCCTCAGAATAAAGAGTTTGTCCGAGTCCAGCTCCACAGAAATCAGTGTTTCCCCAATTCCAGCCCCTGGGTACGTAATGGTCCTCCTGGAAACCCCCTCTGGGCTGAAGCACAGGATGTATTTCATTTTTACTGCAAAAATCCTGCTTTTCACCTTGCAGTGGCATCCCTGTTCTCCTGCTTTCTGCACAGCATCGAAAGGTTGACACGGACTGGATTTGCTGCAGCTTTTTGTTCAGATGGATGGAACGCTCCCATCAAGGTTGTTTACCCAGTAGATGGATCCCTGAGGAGCTTGAAGGCAAAAATATTCTCCTGGGAGCTGATTTCCTCATGTTTTTCTTTGAGCTGCTGACAGAACATCCCAGGAAAATGGACGAGTCCTCCACCTAACATACAACTCCCCTTTCTGGAATGCTCAGTGGAAAAGAGGCACCATTCCAGCATGAAATCCAGTGCATACCAGTATGGACCAAAAGATAAATACATTCTTTCCCATAAGCCTAAAAGGATCTTAAAAATGTGGGAATATGGAGTATCCCTTCGCTTGGTTCAATTTGTGTTCTTAATGCTTTTGAAGTTTTATGTCTTGTTGCTACTTTAACTACAATGCCCTCTTTATTTTCAAGCTTTTAAGGGAGATACTGATTTTTTAATAAAAAGAAGTATTTTCCACCTCCTTCTAATGAAAACCTTGAGGCTTCTAACCACAGCAGCATTCCTTTAATGAACTATCTTTATAAAAATCCATGTTTCTCTGTTCCCATGTAAAGCCAAATACTACATGATTTTGACAGCTGCAAAATGTAAAATATTTCAAGGTGAAATGAGAATTTTGTTTAAAAAAATCATTGATTAAAAGAAGAGAAAATTAATTACCTTTAAAATAAAATGAAAATCTGTTAGAATTTAACTATTAAGCTTAATGGCAGTTGATGGACCTTCTCCTTGGTATTTTTCTCTAGGAATTTTGATACCAAATGCTTCAAGGACAAAGACTTCATGTAATTGCTGTGGGATTCAGGACTGCTGCACTCTCATTCTTCTGACTGTTCAACAAGGTAAAAGTAAGGAAAAAACCACAATGGAAAAACTCCTGTGCCAATATGCTGTAAATTGGTTATTTCTGAATGCCAGTACTGGCAGTTGTGTCCTTAGCTCAGGCTATGCACATATGCCAAAAATAAGAAATGAGCGTTGTCCCCATGTTCAGTTTTCCAAAGCACTAACACAAAGATGTCAGAGGGGAAAAAAAAAAAAATCTCAGAGTCAGAAACATTTGCTGACTTTATAAGGATAAAACCCAGTGTATTTTGTGGATTACGTTTTAGTCTCTTCCTTCTGTTTATTTAATAAGTTTTCTGTTGATTTAATTTACTGAATTCTGATCCTCTGGCGGAACTTCAGGTTTCCCAGGCCTTGAGGAAATCTCAGCAGCAGTTGTTCCTCAGCACTCAGAGCTCACTTCTTCCCTGGGGCCCTGGGCTCACCCAGACCTCAGAGCACAGAAAACTCCCACCTGATGGGCTGAGCCCTGCCTTGGGCAAGCAGTGAAGAATTCAAAGCCGTTTTGGGTTCTTTTCTATCATTTTGAGATAGTTTTGTCCTGGAAAGACAAAATTCCTACCTCATGGCTGTGCATTCCCAGGGGCTGAGTGCACTTAGCATGGGCACACACAGATGCTCCTGGTAGTAATCCCAGCATTTAAAAATGCAGCACTAACATGGCATCCATTTAAAACAATAAACAGAAAGGTTCTCTTGCTCGCTCTATCTCACTTTTCCTTGCAGATGATCTGAATGTTTAATTGGACTATGATAAGAAGACAGGATCTGGAAATAAAAGATGAACCCACTTCATGCAAAGAAATCAAGATTTTTAGTGTGCGTTGCTGTCTGTACATTCATCTACACCTTCTTCTACCTAAAGGTTCCACTTTATGAAGAGCCAAATGACCAAAAATTCCAAGTCAAAAAAGCGGAGTGTGGTTTTTACCCAGATGAACTTTGCTCAGCTCTTTTTGTGGGGAAACCTGCAGCCTTTAGAATTGGAAACTTTTGTCAGAAGTCCTACCAGTCCAAACCACTCAGCTGCATTCACACTTCCTGCAGCTGCTCCACAGTCCTGAAGACTCTGCATTTTATCACCAGACCCCTGTCAGATGAAGAAGGAAATTTCTCCTTGGCGTACATTATTACAATTCACAAGGAGCTGGAAATGTTTGTGAGGCTGCTAAGAGCTATTTATATGCCTCAGAATATTTACTGCATCCATATTGATGAAAAGTCACCCAGAGATTATAAAACTGCTGTACAGAACATTGTTAACTGCTTCGAAAATATTTTTATTTCCTCAAAAAGAGAACATGTTGTTTATGCAGGGTTTTCAAGATTACAAGCTGATATTAACTGCATGAGAGACCTCGTTAACTCCAAAGTTCAGTGGAATTACGTTATTAACCTGTGTGGTCAAGATTACCCCCTGAAAACAAATAAAGAAATTATACAATACATAAAAAGTAAGTGGAATGGTAAAAATATCACTCCTGGGATAGTCCAACCACTTCACATAAAACACAGGACAGAGGTCAGCTACAGGGAATACATCCATTCTGGAGTGCCATACGTGTATCCAGCAAAGATCAGGAAAGCTCAACCTCCTCATAACCTGACAATATATTTTGGCAGTGCCTATTACATCCTCACTAAAGACTTTGTGGAGTTCACACTGAGTGATGCCCGGGCAAAAGCTCTGCTGGAGTGGTCAAGGGACACCTACAGCCCTGATGAGCACTACTGGGTCACCCTCAATCGTTTACCTGGTAAGAGTTTGTCACTTCTGCCACAAATAACCCCAGCAGGGCAAGGCCTCGGGCAGGGAGAGGCTTTGAGCTCCAACTCGGAGCTTAACAGCGCTGAATTGCAGAAATAAAGTCATTTCTTCAGCTTTGGTGCTGCCCTTTTGAAAAGTCGCATCTGGTGGCTGAGAAACAAAGCTTGATTGCAGGGAAGTGCTGCTGCAGTGCAGACCATGAGCTAGAAAAATGCTGGCTAAAAAGTTTCTTTGCTGCATGAAAGCTTTTGCTCTC
The DNA here is from genome assembly GCF_017639235.1 of Corvus kubaryi. Lineage (NCBI taxonomy): Eukaryota > Metazoa > Chordata > Aves > Passeriformes > Corvidae > Corvus > Corvus kubaryi. The sequence continues at coordinate 2,632,384 of NW_024580668.1, read as the reverse complement.
AAGGAATAAAAAGAGCAGTAATACTGACAATGATGTCTGTTCTTACAACATAAATATCTGCAAATAAAGCCATAATCTCACTACTGTTAAATGTCTTCAGCAATGAAAATTTCCCCTATAATAAGTAAAAAAGAACTTATCAGAGCCTTTTGTTTTTAAAGATGCTCCAGGGGCTACACCCAATGCAGGCTGGCAAGGAGACCTAAGAGCCATTAAATGGAAAGATCAAGAAGGAGCCTCACACAAGGGCTGCAAAGGTGATGTGAATTTTGATCGTGAACTCAAGTTTGATTCACTGATGAGCATTAATTGGTGATTACATACTATTTAAACCAGCTATTAAATGTGCCTCAGTGGTCATATATAATTTATTTTGGAAGTATTGAATAAAACAAGGCACCCTATAAATTACTGCACCGTATCCATTGAAGGAGATATACATTATATTAATATCTTAGTTACGTATTTTCTATAATAAAATATTACTGATATTTTATATATTTGGAGATGAACACAGTATCCATACACTGACAACCCTTCCTGCAGCCCCTAATTACCAGGGCACTGATTTGACTGAGCAGTTGTCAGTGGAGGGGCTTTACCTGACAGGGATGTTTGTCAGGTACTTCCATCAACATTGGGTTAAATCCCTTCAATTTGAACAACAATAAAAAAGAATAGTGCTGAGCACATGGAAAGCATGCAGAAATAATTAAAATCTCTAAGTGTGCAAACTGAGCACAGGTGTGATTGTGCAGGGAATCCCAATAAGGAGATCAGAGCATCTGATGCCCAACTACAAGATTTTATTAAGCAGAGCAACATGGCAGGGAAGCAGCTGGAGGTAACAAACATAACAAACATAAACCCAAAACCTTGTCTTTATAATACTGTAGCATTATCCTCCAGCTCCATTTCCATGATGCTCTAGCAGAAATCAAAAGGTGAAAAAACTCTTTCTAAAAAAAATGCTTCAGTTCATCTTCCTGCTGCTGCCACCTCCCTCCCGTTTGTCTCTGCAGGTCATTACGTCAGAGACATCTGCATCTACGGCCTGGGGGACCTGCAGTGGATTATTGAGTCCCCTCATTTGTTTGCCAACAAATTCGAGCCTGCACGGAACCCGCTGGCGATGGAGTGCCTGGAGAGGCGGCTGCGGCTCAAGGCGCTGCGCCAGGCTCAGGCGCCCATCGAGGAGCACTGGCGCCTGCAGGAGCACAGCCACTTCAACATGCAGCTGGATGGGGGAGCTTAACCCACTCCCAAACTTAATGTGCAGCATCCTGGCAGAAAACACGGACATTTATAGCCACAGGCTTCACTCGAAGGGTAAAGCACAGTGCTGTACTCCCAGAGAAATAAACAGGTTTTCTTTATTCCAGTAGCGATGGGTTCATTCCCAAAGAATGTCTGAATCTATGCTGAAGACCAGGGGGGAAGTTCATAATCCATTAAATGACTTCTTTAGCTGGAAAAGTCAATGTTCCTCATGTTCACAGCCAAAGCATGACTAACTGGCATGAAAGTAATAAAATGGAAGCAGTGACTGAACAAAGACAAAATATGGAGAAATAACAAATTAAAGTCACGGCCAGTGAATGTCTTATGAAGTGTTTTGAATAACGAAGCTGCTAAACGATGCTAAAACTTCCGAGCTTGTACATAAGTGACAACCAGTTTCTGACACAGCCCATGCCACCGGGGGGTGTGGGTTTGTTTTTATTTCCCATGGCCAGCTGCATCCCTAATTTCATTTTGTAGCATGGCAACATCACTGCTGCCCTTCCCAGGCTTTGCTCCCAACAACAGAGGGATCCTGCAATGCATGTTTGTCTTAAAGTCACTGTTCTGAGTCTCTGCAGGAGTTTAGGGCAAGGAGACAGGGAAAATCTGAGGCCACGGATTGCAGGAAAACTGAGCAAAAAGCCATTTTTCAATCATTTTTCCATCTCAGTGTACCTGACTGAGGGAAGCAGAGAGCCTGCAGCAAGTGCAGTAACACATGGCAGGGACCAGGAAAACTCACTTGATTAAGAACTACAAATCATAAATAAAAATAAAATAAATAAATGCAAATACATTTTAAAAAGGAGCAATTTCAATGTAATCTTCAATATGCACCCAAAACATCGCTGAGTTTTTACAAGAAAACTGACTACAGATCGAGCCTATTCCCAGAAAAATCAAATGACCCAACAACAGGACATGAAAGTTTCTTGTTACAAACTTATTCCCAGGTTGCCGGGCCTTTACTCCTCATTTTCCCACACAAGTCTATTGGAAACATCATTTCTTGCAAATGAACTTTAACCTAAAGAAAGGCCATCTGGTCCCTATTTATTTACAAACTCAACCCAAAGGCGTGTGCTCAGTTCCATGGATAATCCAGGACTTATCTTGTGGCTAAATATTGCTGGAGATGCTTTTTATGGAGGGAAATAAAGCTAAAAAAGAAAAGGAAAATAAAAGGCACGCACATGTTCACGCTGAGCTTGTTGAGAGTCTCTCTCCAAACCATTACTGAAGCTAATGGGTCTCTGGCATGTATTAATCATAGCAATATTCATAATTAATTTCTCTCCAGTCCACTCAAGGGCACTGCCAGCATTTATCCACTCCATGATGTCTTTTAAAACGGGAATGGAACGTTCCTTATTGCCATCATTGCAGCAAATCCAGTCCCCAGCTTTCACCCTGGCACCACCACACAGAACAACTGTGCGTCACTTCCAAATTGAATTAAAATTAAATATTCAATAGCCAGGCACTATATATCACAGGCTCCTTTTGCAGAAATTGAACCAGGCAAAAACCCTACACAAGAAGGCCTCTTAAAAGACCATTTTGGTATGACTTTACCCATATCAATCTAGGAAAATCTCTGCAGCATGACCCTCTTTGCTTAAAGGATTTTGTACTTGAAACAAAATTTTAGGGAAATCATCGTTGAACCATTCTCAATCAGTAAGAAATAGTATTCAACTCAGTATTGTGATTACCATGACCACATTACCTCCTTGAAACACACATGAAAAGCCTTCATGAATTCTGTGTTGTTATGTTAAGAGTAGATCAATCACAACTTTTAGACCTCAGCAAATGTTTGCTAATTTTGGTGCCCTAAGAGCAGAAAGTGCCAAAGTGACCCTGGTTCCAGGAACCACTGCTGCACACACAGCTCTGGATCTGACAGCCACGTGCGTAAATTCTGTTTTAAAAAGCTTTCTATCTAAATTAAACATGGCATGAAGTGTTTGATATGGCACAGAGCTTCGTAGTTAGGGCACCATTTCAAGTGTGTATTTAGTTGACTCTGAAAACAAGTCCAAAATAAACTTTGAAGTGATCCAAGAAAGTACATTTTAAATGTAATCTTGTCCTTAACTTTCAAAGTGACTCCCAGGACTTCCACCACCAATTCCATGACCTCTGTCCTGTCTCCAAACCACTTCTAGCGTACTTTTAGATCCATAGGAACTTCTTAAGAGAGCCAGCTTCCAGATTAAAGCATAATTTCTGTCAAATAGCAGACTTCCAGTTAGCAGGCACCAAAAACTGCCCATGCAAGAACCTGGGAGCCACAAAAATTCCAAAATATTTGGGCACCACCAAAATCCACAGATCACTACAAACTTGTAATCTCCAACATCCCATCAGATACAAAAAGAGGGAGCAGAGACAGTCTTGCTTGTTCTTTTGATTTTAGGCTGTTGGTGAATTAACCAGCTTGCTCCAAAGTGCAAATTTTAAACTGACAGATTCCATCACAAATAATTCTTCCTGAGGAACAGGAAGCAGGAGGCAGCAGTAATCCCAATCTGCAGAGCTGCTGCTACAGAATCCACATCTGGAAGCAAAGTTATTTCTCTTCCTGCTGACTGAAATGTGACTAAGTCACATTTTAGCATGTGACAGTGTTAAGAGTTTAAATTTTCCCTTCTTACTGATCAAAAGCTCAAAAATATGGCTCAAACAAAATCCACTTCTGTGTAAAAATGTATTACAAGATGTATTTGCACTCCTAAGTTGCTCTGTTTCAGACAAAAGCTCTTTTCCAACTCTTTTAAACCTAAGTAGAAGCTATACAATTTGTCCCAAGCATTTCATCTACCGAGCCTGCTCTCCAACTTAAACCAGCACTAAAAAATTCTCATTGCTCTTTCAACAAATCTTTCAAACCCGTGAAGTTTTATATCTTGGCAAGACAGTTCAAAGCATTTACCCTGCAGGCAATGAGAGACAATCTTTCTCAACACTGCTCCAGTGTCTGACTGGTCCTTTGGCTTAGAGTTTTCACATTTGAATGTTAGTTTTTAGGTGAATCCTTCAAAATGCTACTTAAGATGTGAAGAAAGAACAGCTTCTTTTCAAGGTAAAGCACTTCAAGAATGGTCTCACACATTTATTACAGTTGCTTTACTAATGGGCCCCCACCCATGACAGTTTCCTCTCCCATTTCTGTGCTTTCCTCTGCTACCACTACAGTCTTTTTAACAATTCCAGTAGAGCAGATAATGCATGTATTTCATATTGCCAGCTCTTCATGTAAAGTTTCTTTGAGGCAAAAGAAAGAGAACTCTGAAAGCCTGGTTCCTCCTCCCTAGACTCCATAAACTCCTTCAAATCCAGTACTGTGGCAAAGGCTGTTGAGAGAAGCCAAGGAATGCTCAATCCTTCATCGTCTTGGTGTTTCCCATTTCCTTGGATCAGACAAAAATCTGCACGTGCATCCTGTTTGTCCTGAACACTTATTTGGTGACCTGCACACCACTGGGCAAAAGGATTTCTCTGTTTCATGTGTGAGCTGCCACAGTAAAAACTGAGCTCAAAACTGAGCAGTGAGAGGTCTGCTGGATACCTGCATTCAGTTTGGAATGTTTTCAGTGTATCCTTACAGCATCTCTGTCCAAAGTCCTGTGGGAAATCACTGCTGTTCACGAGGGAGCAGACTGGGGAGGCTGCTCTGGGGGCTCACAGGAGAAGGGCACACCCAAAAAAGAGCTTTGAAAGAGCTCCTTGAGAGTTTTGGAAGAGCTCTCCTGAATTCCACACTTGTGGGGATGGGAATGGCCACAGAGCTCCAGCACTGACATTTCTCCAGTTTTACACCCATTGCAAACCTCCGGGATGAGGCCAAAACACAGATTCTGCTGGCTGAGAACTGAATACAGAGTCCCACAGTGAGACAGAATTATCCTTTTTAAACCTTCCTCATGTCACTCTCGGCACACACAAGTGAGATGGGCACAGGCTGAACACAGACAGTGGCAAGGCCAGGAAAAAGAAAATGCTGTGGCTCACATAGGCTGCATTTTGCTCCAAAACCATTGCAACTCTTACAACAGTTAACAGCAGCAGAACATCTATGAGACAACCCATAACATTCTATACTTTAAATTCTTTTAGCATGTATCAGAAGTGGACTGTATTAACTGGTAACAGGTTCTAATCTGAGCATATACAGTGCACAACACTTCACTTTTCCTTCATCATTAGTTCTGGTTCATTTTCCTGTATGTCCCATTGCTGCATAAATGCAGAATGTGCTGCTAATTAGTGCTTTGGATATAAACCAATTGTTAGATGCCACAAAGCACAGCAACCACTTCTCTCTGATCCTGTTTAGAAGAGTTCTATTCTCCTTGATTCTGAAGGAGAACAGTATCAGAATACACCCAAAAATCGACCAAATCACTCTTTGACCTTAATCAATGTGTTCTCTCAGCTGGATAACATTGTCTTTGTGCATCAAAATCCACTAATGAGAAGATGACAGACTAAATATTATATCCCTTTAATTATTTCTAGAAGAATCTTTCTGAATATTGTGAAGAATTCCCATGTAGGTGAAACCAGCTTCATGGAAATGTGGCTGTGCTAAATACTGAAAAAAGCTAAATACTGAAAACCATGTGGGATTCATTTGGTTTTTATAAGATTATCAGTCTGGCCAAACCATGGACAAAATATCTCATTCCTGCATCTACTGCTCTGGTTACACCCATCCATCAACAAAAATTTGGATGCAAAAAAAAAAAACCAAAAAACCAAAAAACAAACAAAAAAACCAACCAAAAAACACCTCATTAAAAATAAATGAGTATCTGCCAAGAGGAAACGAAGCCATTAGGACAGAACAGAATGAGCACTGCAAGCAGCAACATGAGAATAAACCTTCTATCCAATAGCCAACAATTTACCAACACAAGTTTTCCCTTCACAGGTCTTGTTTAATATAAATATATTCCATATTTCATCCAACATCAGGGTGTTCACAGAAAAATAACTGCTCAAGTGTGGCAACTCCAGCACAAATCTTGCTGATAATGAAAGCAGTGATAGGAAAAAAGAGTATTTGCTAATTTCATCATTGTCCTTAGAAACCTGCACAATGAGATCAGCAATGTGAAATGAAGTCTGTATTTTCTACAATAAATCATGGCACTGCTGAGAATTCTACAAAGTTTGCCCCACTGAAAAATGTAAAAAAGCAGCACCCAATGTCCTTTAAAAATTCAGGGGTCAAAACATATCCTGAAAATACAGCCAGTTTAAACACAGAACAGACACTGCTAAGACACAAGCCATGTGGATTCAGGAATCAAAAATAACCAAACAAAAACCCCACAACCAAAGCAATCACTGTTTTAAAAACTGAAATTAGAACCAAATATTGGGAAAAAAATGGAAATTCTAAAGTAGTTACAGCAAAATCCAACTCTAAGAACAAAAATACTTATTTTTACAATTATTTAAAAACACTGTGTTATTAAAAAAAGGCCATGTAGAAGTACTTGAGGCCATCACAGAACAGAACTTTTACAAGTTCCATTTCAATTTGCACATTCAGATTAAAACTCCCTCTTCAGAGCAGTGACTGCAATTGTATCTACACACACATGGCCCCACTGCTTCTGCAGCTGGAAAAACTCACCTTGTGACAAACTTCTGATTTGATTTCTTTGAGAGCACGCTCAGAGAACACACAGCCACAGTTTCTCAGGAAGCAAAACCTTCAAAGAAAAGATAAAATACACAATGATTTTAAGAAAACTCAGAGAGATCTGTGCAGTGCTGACTGGGCTGGCAGGTCACAGCTCACTTTCTTTACAGTTCTTGCCCTTAATCAAACTATCAGCACATTAAAATAGGTAATTAATTAATTAATTATTAAACTGCACAGTGTAAGAATTCAATGAAAAATATTGAGTACATTAAAGCACAACATGCATTTTGTTTTTTTATCTTGAGTATCTCCTGGCTAATCCCTCTCTGGAGGAAGAAATGGCTGTGAACCATTCAGCTGTGAACTCATCCTCTTCTCATCCCTCAGGGGACAGACAAAGAAGTAACCTGGGTGTGAGGAAATTCCCTGCCCCAGAGCAATAAAATGGAGAGATATTGCAGGGTTGGAACAGGCAGCCCATCTCCATTCTGATCCTAACACAGGGAGGGGTTACAATGTGAGGAGAGGCTGAAAGAGCTGGGATTGTTCAGCTTGGAGAAGGGAAGCTTTGGAATGACCTCATTGTGGCCTTGCAGTGCCTGAAGGAGCTGCAGGAAAGATGGAGAGAGAATATTTACAAAGAATGGAAGGACAGGACACAGGGAATGGCTTCCCACTGCCAGAGGGCAGGGATGGATGGGATATTATGAAAAAATTCCTCCCTGTGAGGGTGCTGAGGCCGTGGCACAGGGTGCCCAGAGCAGCTGTGGCTGCCCCTGGATCCCTGGCAGTGCCCAAGGCCAGGCTGGACACTGGGGCTTGGAGCAGCCTGGGACAGTGGAAGGTGTCCCTGCCCATGGCAGGGGTGGCACTGAAGGGGCTTTAAGGTCCCTTCCCACCCAACCATTCCATGATTCCAACTGCTCGATGTGACTCACAGGGAGCTCACATCCCATCTCCTGTGGTTCAGCCCCCAAACAACGTTTAATCACTTTTTTCCTACCAACATTGCCCTCTGTCTACTCCTTTATTATACATCTAAACTCATTCAAGAAAAGGTTAACTTTTATCTTTCCTCTTGAATATAACGTGAAAGGACACCCAGAAGTCCCTTGAACTCCCTGCAGACACACACACAGAGATGCCCCACCAAGGCCTGGGTTAGCACCTGATTGACACCATTACCCACTCAATTTGCCCTGCTGTGTGCTCAGTTTGCCCAGGGGCCACTTTCCAGGTTGCAAGGCTGACCTGTGCCTGCCGTTCATCTCCAGCCCCACCACGGGGCAGATGAACCGTGCACACTGCAGGTCATCGTACTTGTCCCCCTTGATGCTCTCCTTGTCCCCACTCCAGGCTGGGTTATCCACCAGGTTCAGCTCGGTCACATTCTGAAAAATAAGAATGCAAACCTTAAGCTTTTTGCCCCACTGATTTTGATTGTGTTTTGCTGTTTTAAACCTTTTAATACGTAGTGAGAGCACAAGGAAGTGGAGATTTTACAGCATGACTGAACTTCCACTCACGATTTTAACCTTTTATTTTAACTTTTCATGTTAGACACAACCTGGTTACCTTAATGCTTTTGATATGGGACGCAGATTCCATGGGGGTTTTATCAGGGGATTTGTCCAACAAAAATTCAATGATGGCATCTTTGTTGTACAACCTGTAACACGAAAGTTGCAGTGGTTACATTGGATTGCCATAATGTTCTGTATTTATAATTTATTTTTACTCCTGAGGTGTCTGTGGAAACATTCCCACCTGCCCAGCTCACAGGCCACGATGGGCCGACGTAGCTTCTCCTGGCTCAGGGCACAGTAGAACCACCTGGCCACCAATTCTGCAACTTTGTCAACCTGGAAGGGAAGAAACCCTCATTACTTTAAAATATTTGTAAATTATTTAAGCATCAAATCCCATCATACTTGAAGCATTCATCAAATCCCCAGGTTTCTTACCAAACCTGATTTCCGCACTCAAAGTTAATTCATAAAATAACTTCACCTAAAGTTTTTGGCAAAATTCATGATCAGTTCTCTACCATCTCCCTGGGCAGCCCCTGCCAAGGCCTGAGCTCCCTTTCCATGGGGAAATTCCTGCTGCTGTCCACCCTGAGCCTCCCCTGGCCCAGCCTGAGGCCGTTCCCTCTCCTCCTGTCCCTGTTCCCTGCGAGCAGAGCCCGACCCCCCGGCTGCCCCCTCCTGTCAGGGACTTGTGCAGAGCCACAAGGTCCCCCCGGAGCCTCCTTTGCTCCAGCCTGAGCCCCTTTCCAGCTCCCTCAGCTGCTCCTGGGGCTCCATTGCCTTCCCAGCTCCGTTCCCTGCCCTGGACACGCTCCAGCCCCTCCGTGCCCTTCTTGTAGCAAAGGCCAGAACTGGACACAGCATTCGAGGTCCCTCAGCAGGGCCAGTATAAGGGACACCCACTGCTCCTGCGGCCACACCACGGCTGGGACAGGCCGGGTCCCCCTGGCCTCCTGTCCCGCTGGCCTCCCGTCCCGCCGCTGTCACCGGCACCCCCGGCTCCATTCCCGGCTTCCCAGCCCCTCCTTCCCCAGCCCGGAGCTGTTGTGACCGCAGTGCAGGACCCGGCCCTTGGAATTGCTGAAGCTCATGTCCAAACTCCTCCACAAGACAAAGAACCCGCACTGCAGCCGCCACCAGCGCCACAGCGCACACAGAGCCCAGCAGGCCCGGCCCCGCCGCTGCCCCGACGCTGCCCCGACGCTGCAGCGCCAGGAGCGCCATGTCCGGCTCGCAGCACCGCGGGCCGGGCCGGGGCTCTCTCTCCTCGCAGCCCCCCACACACGGAGCCCCTTCGCACCTTCTCGACTTTGCGGGGCCCCTTGACCAGCTCGTGCCGCTTAGGGATGGTGCCGCCATCGCACCCCATCGCGCTTCCGGGTTCTCCTCCGGCGTACTTCCGGCTGCGCCGCTCCACTTCCGGCGCACCGCAATGACGACATCACTGTTGGTTAGCAACGGGAGCTGGGGGCGCGGCCACCGGCACCGGGCGCGCCGGGCGATTCCATCGCACCGGGAGCGGGGGCGGTCGGAACGTACCAAGCGAGCACGAGGGGGGAGGCCAGGGGGATTTCTCAGCACCCTTCCCGCCCCTTTCCCGCAGGTTTATTCCTTGTTTTCATGAGGAAGTTCCTCGGGACACCCATTTCGGGAGGATTTACGGCCAAACGAGGCGCTGCCGAGACGGTTCGGGCTGGCGGGGGCACTGAGAGGGCGCGTCCCGCCCTCAGCAATGTCACGGACACGGGTGGTACCGGGAGCGAGTTTAATCCACACGCACAAATTCAGCCGGGATGCAAACGCTGCACTGAGTGTGCGAACAGCGATAGTAACAGGGACTCATGTGGGCGATAAATCACGCCAGAAACACGGGGGTGACAAGGAAAACTGCAGCGAGAGGATGCTGAGAGGGGAGCGGGGCCCCGCGGCTGCTCAGGGCGTTCTTTGTCCCTTCTGAGGGCGAACATCGCCTTGGCCTTTCGCGTGCAAACCGTGAATTAAATTAATGAAGAGAGCTACAATTGACACGGATGTAGCCGGGCCCTGCCCGTGCCGCCGCAGGGTCTTTGTCACACCCAGAAATTTTCACATCTAGAAAATTGGGGGATAAAGTTCAAAAGCTGTGCTGCCCAAGGCAGCAAGGGCTGGGATGGAGCCTTGGGAGCCTCCCCAGCGCTGGGTGTAACTTGCTGGGATTCTAGCAGGGAGTAACATCACCTTTCCTGCTGTAGGAAGAGCTTGTCCAAAGGCTCTGCACATTTAGTGACTGAAATAAATATTTTCCCTGCTGGAGAAATGCTCCAGCAGCTCTGGGCTGTGACAGAGGCTGATGTGCTCCCTGTAGATTTATCAGGAGTCAAGACTTGTCCCAAAGTTTTCCTCTATGCTCAAATACCAGCCTGGAGCATTTCCCATTGACACCTTGGCCAGATTTTGTACTGTGTTGTATTTGTATATTAAACCCAAAAATTAGCTTTGCAGCTGTGTAAAAAAACCCTGTAATTACAAATTTTGAGTAAAGTCCTCAGGAAACAGTCGATACTGGGATATCATAAGTTACAAAACATTGTGCAGCTACATTTAAAGAGAGACTTTACATGAATAGAAAAAGAAATAAAAAAGGAAAATACATTTATCTGACATACATAGAGAACAAAAAAAGAAGAAATCAGTCCGATAATCAACAACTTTTGCTCCAATACACAGCAAACATTCCCACCCAGTCACTGTGACAATGACATTTCCAGGTGGGATGTGAACAGTGGAGAAGAAAGTGCAGATTTAACTCTTCTGCACCAGCTGCTGTGGGGATCTTCACCTGCTAACAGTGCACCAGCACCCAGCGAATTCCTGGCAGGAATTCTGAGTGCAAATTGGTGTCCAGAGGAGCAAAACCAGGTCCCTCAGTCCATCATGGCTCTGAACTGCTGGGTGTACTTGGCCAGCTCCTCCGTCTGCTCCCACAGCTCCCTGGTGGCCTCTGCGTTGGGATATTTGAGGGCTGCGGTTTTGGTGGCCAGGGCCAGGTTCTTGAGCAGGCTGCAGAAGCGGCTGCTGCTGTGCAGGATATCGCTGCGGGCGTCCCTCTCCTGGGTCTCCTGGCACAGAGAATCCACCAGCTTCTGCCCCACCATGATGATGAGTTTGCTGTGGGAGATGAAGATTTCGGGCGGCTGCTGGTTGCGGAGGCTGGTGGTGAACACCCCGATCGCCTTGTGCAGGGCAGCGAAGCACAGCCTGCAGTGCTCTGGGAGGGGGATTTTCCTGCCAAGGTCCTGCCTGCTGGGATTCAGAGTCTTTTTTGCACATGGCAAAACCTGGAGAAAGGGTTAAAATTAAAACAGATTCAGCCTGGTGTCACACGCTGGTTGTTTCTTTGGTCACTCTACCCTAAATTCTTGTGGTCTCCAAATTGCCCCATCCTGGAGCCTTTACAGTAATTTGTCTTTCCATAAAGTGTTGGAAATTCTCCTGATTGCCTTTTTCCCCCCTAAATACAGTTTTAATAATGGATAGCACACAAAGTGCTGCAGCCAAACACCAATCCTTTACACGGTCTGGGCTTGAAGCTTTAAAATAATAGAAAACATTGATCTTTAATGGACTTAATCAGGGTTATGAATGATAAAAATTCACAAAACAAGAGGCAATTTTGTGCCAGTGCATGACAAGATATTTTGAAATACTGATTCTCACAGCCTTATCCCAAATGATGCTGAAAGGCAATAAAATGAACAGTATGACTTTAAACTGGAGTTGTTTGTTTGGAAATAAATGTTTTTCACAGGTTTTCAGCAGCAATTCTGGGAAAATGATCTCTGAGAAGCAAATAGGTCTCTTTGTAGAGGTGTGTGTCTGAGTGCAAATTACTCTGAATTTTAGCAAGCACAGAAATCAGGGACTGAAAGCCCTCATAGATAATATTTTCAAAGTCAAAAATACCTTCAGGTCTGACTCTGTACTCTTCGTTGCTACTTCTTTACCTGAAATGACTTTCTGTGCCTGTTACAAATTAAAATGAAAGCAAAGTTGAAACAACTACATAAAGTATTTAAAAATAAATGTGTTCTTCTTTCATGGGGAAACAACTACTTGCTCTGCAGCCTTCACGTTACAGACAGCAATGGTGAATTTATTAGAAGGAGATGTAGTTTTTTTCCTACTAATAATGTGCCCGATCCTGCAAGATTTAAGACTGAAACCAACATCAACAAAACATTTCAACTTAATGTTCCCTAAATTTTACGGACAAGCCAGCATTTCTTAGGAAAACCAAGGGAGGTATTCTTAGTAGGTATTTTAGTAATTCTAAGGAGATTCTAAAAATCACCCAGAATTATTCTAACAAATAAATGTGATAATTCACAGAGTTTGAGTTCTATGCAAGCACGATTTTCATGACACCTCAAGTTAGAGGAAGGAACATCTCTTGTCGTGCCAGAGCCAAACACAATGTAGTGGCAGGAAGAGAACTGTGAGGGAAAAGAGAAGTGAGGACTTGCTAACTCCCAGATAAATCCTATTTCCCAAATGAATCTAAACTGGCAAGATGATAAAAATGTTTTATATTCTCTGTTGATTAAAATTACTGCTCATTGTACACGTGCCATCCAGCACTGTCACAAAATGCTGGATCCATGTAAAGTCTGGAAAACGGGACATAGTGCAGACTGAATGTGGCACTGGTGCAAAGGTAAAAGAGTGCTGGTAGTTCACAGCCTAATATCTGCACAGGGTGAAGAATACAGAGGGCAAATCCCAGTTTCACTGACCTGTAACTGGACATAATCACAATCCTCGGTGGAATTTTCTTCTGGTTTCTCCAAAGGGACCTGGCTTTGGATGGTTTTATCAGGAGCATTTCTCTGGAGTGACTCTATTTCTGCTCTTCTTGGCACTGGGATTTGTTTTGCCATTTTGCATTCTGGGTTCACTTTTGGTTGCTTCGTTTCTTGCTCCTTCTCACTCTTCCTGAAGAGCAGCTTCCCGTTGGCGATGATGATGGACACAAACCTCTTGATATCGTCTGGAATTGTCCGGGCCACCATAACGAAGCGATCCAGGTCATCAGGGTTGCTCTGGGGCTTCCTGAGCACCAAAGCCTCCAGGGACCAGCTGCAGTTGTTGAGAGCTTCCCTTGTTTCTGTCAATATTTTGTAGGAGTTCATGAGGATTTCAAGCTGTTTTTTAATCCTGGCCTGCAGGTTGTTATCAGTGAGGTTGGAGGCATTTCCCTTCAGGCCTTGAGCAAAGGCCAGGAACTCTCCCAGTGACACCTTTATGTGGTCCACTGCTCTGTGGATCTCCTCCAGGCTTTTCTCCAGGTGCTCCTGCAACCTCCACTTGCTGCTCACAAAGATCATTAAGCTGGCAATGGAGCTGGACACTCCGTGCTGCAGCCGAGTCAGGGTCTCGATGGCTTCTTCCAGCTCCAGTTTAATTTCTTGGACAGGCTCTGGCAATGCTGACAGAGTAGAAAACGACTCAGCAGAAGAGCTGGAGGATGAGGAGAGAGTGCTGCTTCTGCTGTCCACACTAGAGACACAAAAAGGGTCATTTTCTGACTTGGTGTCCCCAGAGAGCTGTGGAGAAGCGCCGCGTGCTTGGTCTCCAGAGCCATCGCTGTTGTTTTCCATCTCTTTCTTGGGGTGCCCAGCGCTGGGCAAACCTTTGGGAATATCATAAACATTCTCCCCAGAGATCTGATTCTCAGCCTTGGGGGCCAGGAGACTCAGGGGCACCTCACAGCTGCCGTTCTGTGGCAAGGGGAGCGCATCCCGTGAGGATGGAACGTCGTAAAGGGGGATTTCTGGAAGGGTTAATTTCCGCTGGCTCGGTGGAATGTTGTATAACTGTGGATTTCCAGCCTTGGCTTCCGTGGTTGTGGCTGGAGCCTTGTACCTGGCTGGGGGTATGTCATACAGCACCTGCTTCTCCACAGACTGGCCAGGAGGGTTTGCTTTGAATCCGGAATTTTCAGGGGATACCGGAATATCGTAGATCCATTCGGATTTCCGAGGGTTTGGCAAAGTGTTGTAATGGCCCCGGCACTTTTTCTGAGATTTATTTTCTGAGTCATTGAGTTCTCTTTTGGGAGGGACGTCATATAACTGCAACAGAGCACAGAGGGCTTAGAAACCATCTTTTTAAACAAGAATGAGAAACAGAACTCAGTTCTCAGAGCACTTAAATGTGTGCAACTCCCCTGATGTCAATGGAACAGCACCATGAAAAGGCTACCTCTGTTTTTTATTTTCTAAAATGCACAATCTGCACATATGAAAGGTAAGATATTTGGAGCACAGGTGATTAGATCATACAGCAAAGTCCCCAGCCAGTGAAATCTGTAGACACTTGATTTTTTCCCATTCACATGCACACCCTGGCAAACAATAAATCACCAACAGACACCACTGGCTCTGCTCAAACACCTTCAATGAATTTAAATTTTGACTTGATACAGATCTGTGTGTGTACAGCTGGAGTCCAAGCTGGAAAAGGAAAGTTCAGGACCATTTGTTGTATAAGAAACAGTGGGGAAGGGATGGGAAACCTGCCCCTGCTCCAAGCCAGGCATCCCAGCAGTGACAGATTATTCTCCTGTGTCCACCAAGCCTTACTCACATTGCCTGCTGCTGAGTCCTTCTGGCTGCCAGCTCCTGCTTTCTCTGGGTTGGAGGGGATGTTGTAAAGCTGCTTCTGCTCCTCCTGGAAGCTCTCAGTGGATCTGCCCAGCAAGGAGCCCTTCTGTGTGCTGGGGGGAGTGGCACTGCTCTGCTCAGAGAGGAAAAAAAAGGTTTATTTGGATCCTTTTTAGAGCCCACTGGGGCCTTGAGTGAGATGAAAGGCTTTGGGCCATACTTGAGTAGGTTTGGGTCTGAGCAGGGATCAGCCCCTCACACAAGGCAGGTGACTCCAGGAAATCTGTGGATAACTTGATAATAATGGACTGGGCTCAACCCTGCACTGCCAGGGAGCAGCAGCGGTGTGGGGAGGCTTCCTGGACATGCTCCAGTGCCACGCACACCTTTGTGTGGGAGGTGACAGCACAGGGCTGGGGGCTGGTGCCTGCCCCATCCTGGTGACCTACACAGGCTCAGAAGTGGAGGAAATGTGACATTCACCGCCCTGTCCCATCCTGGTGACCTGCACAGGCTGAGGGGTGGAGAAAATGTGACATTCACTGTTCCCAGGGGAGTGGGACAGTACCGAGGGCAAGATTGTGTAACAGGACACGTCACGGTGACATGACCAAATCCAGGGCATGTTTTTCCCAGGAGGTGGGTGGTGGGGGTGACATCTAATTTCTTGTTGAATGTGCACTTGTGACTCTTCTCTAAACATCCCCAAATCACCCCGACCAAATGACACCCCACATTTCCTCGTGGATTTCAAGGCAGAGAGGTTTGCACTCTAATTCTGAGAATTCAGTAAGACATCAGTACTGTCAACCTCTCTGCCTTGGAGTCCACGGGGAAATGCCTTACTAACAGAAAAAATGGAAATGTTTATGGGAAATGGACCAGATTTAAGACACACTGCTCTAAATTTCTAAGAAACTCAGGCGAACTGAGGTTTTCAGCTAAAAAATAGATGTTTTTCTTCCCAATTTTACAAAAAGCCGACAGGGTGGCAGTAGAATTGACCTCCAGATCTATTCGGAAGTGCTCTGGGGTGCCAGCTGCAGGGAGGGAGCGGGGCAGGACTCACCTGTGTGAGCAGGGACCCGCGGCGCTGTGCGGAGGGGACATCGTACACCTCACCCCTGATGTTTGGGGCTGAAGCCCGGCAGGCTCTCGGCAGAGTGAACAGGTGCTTGGAGGGGAGCAAAAACAATTATCATAAAACTGCATTGGCAGGAAGCTCAGGACAGCTCTGAAAAGTCATGTAGCTGGATAATCCACTGTTGGAGTATCACTCTTAAGTGGTAAAAACCTTCAGCTCTTCACTGAAGGTGAGAGACAGAAAGTGACCTTACAAGCAATAGGATGTTTATTCCCAAATAATTCTCCTTTGCCAGCATTTCTGCTACATTTTAGATAAGATCATTACTGGGACATGCATATCAAAGACAATCTGCCTTACTAACTGTGGGACAGAAAAGATTTGGAGAAAATCCAGCTGCAGTTATCACTGAAATCTTTAGACTGCCAAAAAGCAGAACCACTTAAAAAAGGAAGTGGGGAAATTTCGACTTCTCCAAGCCCACAGAGTCATTGGGTCAAGCCAATTTAATGTAAGAGCAGCAAAAATGTGCAGGCTGAGCATTATTCTGTAGTTATGAAAGACTGACTCATTTAGAAGGAGTAAACCTTGATGTCCTGTCCAGCTCCATAAGCAGGGGAGTCCAATATGGGCATTATATTTTCATCTGCAGTCAGATTCTCTTGTTTGATTAAAACATAATTTGAGCAGCCGTGACCAGATCTGTGGAACAGTTAATTAATGTCACAAAGTATGAATGCTGGGTTAGGACTTTTCTTTTTTAAAATCAACCACCAAAACATGGAATTTTCTTCATCCAGCCTGTCTTTAGCCTGGCTGCCCTCAGCTAATTTATAAATGGGCCATTGCAAACCACTGACCTCCAGAAACAATGCTGGGGTGAGATATTGCACAAAATGATTTCAGACTGCAGGGAGTGATTTCCATCATGTAAGTCCTGCAGCAACTAAAGTTAGGGGAAATATGGTAGAGGAGGAAGACTGCAGCTTCACTCTGCCTGCTTCAGCTCTCATCTGAAAACAGGGAATGAGGAGTGAAGACAAATCCCCTTAGTGCTCTGTGATAAAGAATCACAGAATCACGAAATGGTTTGGGTTGGGAGGGATCTTAAAGACCATGAGTTCCACCCCCTGCCATGGGCAGGGACACCTTCCATTAGAGCAGGTTGCTCCAAAGCCCGTTCAACCTGGCCTGGAACACTTCCAGGGATGGGGCACCCTGGGCAACCTGTGCCTGAATACGGGCATCTTACTTGCCAACACAGGCACAACTTCCCTGAGTGAAAGGGCAAAACATAAAAGGTGTCAGGAAAGCCATTCTTAGCCCAGGTCTGCTTCCAGATGGACAAATCTGAGAATATAGCAAGAAGGAAACTCACTGGATATCACATCTTACTCCTTTTTGAAGTCCTTTCAGTGACAGTAGAACCAGAAGGTGCCCTGCGTGTGAGGCAGAAGAGGGGGCTTCTCTGTGGGGTGAAAACACCCAGGCTCTGAGGGATTTCTTTTTGTTTCATTGCTTTCAATCAGCTCCCTCAAAGACTCGGAGTGGCTTTTCCCAGCTGCTCAGAGGACAGCTGAGTATGCCAGGAGCTTTGCCAGTTGTGCCACAGGATCTCTGTGGGATGGTCTGGATCGTTCTGTGCTCCCTGAGCTCCCCTGCCTGGGGACGGCTGGTGACCACCAGGGTGCAGCTGGTGTGGGGACAGCTGGGACACTGTGCCACAGGCAGCCCCGCTCTGAACTTCTGGATAATAATCAGAGGCTGGGACATTTCTTTTTCAGTCTTAGACTAGACACAGCTTAGGTGGATAAATTCATGAAATGAGACAGGGAGAGCCAAGGAGCTCTTCTGCCAGACCACTCATCCACATAATGAACAGATGACATTTTCCACCTGATTTGCTGGCAGAACATGGAAAATTCATGCCAATCTCTGATTCAGTTTGCAAATGGCTCCTTTAGTGTCAGGAATGTGGCGAAATCAGTTCACAGCAAGTGCAGGAGTCTTGTAGCTGTACTCAGTTTGAGTTATGGCTGTGCACTGCAGCTGCAGAGCTGAAAATGAGGTTTTGGTCACCAGGGATGCCCTGAGTTTGTTGTTTTCCAGCACCCACCTGCCACCCAGCAGGAAGCAGCAGCGAGGTTTCCATGATTCGCCTTCTGCACAGCAGGAGGAAAGGTGGCTGAGTGAGCCCCATAAATCAAATGATCATTAAACCAGCCTAAAACACTGGAAAGCTGAATTTTCTTCCTTTTCCTTTTCCAATTAGAATTTCTAATGTGATTTCTGTACACAGAATAAAGAGCCACGCAGGGCTGGAGAGCTCACGGAACTCAACAAAACCTTGCACTTGAACTCCATCCCCACCTGCTCTATTTCCCTTTCATTATGAAACATTCCCCATTCATTTTTTCCTGAAGAAAGCACAAGGTTTTGATCTTAAGACACTTGATGCAACATGTAATCAAAATGTTCCATGTACGTGTTCCATTTGAATGTCAAACACGAGGAGCTGGGAGAAAGAAGAGCCGGGCCAGGGAGCTGTAATGAAACCCTGGAAAATCGGGTTGTTCTCCTCTGTGACTGGGGGCACTGGTGGCTGCTTTCATCCTGCACACCCTGGTCACCATCTCAGCAGCAGCAAAAACGGGCTGGGAGAGAAACTGGTTGAGGGCACACAGCAAAACTTTGTGTCCTGCGTGTCTGACAGGGGCTGCTATTTTGTGCAAGCCTAGTGACTGCCTCGAGCAGCACAAGAGAGAGGCAGCAGCACTCTGAGCTTGCTGAGCTGCTGGAGACACTAAAAACCAGACCAAACCCAGCAATCACACACCAAAGGGTGATTAAAAAAAATTATGAATCATGTTCCTGTGCAGATGGATGCAAAGACCCCACATGTGCCCAGAGGACTGTGGATGGCCGCGTGCTGTGACCCATCAGAGGAGAAAGTTCTGTCTTGTTACTTTAACTTTGTAAATCATTTATAGATTCTCCCAGACAAATGGTATATTCTTTACTTCCTGCCCTATTTTACAGCCTTTTTAAGCTGCCAGAAAGGTGAGGGACTACAGAATATAGACGCTGTCATCTGTTGCCCAGAGCAGCATTTCCCACATGATGCTATAAATTGATGGCGGTTTCCTAAACACCATCATTCTTTTGCTGCAAATTCCACTGTAAATCTCAAGCTTTCTCATTTCCCACTCCCAACGATTGTTTTAACGACAACATCCGTTGTTTGCAGAGCTGTCTTTATTCTCACCTGGTGTACGGAGCGCTTGGTCCTCTCGCTGAGCAGCTGCGCCGCCAGGGCCGGCACCTGGTACACGGCCTGGGCCGCAGCGGCCGAGCCCCTGGCCGGGGCCTGCACCCAGCCCTCCATCTTCTCGTAGGTGGCCGACAGCACCGCGGCCTTGGGCACGGAGGGCACCTGGTAGATGTTGTGTCCCGCTGGCGGCTCCGTGGGCTGGTCACTCTGGGCCGGGGTGGCCGGCAGGAGCTGCAGGCGGTTGGCGGGGGCCAGGCCGTGGCGGCCGTGCAGGGAGCACCGCCACCAGCCCTCGCTGCCCAGCACGTGCCGCTCCAGCACCGTCAGGATGTCCCCCCTGCGGAACGCCAGCTCGTCCGAGCACTCGGCCTTGTTGTCGTACAGCGCCTTGGCCAGGCTGTGCTGGGGACACGAGGACACCGACATTGTCACACCCGCATAAGGGCTCTTTACTTTCCAGCTTGGTGTTTCCACCTTGCTGAGATCCACTTCCCACCTCGAGCTCCATTTAATTCACCCACCCCTTTTCACACTGAACAACCTCTCTGGAGCATCGATGCCAGAGTTAAACTGTTGCCCTTTATGTCTGCTGCATTCAGTGCACTAAAGCAATAGATAATAATAATATTACTGTGATCTATTTCTTCACCTTTTCCCCCAAGGCTCTTGAAGAGCATTGCTAATGTTCATTATTTAGATTCATTATATTAGATTTATGAGCTAAAACACAAGAAGTCCCACGTCAGCCTGAGGAAGAACCTCTTTCCATGGGGGTGGCAGAGCCCTGGAACAGCTGCCCAGGGAGGGTGTAGAGTCTCCCTCTCTGGAGACATCCCAAACCCACCTGGATGCATTCCCGTGTCACCTGCTCCAGATGGCCCTGCCTAAGCAGTAGGGTTGGACTGAGTGGTGTCCAGAGGTCCTTTTCAATCCTAATGATTCTGTGATTACTTATGAACATCCCTATATGAAAAATAGGTGGCTTTCCCATTGTTGTCCTGTGAATTCTTCATCTCATACTTACTCATTACAAGATCATAGAATCATGGAATGGTTTGGGTGGGAAAGGACTTTAAAGATCATCTCATCCCACCCCTGCAACGGGCAGGGACACCTTCCACTATCCCAGGTTGCTCCAAGCCCCATCCAACCGGGTCTTGGATGCTTCCAGGGATGGGGCAGCCAGAGCCTGCAGGTAGCTCTAGTCACCCCAGGTGTTTGTGCAAAGGGTAGAGAAAGCTGTGGAGGCAGTTTGTAGGGTTTTTTCAGTACCAGACAGATTTTGCTTTCAGCTTCAAAATGGGACCGTCTGCTTCCCAGTCAGTGGGACACTGGCTGTGTCTCAGCATGAATTTCTTACCAGAAAGTGCAACTAATGTCCAGAGAGATAGCACCCAAATAGGAAACATGATGCCTTGTATTTTTGTCCAGAGCATTTGCTGTGAAGCAGCAGCTGGCTTGAAGCTGCAGCAGAAGAAACCCAATTTGTCAGCTCAGCTGGTGACAAGGGCCCACTGTTGGCTGCAGGCGTTTCGTGGTCGGGGTGGCCGTGAACAATGGCTTTTTTGTGGGACAAGGGCAGCTGCCAGGGGTGGACAACAGCCCCTTTGGCCTCATGGCCCAACCTGGCTTTTGCCTTGAACATGGGAGTCCACTTCTGATTTGGACAACGCCAAATGTTGGAGCCAGGAATCCCACCCTGGGGCAGGCCTAGGCTCCACATATTAAAAAAAAAGGGAGAACAGCCAACTTTTCCTGTTAGTCATCAATCCTGCTTGATCCTTGGGTTTGGATGCTGCACAGACACACTTCTGAAGGACAGAGCCTCTTCTTCAGCCCTGAGGAGGGTGGGCAGAGGAAGACTCTCCCCCTTTTCCAACATGAAGAGCCTTATCCAGGCACATGCAGGAAGTGGGTGAAAGGCCAGGAAGCCTGCAGGGAGGATCTGAGCCTGGCTGGGGCACACATAGCAAGGCTGCCCTTCCTACTCACACCCACACAGCTGAGAGGAACATTTGGTTCACACTGTGGTTTTAGAAGGCTTCTCAATATTGACACTTCCCCGGACAAGTTTTTCCTGTGGCAGCAGCACACTCAAGATGCTGCTGAGCCTAATTTTATAACCAGAGACACAAACCTTTCCATCAGAGGGGTCCCTCACTCAGGGCACAACACACATTCCTTGGGTTTGGCCAGTAAAGGTGTGCAAATCCCAGGGCCAGCAGCCCCCAGCCAGAGGCCAGGCCAAGGCAGAACATGGTGCCTCAGATTTTGCATTTCTAGAGCTCACACTGGAGTATGTGATCAACACGAACCCAGGGACCTCTAAAATCATCCCAAATCAAGCCAAGCAGGAGATAGATTAATGAATTAATCAATTAATTCATAGGGCATTCTGGAGAACCTGACCTAGCTAGAAAACAGATCTGTTCATGGATCATCTCACATCCCATTCAGAGGGCTGGAATGGAAAAATGAAGACTTTGAGTAGAGAAGTGATGGAAACAAGCTCCAAATTCCAGTAGAACATGAATGAACTGAGAGATTGTCAGACCTCTGACAAGCAGGGTCAGTGGAGCTGTCAAAAAGAAGAGGTTAAAAAGAAAAATAAAAAAACCCCAAACCCCAAAGGTTTTCCCAGCTAAGGCAGGGCTTAATTAAATTCCATGTTTCAGGACAAAGAGCCAATACTCTGGAGTTGGAGAGCACATCTTTGCCATCCACTCCTGGTATTTCAGTATTTCAGCAGAGTGCACAGCACACAGGCAGAAGCTGCAGGAGGTGGGTGCCTGCTCCCACCACGTCTGTCTGCAGGGTGAGGTTATCTGCAGTGCAGGCTCTGCATCACCCAGCGTGGGGCTGTGTGCCAGAGGCAGGCCCTGGCTGCACTCCCGGCTCCCCGGGGCGTGTGTGAGGGATCGCTGTGGCAGCCCCTTCCCCTCCGTGAGCAGAAGCCTCCCTGACCTGCCCGTGACTGTAAACAAGCGCTGCATTCCCAGGATGGCAGAGCCCTGAGGGATGCTCGGCGAGGAGGGGGCTGTGCTGGGAGGGCAGTGGGAGCTGCATTTCTGGCTGTCCAGTGTGTCCTCCCCGGCCAGGGCTTGTGGAGCTCTCTGGTGCTTTGTGTGTTGTGCCCTTAAATAACAAACGTGTAAAAAGCACTAAAGCAACACAGGCGAGGTCAAAGTGATTTTCCTTATTTGCTTGCTGCTTCATCCCCATCAGCAGCCTTGTAAAACTTTTCCTAAGATAAAGAACATCCTAAAAGCCCAAAACAAAGCACCTTGAGAGGCAGTGCTGGGACTCTGCTCTCACTGAGAGGGTTTTAACGAGCTGGTGACAGAGCACGGACCTAGAAAAGAGGAAAAAAGTGTCCCCTGCAGCCCCTCCCCGAGGCACCGGGACCCCCGAGCCCACAGCCACCCGAGGGCAAAGCAAGTGGGTCACACACTGAAGGGATTTACAGAGCAGGGTCTCCGGAAGAGCTTCACTTCAAAAGCTTTCGTGTAGCTGGAAGTGCATCTCCTTTACTGGACTGTGGCTCAGATGTGGAGAGAGTAATTCCCCCCCAAACTGGACTTTTCACATCTTTGTTGTTTGCACTGGTCCCTCTATAAAACCTGACAGCCCTTGGGAATCATAGGAATGAAAGCTGCTACCTCATGTTTATTAATGGAGAAATTGTAATTAAGAGCAGTAAAGCTGATGAGGGCACAGTTCTATAATGTCAAATTCTACACCCTCAGACTGACATCTGTGCTCTGTGTACACAATAGATACTGATGCTAAGGAAAAAACATCCCACTGTTACTAAAATCTCCTGATCCCTCTCCTATGCCAAGCCTTATCCTCAGCCTACAGGACTATGCAAGAGGAAAAAATAACCTTATAAAATATACACAAACATTGCTAGAAAAATCCAGGTGATACCCAGTGATTTACAGCACGTGATAATTTGAGCATCTTGCCCACAAGCCTCACAAAATAATTTCTCAATGCCCCCTTCCCACTCAGTTTGTGTTTGGAAATCTCAATTTACTACCCTTGTATTATTTCATGTGAATGGGTACTGCACTATTTCACAGCATTTCAAATAAAAAAGATATTTTTTCATTTATTGTCTTCAATTTGCTTCTTAAAAACTCCTACTGACATCATGTAAATAAAGAGACAGTTTAAATCCTGGGAGTTTTCATGGATCAAGAGAAATATTTCTCTTGTTGCACATCAATACACGTGTAAGCATTTTACTGCAGGAAAGTGGGACTTAAAATATTTGAGGAGGAAGAGATACAGCAGTGTCCTGTGTTTGCTAAACAGTGCTGCTCATGCATCAGTGGCACCTCTGACATGTTTACAGAGCAGCTTCCAGTTAATCTCTTCACCTCCCAACATAGCTGGAGAAATAAACATTCTCCATCATCCATTAGCTGGGAACAGGCTTCCATGAGAATTCCCTTCTAAACCCCAGACCACGCTGAGTCACTTAAATTTTGCCCAGTTAATTGTAGAGAGTTCATATCAACATCCACAGGGAAAAGGAGAATTTACCTTGAAAGCTCAAATCATTCTCTACCTGCATGTGCAACATTTCCTGTGACTTGCAGAAGGTCCTTCTGCAATTTTTTTGTTTTGTTTTATGTATTTTGGAAATGTTCAGCTCATACAGGAGTTTTATGTGAGCTTCAAGGAGGAATGAACATCAGGACTTGCTTTTATTGCTTTAATTGATTTGTGGGGGTGGAAGCAGGTGCTGATCAGCAGGTTTTGAATTCTAAATGGTCAGATCAGTTTTGATCAAATACAGAATCACCACTTTAAAAATTCAAGCTTACAACTCCTGCAGCTTCACACAAGGCAGTGCTGCAGAGGTGGGAATTACAAGCTGGAGTTGTGTTCATTTTCCCCAAACGCTCTTTTCTCCACAAATAAAGTTAATCAAATCCTAGCTGTGTTAAAATCTCCAGAAGTGGCAAGTGCAGCCAGGATTTCACGCCACTCAGTTCACTTTTACACGAGTGCTCTCATGCCCACGTTCAAGGGAAGATAAAGCCGCCACTTCCTGCTGTTCCAACCTCTCACCCTGGCTGCATTCCTGGGGCTTGGGTCCTCAAACTTCTTTTCCCCATATGCACCCAATCACTTTAGGTTTCTTTTGACTTTTTTAAACCTTCTAGGATCTTAATTACATCTGAGCACGTTCATTTCTAAACGTGGCTTTACAGATACGGAAAGTCCTGATGAGTGCAAGTGTCCTCCTCAGAGCAGGGTCCTCACCTTCCCTGCTCTCCCTGCCTGTGCATCAGGTGAAACACTGCCAGGGCAGCTGGGCAGGGGAGCAAAAGGCACATTTTTCCTCGGCAGGAGCAAAAGGCACGTTTTTCCTCGGCAGGAATTCCTGCTGTGGGTTCCTGCTGCTGGAGGTGGCCGGGTGCTGTCCCTGCGGCCGTGCCCTTTCTCCATGGCTGTGGCAGCAGTGGAGAGGCCGAGGTCAGGGTGGGGGTTTTTGATTCACAGTGAATCAGCAGCAGCACCACAAAACTCCCAAAGCTGCGGCTTCCTGGGGCTCTCTGGCTGCTCTTATCAGCCCCCACAAACAGCTCTTGTTTTAACCCTGCCCTCTGGACAGCCCTGCAAAGCTCGTGCTTCTGAGCAAATTAATTAAATGCATGGAATAAATTGACAAATGGATGGTTTCTGAATAAATATCACCGAAACTGTAACATTTCTCTGGGCTAAGTGGGTTTTCCACCTGCCCTAATCAGTGGCGTGAATCCCCGCGTGCAGGCAGCAGCTGGACACTGCTCCTTCCCTGTCATTAGCCCAGGACACATGGTGAGAGCACAGCCTGCCCTGCCCGGCTGCCAGGGATCAGCTGGGACCCGCCGAGCCACTCACTTGTGTCACAGCCAAAGCCCCCTGCCAGCACAAAGCCCAGCCTGCGGGCTGGGGGCAGAAACGGTGACAAGCGGCTGGAAAATGGATTTGATCCATCACGGATTCCCCTCCACCAGCAGAGAAAACTGTATTTCCTGAAAAAGAGCACTCCTTTCCTCTTCTGAGCCTCAGTTCTCCTTGCAGGCGGCTCTGCAGGATGGGGCCAGTCCTTACCCTGGAGTGCAAAGGCTTTCCCAGGCTCGCAGAACTCGGACTGAAATTACTTGGCATTTTCCTCATCACAGAGTGACCTCAATTCTTTCAACATTTCCATTTCCCATTTCTAGGAATCAATGCAAAAACATCTTTTTTGAGGTAATATACAGCTCAACTGTTAAGCTCATTTTTTCCAAGAGAATGTGGAAGTGACCCGTCTGGGTCACTCATGATCGTTTTTAATAAGCTTGTTATTACTCAATGTACACAGAACCCACAGAACCGACCCTCACCCTCCTCAGCCACACTGCTGTTCTTGAGAAAGGATTCATTTGGATTATATTTTAAAAATCGGCACCACGTGCTCTGTTAGTGATGTGCAAATCAGCTGAGCACACACACTGCAAAGGGACCCTGCCAGATGCAGATTTGACCCTCTGAACACTACAAATGAAATCAGGAAAGTCATCGAATTAACTGCAGCAGAAAGAAAAAACCCACTATTTACACTGACCTTCATTTTGCTGCCTGTTTCCCTGTTAGTCCATCGCCTGAGGAGGAGGAGGAGGAGGATCTCCCCAGCCCTGTCAGCGGATCAGGCAGCTCTGGAGGGTCTGGCTGGAAGCTGGAGAGGGAAGGCTCAGCCTCTGCCACCTCCTGCTCGCTGGGAGCCCCAGGAAAGCAGCTTTGGGAATGGGGGGAGCTCATTACATAGCAGAATTCTCTCCAGGGAGCCACTGGGCTGCAGCTGGTGATGTGCAGGACACACAGACCCCCCTGCAGGGAGTGTCTGCCCTGCTCTGAACAGAACAGCCAGGGCAGCAGGGCTGGACCAGGAAAAGGATTGGATTTAGAAACATTTTTGCAGCAGCAATTTTTACTCCTGGTTTGTTGTTTTGTTTTGTTTTGATTAACACTAGTTTGAGGTTGGATACACTTTCAACCTGTCTCTTGAAAACTGAACAGATCTCCTTTGTGGTTATTAACCCCCTGCAAAACCCTGCAGAGGCAGAAAACCCGAGGAGGAAAGCCAAATATGACCTGCAGCGGAAGGGTTTTGTTTCTTGGGCTAATCTAAAAAATCCTTGAATGTTATTAAGCTATAGTGTTATTTAAATTATTCATGGTTGCTATTTGCACAGCTGAGTCCAGGTCGTGTTGGTGCACAGGTTTTACCACTTTGGATTTGTGGTATCTTGGCATTTGCAAATTTTTACTGGTTTTGCCTTTGTATGGGCTGGCTTTTCTCTGGTAAAAGCTTCTTCCTTCCTCTTTCCACAGCAGCTTCAAGATTAAATTAGACACTGGCTCCCAAAGCCACAATCATGTAGCTAGAAAAGCCTTGAGTGTCTTGACTAGAAAATGCTGAATTGAAAAGCTTCCTCAACAGAATGTACAGCTCTGGGCTGGGAGCAAACCAGCTGCTGTCCAAAGGAGAAAGGATTCCTGGCAAAAGCAGCCCATTTCAATGCCTGCGTGCTCTTTCTCTTCTTTCTTTTTTTAACATTAGAAGCAGCAGTTTGACCCCCTCAGACACTTCACGCAGGTGATAAAGAGCCATTCCCTTGCTACCCTGGAGTTTTTCAGGTGCTCCAGCATTTGAAAAGATGGAGAAATATCAGCAACAAACCCACATCTAGTGGGGACAGAACTACTTTCAAATACAATTAAACGTTCCCATGAAGGAACCCCAGAGGGAATTCCTGCTATGCAGGGACACCTCCCACTGTCCCAGGCTGCTCCAAGCTCCATCCAGCCTGGCCTTGGGCACTGCCAGGGATCCAGGGGCAGCCACAGCTGCTCTGGGCACCCTGTGCCAGGGTCTCCCCACCTTCACAGGGAATGATTTTTTCCTAATATCCAATCTAAACCTCCTCTCTTTTAGTTTGAAGCCATTCCCTGTGTCCTGTCCCTCCAGCCCTTGGAAATCCTCTCTCTCCATCTCTCCTGCAGCTCCTTCAGGCCCTGCAAGGCCACAGTGAGGTCACCCCAGAGCTTCTCCTCTCCAGGCTGAACAATCTCAGCTCTCCCAGCCTTTCCTCCCAGCAGAGCTGCTCCATCCCTCTGCTCATCCTGGTGCCTCCACTGGGCTCTCTCCAGCAGTTCCACGTCCTTCTGCTGTTGGCCCCAGGGCTGGGGCAGCTCTGCAGGTGGGGTCTCACCTGAGTGGGACACAGGGGCAGAATCTCTGTCATTCCCCACTCATGTTTGTGGGTGAGAAGGGAAGATGTGAACTGGGCATTTTAGGAGAGATAAACTCCACATCCACTTTATGCACATCCAAACACACTCCTGTTTTCCTGGGGCAGCAGCTCAGCCAAAGCTGTCACACAGCAGGAGCCCGTGGAGCTCACGGGGTTTGAAATTGCATCAAGGGGTGCAACGCTTCCTGTGCTGCCACTGGATACGCAACAACAAACAAACAACACCATTTTCTGGCTAAACTCAAACTGAAATCATGTTCGGAAGTGTTTTCCCTGTGCAGGTGCAATAGTTGGGGCACAGGGATAATTGCAGAGCATTTCCCGTCACAGTAACGCTGCTGAGGGCTGGTGCCTCAAGGAGTGCAGAGAGTACAAAAAAACCCCTTTGTATTTTTATATTATTCAAATATATGATACTGCCAGGCCAGCAGGGGCCTTATAAACAGTTCAGAAATGATGTTGCAGAAATAAGTTTGGCTTTTTATTACTCAGCTGAAGTTGACTGGGTTGCTCTGGCCATGTCTAAAATGCTCACAGCAGAACAGGGAATGGGTTTGCTACCATTACATTGATTTATTGACAATCCACTGAAGAGAACTGGAAATATATCTAGAAATAGAAAATTCCTCTATACAGAGATGAAAAATGTCCTGCCTCAATTACTGATGACTCAGTGTGAAAAGTAGCCCCCTAATCTTTACAAGCCTCGATGGAAAATTTTGAGTGTAAAACAATGACTCATTGAAGTCCTGTTAAGGTTTCTCCCCACATTTTCTATCAGATTTCCAGGAGGCAGTTTATTTATGGTAAACACTGAGATCATAATCCAGGATGAAAATCTTAATTCCATTACATTTATTAGACTTGCAGACAGCAGGACGGCAAGGCACTGACTTTGAATCAAGATTTCAGCATGCTCCAACCCTTACAGCTGCAGCAGGGCCTCTTATCCGTATAAAATTAATCTAGATGGAATATGAATACAGAAATAAATGTAACAAACCTTATACTCTGGTTCAAGTCATTCAAAATAGGAATATATAGTGTTTCAAAAGGCTTTCTGGTTTGCATGTAACAAAGGAATTATGTCATGCAAGAGGTCACCAGGGCTGCCACTGAAAGTCTCTGGCAAAGGATCTGTGTCTCTAATGTCACTGCAGCATAGCAGTAAGGTGGAACCTTGACATTTTATCTTTATAATTTCACAAATGTGGTCATTTCCAGATGCCTGTTCATTTTGAATCCCGCTTTATTCAGGATCTACCCCAGGAAGACATTTTCCCCAGTCAGTGGTTTTGTCACAATGAAAAGCACAGGGGGACATGAGGTACAAGAGCCTTCTGTCCCCCAAACACTTCACAGAGTCACAGAACCACTGAGGCTGGGAAAGAGCTCTGCGAGCACTGAATCCAAGCCGTGCCCCATCCCCACCTTGTCCCCAACCCAGAGCACTGAGTGCCACCTCCAAACCTCCCTGGGCAGCCCCTGCCAAGGTCTGAGCTCCCTTTCCATGGGGAAATTCCTGCTGCTGTCCACCCTGAGCCTCCCCTGGCCCAGCCTGAGGCCGTTCCCTCTCCTCCTGTCCCTGTTCCCTGCGAGCAGAGCCCGACCCCCCCGGCTGCCCCCTCCTGTCAGGGACTTGTGCAGAGCCACAAGG
>NW_024580668.1:2596579-2602949 GCF_017639235.1 Corvus kubaryi | reverse complement strand
GACTTGTGCAGAGCCACAAGGTCCCCCCGGAGCCTCCTTTGCTCCAGGCTCAGCCCCTTTCCAGCTCCCTCAGCTGCTCCTGGGGCTCCAGAGCCTTCCCAGCTCCGTTCCCTGCCCTGGACACGCTCCAGCCCCTCAAGGTCTCTCTTGGCATGAAGGGCCAGAACTGGAAGAGCCTCATCAGCGCTACTTCCAACATCACCAAGAATCCCACTGAATTCAAGCATCAAACCCTTCCCTACTCAAAAAACCAGACCTACCTGTGCAGTTGTGTTGCTCCTTGGCTTTGCATCCATTGCTGTCATTCCCCACTCGGAGTAAGACAGAGAATCACAGTGGGACGGGGACACTTCAGCCTTACACAGGCACCGCGTGTTGGGAACTCCGCCTCAGCAAAGTCCATCTGACAGCTCTGCCCCTAACAGCACCGACAACTTGCAAACAAGGTATCATGCAAGATAATATCTGTGACAACAGAAGATGAGAGGACAGAATAAAACCCAAAAAAAAACCCCCTTTTGGCGACTAGAAGTAAGAAAAATGTGCGCAAGCGGGATTTTCCTTGGTCTGCGTGCCACCAACTTGTTGCAGTGAAGCAGTGGGAAGTCTGAGCCCTCTGCTCATGCTCCTGTGTTTCCTCTTTTGCAGCAGTGAGCTCAAGGCTATGGCACAACAAGGAGCTGCACAGGCTTGATAAGACACTGCTGCCACAGGATTTCGCAGCCAGGTTTTCCTGGTTTTCCAAGTAGTCTCAGCTTTCACGGCCCTGAGGGCAGCAGGAAGCAGGAGCCCATCAAGAATGGGCACTCAAGGCACCTCCAGACTTCCACAGGGAAAGGTGATTCCAGAGAGTCATGGAATGGTTTGGGTTGGAAGGGACCTTAGGGACCACCTCATTCCATGGGCAGGGACACCTTCCACCAGACCAGGTTGCTCCAAGCCCCCTCCAACCTGCCCTTGGACATTAAATTTCACACCACGGTTGCATTTCCTCCCTCAATAGGACGAGTTCAGTTTTTCCCAGCCCTTCTTTCTCCAACAGAAACCCACCGACCTTCTGGCCTCAGAAGATGTCCAGGACATGGAAAGGCAGCAGGGCGCCAAGGGCAGGATGGTTTTGTGTTAACAAAGGAACTTTCTGCACTTGCACTGCAAGTTACAGCCCACAGAACTGAGGAAGCCCGAGGTGAGAGCTCACACATTGTTCACAACCACAGCGGTGCTTGAACATGTAAACCACCAAGAGGGTTCTAAAAGTAGATTCCAAACACCAAGAACAAGTGCATTAATTATGGACAGGTGCTTCAGCAGAATTAAAAAAGGTGGCACCAAAAAAAAAAAAAAGCCACTGCTGTCACCCACCCCACATCACCCTCAGTGACTGTGTCAGGACTTCCCTTTTCCCTCCCCCCAGCTCTGCTTCTCCTTGTTTCTCCAGCAAAAAAGCCACCAGCATCACTATCTCTTGCCACCACTGCTTCTGAAGAGTCAGACACTCAGAGGCAGAGGAGCAAAGAGGACTGAGCCTCAGAAATGTTTTGCATACAGGGAGCTTTTCAAGAGAAAATGAAATTTCATTCTTTTAAAAAGAACATCCCACATTCTCCACTTGGAGTCTGTAATTGCACCTGATTCAGGTGTAACACAACAAATTCATCATTCCCAAGTCCCCAAAGCCCCAGCCTCCCATATTTGATCCACTTCTCTTTTGTTATATAGAAAACAAATACAATCCCTTTTTTATGTATCAAAGAGCTTTTTAAAAAGCAATCTTTATTTAAATACAAACAAAACCTGTACCCTCACCAGCCCTTGACAATTCCTCAGTGTGATGGGAAGTTAATCCAGCAGCAAGAACCACCTCACATCGAAATTCCCTCATGAAGGCAAGTGCTGAGCTCTGAGCAAAGGAGCTCCCAGCTGTGATGCCCAAAAGCTCTGCACGAGGAGGCCTCCAAGAACAAGTTTAAGGCTCTGCTCAGGCAGATCTCGGAGAACAAGTAATGAATTTTCCAACTTAGAGAAGTTTTAAGCACAGTTTCTTAACGATGGGCACTGGGTTTGTGACTAATTAAAAAAGAATGTAATTCAAGTGCTGTGTAACAGATATAGATGAATGTTTCTCGGTCCAATGGAACAGTGACATTTCTGAGGTACATACACAAAAATTCAGATGCACAAGTTTCTTTCTTTGAGAGGATACTAAAGGTCTCTAAGGCAAAATTATTGTCATTTTCACCTGCAGCAGCACTGTCACATTTTAGTTGCAATGTGGATATTCCTTAAAACGATTAGAAATTCACTTTGAGGTCCCACTTGTTAAGCTAAATTCAAAATGAGATGAAATCTGAGTTTTAACACCAGAACTAGAAGACCATTTCTTGAATTCATCTGAACAGTTTAAAATCCTGTTTGAATTCTTATGGCACAACTCAGAACTGAAGGACCACTTGGCCAATAAACAAAAAACACAAAAAAGAATTCACCAAAACCCCAGACTGAAAGATAAAAACCAGAGCTTTACAAACAATGAATTGTGGCTGAAGGCAGCTTAAGGCTTCATTAATCTACACCAAGTTTTGCTGCTCTTTGTGTGATCTCTTCTCTACCACAGTTCAGTGGGATTGCACAAACACAACTCAGAGCAGAACTGGCTCCTTCTGCCCAGTTTGAGCAAGACACAGTCCCATTATCCCTTGTATGATTCAGAAAGGCAGGGGAACAAGCTTAGCCCTTCCTGCCAGGATCATTTTATTCTCCACCCCCCTCCCTTCAGTACAATTAGAGATGACTTAAAAAATTAAACCACGCACACTAATAAAAAAATTAGTGTGGGGTGAAGAGCGTCAGTATTTTGTTATCTCCTGCCACGTCTGACAGAATTCAGCCCGGGCCCAGCGCGGCTTCCCCGGAGGCAGCTGTTGGCAGTACAATCCCACAGGGCTGCAGCAGCTCTGCTTGCAAAGCTCTCCTTAGTCTGTCGTGGACCTCCTGTACCAGAACCTGGCCCTGTAGTCGTCACTGCAGGTCATGAAGCCGGGGTTGGTGGGCGAGTGCACGATGCAGCGCACGATGCTGTTGTGCCCCAGGGACAGGAGGTTCCTGCGCTCGGCAGTTCTGGAATCCCAGCAGCACAGACTTATGGTCCTTTCATCTGGGAGCAGCACGTAATCTTCTGTGTGGTTGAACACAGCCTGAGTCCTGTGTACTTGGCGGCCACTCAAACCAGCACCTAAATACAGGCAGCAAAATAGTGACTTTTAGGAAATTTGCAATGCCTAAGAATAATTTTCTGTAAGTATCAACTTTCTACAAAGGAGCTGTAGAAAGCTCTGCTGTCCAACCGCTTCCACAAGCGACAAGTGATGCAGGGATGAATATTCTTTTGTAGTTACAGGACCAGGAAGATTTGAGTCCAACCTGTGACCCATCCCCACCTCATCACCCAGCCCAGAGCACTGAGTGCCACATCCAGCCCCTCCTTGGACACCTCCAGGGATGGGGACTCCAAACATCCCTGGGCAGCTCCTGCTAAGGCCTGACCACCTTCTGCATGGGGAAATTCCTCCTGGTGTCCATGTATATATTCTAAAACTACCTACTGCAGCTGTGCCAAGTCCAAGCCTTTACCTTTAAGAGTATTTTTGCCTGAGGCTTTCAGCTGTGACCAAGGGGAAAGAGCACAGAGAGGAGAACCCACAGACTCTGGTGATCCTTGAGGAATTTCCAGTGTATTTATCACATGGCACACGTTGTATGACCTGCCTTGGCCATACCCTCAGATAAAATGTGCTTCCTATACAGACACTGACAGCGCACCGCACACACCAAATCCTACCTGGGATCCCGCACAGGTTTCCCGGGAAAGTGCTGCTCCCTGCTGGCCGGGAGCAGGAGTGCAAAGAGAGCTACAAACCCCAAAGCTGACACACACCAATCTTCGGCATCTTTTGTGCTCCTACTGCTTAAGCACATCAATGCTTGACCCCAAAGGCTCTCCACAGTTGCTGTCACATGCAAAGCTTCCACAGCCTTCCTTATTCCCTAAATCCTGCTGAGATCCAAGCATGCTCCAAGGATGACTACCTCGCACACAACTGCAAACTTGAAGCTTGTAGGTACATTTCAGAGTATTGCAATGGCTATAGAGCCACAAGAGTTAATGGTTAAATCAACTGCCCTGAAGTAGGTTCAGTGTTTCTTATTTTTCCCTAATTCAGTGGTAACTTCCCTCCAAAACAATGGAGTAACGATGTCAGAAACTTCTCCAGATCTACTCTGACTAAATACGTTTACACTGACACACACAAGCACAGCTTCTCTTCTGGAATTAGTCTACAGGAAGTGTTTTCAAAAATCTGGGGCAATTTATCCTCAAAGCAGCAGTTTCTCCATTGCCTTTAGGAATCATTATTGTTCTGACAGTATTTCCAGCCCTGCCATGGCTCAGCACCTGGAAAAGAAGGAGGCTGGAAGGTCACCTGCTACGTACCTGTGTATTTCACCAGCGTCCGACCAGTGGATATCTCCCAGAGCTTAGCTACAGAGTCTTTCCCACTGGACAAGATATACTTGGAATTTTTGGAAAAAATGGCAGAGCAGACTTCAGCTCCATCGTGTGCCTTCTCAAAGGTGGTGATGCAGCGGTTGGAGACCCCATCCCAGAGTTTGATGCAGCCGTCCTTGCTGCCCGTCACGTACATGTTGGCGCTGGCGTTGTAGCTGACGGAGCAGATGGCGTCCGTGTGCTGGTCCTGGGGGTTGCAGGACACAAAGCACTGAAAGGTGTTGATGTCATACAGGCGTAATGTTGGGTGCTGGGTCCCCACCAGGATGAAATCCCCAGAAGGGTGGAAAGAAATGGAGCGTAACATCTCTGCTTCCTGTTGGATTAAATATGCACAGTGGGGTGAGGAAGGAAAAAATCTGAAATGGGAGGGTTAGTGCTGGTGGTGTTAAAATGCTAAAACACTACTGAAATTATCAGCACACAGCACAAATAATGGGATTGAAGGGACAGGCTGCCTGTGGCTGCATTGTAGCTTTTGTCCTAGAGCAGCCTGCAGTGCCTCCTCATTTTTGGGATATCACATTGCCCCAGCCCACCAGCACCTAATCCCAAATGCTCCTCCAAAACAAAGATAATAAAATTAACTTCCAAGTTATTCATATTAGAGTTGGTCTAATGAACAAAAAGCTGACTGGCACTCATTTAAATACAGGTGTCCATGATGCACAAACTCAAGACACAATGTCTGTAATGTCTGCCAGTGTTGCACCTGTGTCCCCCTGCACCCCGAAACCCTGAGGCA
Organism: Corvus kubaryi; assembly: GCF_017639235.1. NCBI lineage: Eukaryota > Metazoa > Chordata > Aves > Passeriformes > Corvidae > Corvus > Corvus kubaryi. The sequence continues at coordinate 2,597,637 of NW_024580668.1, read as the reverse complement.
CAGGTCAGCTCACAACACCTCAGCACTCAAACATCTGAGCTGTGGCTGCTCTGAACAGTATCTCACCTGGATATACTTGAAGGCTCTTTTGGCAGAAGGTTTTGAATAATCAAACAATTTAAGTGTGTAGTCCCTCGACCCAGATGCCAGGATCTGTTCTGTTGGGTGGAAAGCCAAACACGTCACTTCATCCACATGATCGTACAGAGTCCGGATCACCGGGTGGTTTTCCATGTTCTGCTGGGCTGTCTCATTCATCATGACCTACAAAGAACATTTAACATCTTGCTGTTGGAAAATAGAGCAGGTTTTTGACAAGAAAAGTAGGTTTTAGGCTTGGCAGAGTGAATGAACAGCAGCTCCTTTCTGACACGACCAGGCACTGAGTCTGTTCCCTTCATTATCTGAAGGCCCTTTACATGTCAACAAGTAAGATCCCTGTGTCTTTATGAAGGTCAAAACTACTTGGCTCAAGGACAAAGCAGTTTCAGTGGCAGAGAACTGGTGCAAGAAAACATCACCTTCATAAAGAGCCCAAAGCAAAACACTGACTGCTGGAAGAATCGAGAGAAGCTGCACCAAAACTGCAGCTCTTTGCTGACCATTTGGTGTGTGCTCTGAGCAAAAAAATCCCACTTTTCATTGCCACCTGCTAACTGCCTTGGAGAAAGATGAAGCAAATCAGTGTGTGAAACAGCTCTGAAATACCCAGTGGAAACATTGGTGGCCGTGGGGGCTGCAGAGGCCACAGGTGGGTTCAGCATGAACTGTGGTCAGACAATACAGCCATGATCAGCACCCAGCAGAAGCCACTTCTGGCTCAGTTCTCTCCCTGCTGCCAGGAGTGACACCAGTGTCCCTGCCCTGGTTCTTCTTCCTTCAACAGGACTTTACAAGCAGCTGCTGGAGTAGGGAATATGTTGAGACAGGTATTTAGTCCAACCCACTGAGGCAGCCACAAGGTACAGGCATGGTATGGAGAGAACTCCCAGAGTGGTTACATTTCCCGAGTTATCCCAATGGGCATGGCATGGACAGAATTCCCAGTATGACAATCC
>NW_024580668.1:2594434-2596569 GCF_017639235.1 Corvus kubaryi | reverse complement strand
TTATCCCAATGGGCATGGCATGGACAGAATTCCCAGTATGACAATCCCTTACCTTGCTGGGCATGCCATGAACACAACTCCCAGAGTGGTTCCAATCCCTTACCTCAATGGGCATGGCACTCTTGGCCAGCATCCTCTCGGTGTCCAGGATTTTGATGGAGGCATCAGCTGACCCTGTGGCTATTAACTGTCCATCCCTGCTGTAGGTGGCCACCCGGCAGGGCCCTTTGTGGGATGTCACGTAGCAGGTCTCGTACTCGGACGCCTCGGGGGACATGGTCTGCACGTCGGCGTCGAACTCCAGGTCGATGCCGGTGCCCGGTGCCACGGTGTCCGAGCGGCCGATGGCGTACTGGACGGCGCTGTCATCGTTCTCCATGCCTGGGGACACACAGGGCACGCCCTCAGGGCAGGGACCCTTCTCCTCAGCCCCTGCCACGGCCCCGGGGAAGGTTCTGGGAAAGGCAGCCCAGAGGGTGAAGCTGAGCTGGCAGAGCAGGTTTGGTCACACAGCACTGGGGAGGAATGAATGGGAGCTGGGCTGCGCTGGGGCAGGCACAGCTCCTCCTTAACTGTGGGAATACCCCAGTGAGACTGGAAAGTGCTGATAAATGCACTGAGAATCAGTCGCTGGCTGTGGACAGGCCTCTGGTCAGCTTTTCACAGGGGAACAACAAGCCCCAACATCATTACTTGAGTTTTAAAGCAAAAAACCCAAAGGCAATTACTGATTCTTTTCCTGTTTTATGGCACTGAAGCCAAACTACCCCAGCATTGCAAGGGAAAAATGTTACTGTTCTTCAAACCCACTTTAGAGATTTTTATCTTTATTTCCAGGATGCAGCCACAGACCAGAGAGTTCAGCACTGGAAGTGGCAACAGGGCAGACACAAAGAGTTTTCAGCCCAGTGCTGATGTTTTTGCTGCTTTCATCTGCTCATTTCAAGTCTAAAATTTATATTTCAAACAGACACAAGGCTTCACAGATTTATACCCTCAGCACTCAGCTTGTTCAGGCAGCAGAACCAGTTGAGTTACACACAGTGTCATGGCCAGAGCTCTTCCAGGACTTGGTCAGCTTGTTCCAACAGCAGCTCAGGGGTTTTCCCTGATTTCCCTACGCTGTGGCACTTCCAGAGGGAGTACAGGGAGAGAACAGGTGACAGCCCTGCTGAGGCCCCAGACTGTGAAGCTCTTTCCTGGGGACTGATATATAAAAGCCAGCAAAGATTGCCAATGGAAGGACCTGCTCCCTTTCCAACACTGTCAGGAACAACCAGATAGAAATAATTACTTTTAAAGTCAGCAGAACTGTGAAGGTGACGTTTTCCCTCGATCTGTGGGCTCAGTGTTCCCATTTACTGGGATGTTTTGAGAAAGCTACCACTCACCCAGGATGCTGAGTGTCCTTAGAGGAGTTCAAGCAGATTTGGGCAACACTCAGGGATCTGGTTTGTTTCTAAAGAAACAGGAATGCCCTTCAAAAAACCCCACAGAAGCAAAGGCCGTACCCAAATGTACAAGTGTTGTGCTATTACCAGACACCACCTTTGCATCAAAGGTATCTTTCCAGTGACACCAACTCTTAATTCACTGGGGATTTAGAAACTAGACTTTTATGTCAGCTTTTGATTCCGGCTTACCTAACTTAATTAGGTGCAGCAGTTGTTCAGAGGGTGCACAGACAGACTGTGGCTTGATCTCATTTATCAAGCCATTGGCAATGTTGATGTATCCATCATAGAGCAGCTGACTAATTATCAGTTTGTAAAGTTGCTGACGGTCTTTCAAACTGACTTTTGTCCTATACATTGTGAGCAGGGACTGCCTTGGGGGGGCCTGGAATGAAGAACAAAAATCACATACAAGAGAGTTGCATGAAACCACCAGCACCTTGGAACAAATCTCAGTGCAGGCACCAAATGTTGCTGTGGTTTTGCTGAAAAGCAGAGATGGAGGGAGGAAACTGGGGGGGACAGAGGAGGAAAAGGGGAGAGAAAGGGGAGGAAACAGGGAGGAAAAGGTGGGAGAAAAGAGAGGAAAAGGGAGAAGGGGCAGGAAGAAGCAGGAGAAAGGGGAGGAAAAGGGGAGCAAAACGCAGGAGAAAGGGGGGGAAAAAGGGAAGGAAAAGAGGG
>NW_024580668.1:2559641-2594034 GCF_017639235.1 Corvus kubaryi | reverse complement strand
CCGCGAAGGCTGCTGCATCGAGCGCCCGCACATCGATGGGAGGCGGCTCTTGGGGGGGAGGAGGGGGGCGACACAACGGGGCGGCGTCACGTGACCGCCACACCCCGCGCATCACGTGACGGGGAGGCGGGAGTCACCCCCCCCCCCCCCTCCCCCCCCCCCCGGGGCGGGGGCCGCGAGCCCCATCCCCGCTTCAGGGGGTCCCGGCGCCCCGCTCCCCTTTCCCCCCCTTCTGGGGATCCCGGGGTCCTTCTCCCCGTCCCCCCTTCCGGGGGTCCCTCTTCGCCATTCCTCCCCTTCTGGGCGTCCCGCTCCCCATTCTCCCTTCCAGGGATCCCGCAGGTTGCTCTCCCCATTCCTCCCCTTCCAGGGGTCCCGCTCCCCATTCTCCCTTTCAGGGATCCCGGGGGTCGCTCTCCCCATTCCTCCCCTTCCGGGGATCCCGAGGGCCCATCCTCCCGTTCCCCCTTCCGGGGATCCCTCTCCCCATTCCCATTCCCCCTTCCCGGAGCAGCAGGGCCTTGGCGGAGGCCGCAGAGCCGCGCTCGGGGCGGGATCGCGGGCGGGGCAGCGGCGCGGGCCCGGCCGCCACCGGGCGCGGGGGGAGCCCGGGGGTTCTTTTGTGTCGCAGCCGCAAAGCTCCGAAGCGCCGCTTCCGCCAGACCCCGGATCCCAAACACGGCGACGTGAACGGGCTGGGAATTAAGTTGCTGGCGCTGCTGTCCAGCGCTGCGGGCGGGCCCGGCCCCGTCCCCGTCCCCTCCCCGAGTCCTACTCACGTCAGCCTCGAGAAAGGGCAGCCGGAGCGGGCGCGGGTCGAGCAGCGGGGCTGCCATGCTCCCCATGCCCCGGGGCAGCTGTCGTCTGTCACACGCTGCAGCGACACGGCGACCCGACATCTTCTTTTTACCTATCCTGAACCACTTGTAAACACCAACACACACAACCAGGGTCTCCTTCGCTCTTGTTTTCAGCACCGCGGAGACAGTGAAAAGTTGCCTTGGATCGCAGTTCTTCACAAGCCCCAAGTGCCGACTGGAGTTTCCTCGCTCCGCGGCGCCTCGCAGGGACCCGGGGGCTCCGGGCTGCGGGGCAGCAGCGCCTCACGCCGCGCTCACTGCGCTACTCACGGGCCGCGTTCGCTGACCGGCCGCGCTCCCGCTGTCCCGGCGTCTCCTCGGGAGCCGCGCGGGTCTGGGCGCTGTCGGGGGCTGCGACGCGAGGGGTCCGCGCGTCGCTCGGGCCGGGCCGGGCGGTGCCTTCGCACTTCGCACTCGCCCTCAAGCGCTGGCGGCACGTGGCGCTGCCCGGGGCCGCTCGGCCGGGACGCACCGGGAGGCTCCGGCCCTGCTCGGCCCGTCCGGGGGGGCACCCACACAATGGCCCCGCTCGCGCTCGGCCCCACGCGCGGTGGCAGCACCGCCGCTCCCCGGCCTTGCCCGGGGGTGGATGGGGGTGTCTCGGGGGGGGGTCTGGCGGGAGCGGGACTGACCTGGCGGCGCTCCCGGGTGCGGGGCGGAGCGGAGGCGGCGGCGGCCACAGGTGGGAGCGCGGCGCGTTACGCGATTTGCGTAGCGGAAGCGGCGGCTCGGCCGGCGGGAAGTGCGCGGGCGGCGCGCGCCGGGGGGCGCGGCGCTACGCAAAGTGCGTAACGCGCCGCGCGGCGACAACGCCGGCGGACGGGCGGGCGCGGCGCGTGCGCCCCTCGCGGCGCGGCGGAGCGCGCTCGGCAGCCAATGGGCGGGCGGGCCGCCCGCAGGAGGAGCCAATCAGCGTGCGCGGACCGCGCGAGGGCGGCCAATGGCGGGCGGCGGGGGTTTAAAGGGGTACTTAAGGCGCGGCGGTTTGAATTCAAACAGCTCCAGCGGCCCTGAGGTGGCGGGCCCGGGGTGAGCGGCGCGGCCTGGCCTGGTTCGATGGGGGTGCGGGCAGGGGGGTGTTAGTAAGGGATTGCTATCGATAAGGGCTGGTGATTGATAAAGGGCCCGAGACCTCCTGTACTCCGGTCACTGACCGCCGTTGGCTCCCTCTCGCCCGCAGGCAGAGCCGTGCGTGCCGCTCCCGCTCGGGCGCTATGGACAGGAACATGAAAGAGAACCACGCCGCGTACCCCAGCCGCGCTGCCAAGGTAAAGGCCTGAAATGCGCGGTTTATGTTCGTCTTCCTGAGCAGTTTCCTCTACTGGATCGTTGGTCTCGATGCCTGGGAGTTCGCCATTAAAATTCTGTAGGTCTGGTCTGTTCAGGGAGTGGCGGTTTTTGCGTTTCTCCTATCGCACATTCGCTACAGGTTTCAAATTAGTAATTTATCTTTCAGTAGCTTTCTCCTGGACAGAACAGTGCCCAGAGGTGACTTTCTTTATTTACTATTATTAATATTAGTATGTCTTATTAAATGGGGAAGGCCTCCTTATAATTTAAGTACTTAAGATCATTTAAAGAGTAAGCAAGTGTGTATAATCAAATTATTTTAGATACAGGTTTTAAAACCGAGCACTGTGTCAATGTCACCATTGATACATATGTGCAGCAGTGTCCAAGATCACCCTGATTATGTATTTTTTCTATTTAGAAACAGAGGTGCTTTCTCAATATTTTAACATAAAATCAAGTAGACCTAGTAAGGTTTTGAAACAGTAAAAACAAAATTTCCTTTTAATTAATCTATCAATACATGATTTTTAGTGTTTCTGTTAATATGCTTTGTGTGGTTTTGCTATCCTGAATGGGGCTGTAAAGATTCTGGTGTGCTATTGTACAATTAACATGTCATCCTTTCCCTTTGAAGGTTGCAAATCCCATTGGGGATGGCCCCAAACGTGTCCCTGTGTCCCAGCATTCAGCCCAGAGCCGGTTACTGACCAGTGGAGCTCCAGCACAACGTGTTCTGTGTCCTGCAAACTTTGCCCGGCGAGTTCCTGTGCAATCCCAAAAACCTGTACTGTCAACCCAAAAACTGTCCAGTAACCAAACAGTGCAGCAGCTCCGACCCAAACTGCCCCAGCAAGCCCCTGTGAAGCCTCAGGCTGCAAGCAAGAGTAGTGAAAAACCTCCCCAGGCTGCAGGACCTGGTAATTCTGAGGATGATTTACATGTGTGTGCAGCTGTGACACTCAGGACACTCCCTAAAACTGCTGCTGGGCTGGCAACAGGCCTGGAGGGAAGTTCCTGGTTGTGCCCCCAAGCAGAAGAGCAGCACATGATTCACCTCCGGTGTCACTGCACCATCCTTGTGAATTTATCTCTAAATTAACTCCTTAGAGCCAATATGCTGTTAAAAACTTCCAGGTGCTCAGCAGCCAGCTGGGAGTTAGTATAACTGGCACTCAGACCTTACAGGTTTTTCTGAGATTCATGTACAAGAATACTTTTTTCTGGGGGGAGAATTAATGGGTTTTTATTTTCAGAAAGCTTTTAAAATTACATTTTGCCAGTGCTGTTCCTTTCCTAGCAGTCAGTTATGGTAGGTTGCATAAAATATCATTGAATGTATTCTAAAAGCTGCTTCAGATGATGCACAGGGGTTGATTTGCTCCTATGGGTGTGTCTGTGTTGTGTTTGTGGGTCTGGTTCATAAACTGATTTATTTCTCTGTACACAGCAAAAAACCCTGAAGCTGAGAGCACCTCTGAACAGAAAACTGAAGAGCCTGCTAAGAAGAAAAGTGAAGAGCCTAAAAAGAAAAGTGAAGAGACTAAAAAGTAAGTTTTATGCCTAAATTCTGAGCCCTGCTGGAGTTCCCTTGGTTGTGGAGCCTGGTGACCCTCACACTTTGCAGGCACAACACAAGGAAAGCTGCCTTGGACCTGGCAATTTGTCAGGAACAAGGACTTGCTGTAATCTAAAGAAAGCTTTGCTAAATGCAGAGTAGCTCTTCCCATGGGAGAACACTGATAGCTGCTGCCCCAGTCATGAGAGGTGCTCCTGAAAACAAAGCCTCCCTCATCGGGGCAGGAGGCTGGAGTCTAATGTGGGATGAAATTGGATTTGTTTATGGCAACTTTAAATTGTTTTGCCATGCCCTAGTGATGTGGCTGGGTTAAGAGTATCTAAAGGAGCCCAGCTTGGCAAACACAATTTCGTTTTGTAGTAGTGTGGCTGGGGTAGTGTCTGCAAAAGCTTCAGGAACAAAGAAAATAGCTTTCAGAACTTCCTTTTGAAAAATGTCCATGCCTACTTGATTCTCTTGGTGTTTTCTTACAGACTAAAGTCTAGTTTAGAGCCCTAGCATCTTTTGAACAGGAATGTTACAAACTATAAATTTGAGTCAAAGCCAACACAACTATCCAGCTTTTAACTTTCCTCTTGCAGAAGGCAATGGTCTCTTGATGATTTTGAAATTGGTCGTCCTCTGGGGAAAGGAAAATTTGGGAATGTGTACCTGGCGCGTGAAAAACAGAGCAAATTTATTCTTGCACTGAAAGTGCTCTTTAAAACACAACTTGAGGAAGCTGGTGTAGAACATCAACTACGAAGAGAAGTGGAAATACAGTCTCATCTTAGGTAAAATTTAGTGACTAAATACTCTGCTTTGTTTGCATCCAAATAAAGTAACCTTGATTATGATAAGGTTTTCCCTTTATGATAAGATTTCCTTGTTGTGAGGTGAAGGAACACTTATGGGATGAAATTCCCATGCTTGCCTTGAAAGGGGGGAGCAGGACAGGGAAATTAAAGGTTTTGGACAAACACCTGGTTCAGAAGAACATTGAAATCTCTTTGCAGGCACCCCAACATTCTCAGATTATATGGCTACTTCCATGATGTGACAAGAGTCTACCTGATTCTGGAGCATGCACCTCGTGGAGAAGTCTACAGGGAACTTCAGAAGCTCACCAAGTTTGATGAGCCAAGAACTGCTACTGTAGGTTGTTCCAGCTTCCTATCATTACTCTGTGTATCTGGGATATCTGTGGGATAGTGCCAGCTCTTCAGATCACGTTCTGTGTTCTGCTGGAGAAACTGAGATTCCTTAGCTGCTAGCTGGCATAGGGACAGGGAGTAACTGGGAAGACTTAGTGCTGTGCAGGAATTTATGTTCAGAATTGTTTAATATTGCAAGGCACAGCCTGTATTGCCAGACTTCAAGGGTTAAGGAATAATTGCTTTAACTTAAAAACTATAATTATGCCTCAAAAAGGCTGTGCTGCAGCCAGATAAACTCAGGTGACAATGCCATTGTGGCTTAAAGATTGTTCTTTCTGCACCCAGTACATCACAGAACTTGCAGATGCCCTCTCGTACTGTCACTCCAAGAGTGTGATCCACAGAGACATCAAGCCAGAGAACCTGCTGCTTGGATCAAATGGAGAGTTAAAAATTGCTGACTTTGGGTGGTCTGTGCATGCTCCATCTTCTAGGTGAGAATTCAGTCTCTTGTGCAGTGAACTCCTGTAGTCAGTGTTAGTTTTTGTGTCACAGTTGTGGAAGGGAGGTTATATGTGAACTTCTTAAAATACTGGTGAAAAATGCTGGTACAACAGAGGTCCTAACAGTCAACTGGTGTGGGAGTGTTGTTATCCTGATTTTTAGGGCAAACCTTGCTGACCCTGAAAGAGATGTAGGTTACTGCAGGCTTACCATGGTCCCTGAGATGACAAACCAGCACTTGCACTCAAACATTACACTGCCAGTTTGGTTATTTCTTAGAGAGTGTGACGTTGCACCTGACAAGAGAGGAACAGATTTGTTCTAGCAAGTTGAAGAAGGTGTTGAAGGGGTGAAGAAAGGAGCTAAGACTAGTTGCAGGAGAAGTAGAAAATGTCTTGCTGGCTTTTCTTTCCCAGCTGTTGTGCTGCTGAGCCCATTCAGGTGGGTGCACTGAGGTGCAGATGATTGCCAGTGTTAGTCTTTATCTGGCTCTTGAAATAGATCCTATAATTATCTTCATCAATGATTAATTTGGATTTTTCTTCAGGAGAACAACTCTCTGTGGGACACTTGACTACCTGCCTCCTGAAATGATTGAGGGAAGAACACATGATGAAAAGGTGGATGTTTGGAGCCTTGGCGTTCTGTGCTATGAATTCCTTGTAGGGAAACCACCTTTTGAAGCAGCAACCTATCAGGAAACCTACAGAGCTATTTCCAGGGTAAGTGCCAGTGCTTATCTGGGTTGTGCTTTTAGTTCTAGAAATGTTTTCTTCATGCTTCAAACTTAAACCAACACAATAATACACAAATACTTCTACAACCTGTGAATTATGATGAACCAGGATTATGATGAAATGATTTGGTGTTTTCTTAATAGGCAGAAGATGCACACCTTGAAAGCTTTGCCAGCCTTGCAGGCTGTAACTTGGAGGTTGATTAGAGCCCTTTGGTTCTATAGTTTGGCTATTGCTAAAGAACTTTTGTGTAATTTTTAATGTCCTTTCTCCTTAGGTGGAATTCAAGTTTCCTCCATTTGTAACGGAAGGTGCGAGGGATTTAATTTCCAAGCTCCTGAAGCATAACCCCTTCCATCGCCTGCCCCTGAAGGATGTCCTTCTCCATCCCTGGATCACAGCAAACTCTACGAAGATTCCCAGCAGCAAGAAGAGTGATGGTGCTGCCCCATCCAAAACATAGTTTTAGGAGGGTGACTTGTGGGATCAACAAGAGGAGCCTTGTACTGTGACTACTGTAATGCTTACAATAGGAAAAGCAGGTCTTGGAATCTAGTGGCAATTGGGATGCAAATCCTTGGGTTGGCTGATGTCTTACACTTGAATTGCAGCATCAAATTATTTGACTTCTAGCTGGAGCTTGGGGAATATTTAATGTACTTGAAATCCAGTTCCATGTGGGCCAGGTTTGTTGATGTAAAGCTGTTGCAGGCTCCTGTGCTGTGGTCTGTGCTGAAAATGATTCGTTGTTCCACCAAGAGAAGTTGTTGTTCTGGCTTATTGAACAGTGCAATATCCTGGCGATGCCTGCTCCTCCCTCCCTGGGCTGCTCAGGGTCTCCTACCTGTGGTGTAACCTGAAACTGAGCGAGGTGAATGCCTTTTTCAAGTGTTCTAGAAACGATGTGGCAATTGCTTTTGTCTCTAGTTTTAAATGTGAGCACTCAATTTGTAAAATAAAGACTTCCTATACTGTACCCAGCAGGGTGAGGTTCCTTGTGGGCACTGGTTGGCACTAGCACAGCTGAACTACTCCTGGTGCCAGAGGTGAATTCCCACAAGTGTAATTCCCACCTGTCAAAAAGGAAGCTCACACACTCATTTACTATCCCACAAGCCCAGTTTAGGATTACCAGGTAAGTACCAAATGTGTTACTACTTAACCTGGTTGGTTTATTGAGAGCTTGGCCTGCTCTGTCCTTTTTCCAAGGAATTTATTCAAACATCTCCCATCTGATATCTTCCAGCCCTTTCTCTCAGAAGTACTTTCAGATGCGGTGTAACAGGAACTAACAACACCAGATGTTGTAAGACATTCCTTAAACTGGACCAAGGGTCAGGCCCCTTGCCACCAAAATAAAGAGACCAACTCTTTTCCAGTAAAACACTTCAAGCAAACTAAGAGAAAGCAATTTATTGCCTTTTCACTATAAGACTTGGCTATTTTATAAACAATTTTAAAAAATGATCCTTCTACAAGTAAGGATTCCAGAATTCAAAATATATTCTTGAATTAATTTAAAATATACTTTGCAAAAAAATTCATCTAAACAAACTGCCAGTAGTTTATACAACCCTATTTACCTTAACTAATCAGAAGTCTGGCCATAATTTATCTGAAGCTGTTTCTTTACAGCAAGAAATCTCTAGCTGAGTGCTGGTGCCTTCTACTGACTTAGGTACATTTATTTTGAAGGAGTTCAGCTTTACACAGGATTTTGAACAAGAAGCTCTGAATATACCTTCTCTATCCAGTTTAAGACAAAACTTCTCAGAAATGATTCTGAAGTACACAAGGCTGCCTCAAGCGTTATTTAGGAATTCTTATCCTTGGTACACAGGAAAGCTGGGCCTTCCTGGGACGGAAGGAGTTAAGGTGCAATTTAACTCACTAAATTTTAGCAAAAATCAAAAGCATCAGGCTATCTTCCTGCTATTTTACTTAAATCACAGCTCTGTATGAACAGATGTATCAGAGCCACCTTGGGGAAGTGCAAGCACAAAGATAATGTGAAAAGAGCAGACAGCAGGTCCCAAACACCCCCAGATCTGGCTCAAACTCACAGCAGCACAGGCCTGAGCCCCAAACCCAGGCTTAGCCCAGTGTTACACTCATTATTATGATTATGTTTTGGGATCAGTCTTTGGGTTAACTGGAAGGTGGAATGTGGATGATACATTCTAACACAACAGTGTCCCCATAAGGAACGGCAAAACCCCCTCATTGCTATACTCTCCACCCAAAGCACAGGAATTCTTCCTGGGATGCTGCAAATTGGAATGTTTGGACTTCATGTGCAGATTTGAGTTTCACCCACAGGAGCAGAGAGCTGCTGGGCTTACTTTAAAAAAAAAAAAAAAGTGTTTCCAGTACAAAGTCAGATCTCAAAATGCTAAACCTTCACCAGCTTATCTCTGCCTTGATGCTCTTTGGAGTATGTTCACAGAGGTAATTCTGGTTACAGTGACTTCAATAGACTCAGGATTTCTTCTGAGTCTATAGACGTTAGGAGAAAAAAAAAAAAAGGACTTTAGTAAGGCTGGCTCCTAGCCAGCACATTTTCAGACAATAAAATCTTGGAATATGGAAGCACTACACGTAGTTTCAGAACAGTGCATCACCTATTGGTGACTAAACCAATTATGACTGTGCAATAATCCATCATATGGGTATTCCTACTTAAGTGAGTTCAGTGCCTGTGTTATACTGCAAGAGAGGCTATAATAAAAGCCTCTCCTAACAAAAAACCACCCACCTGCCACTTTAGATTCCAATACATACCCTTTTCAAGAGAACTACCCCTGTAGTGAGATATTGTTTTTTCTACTGGAAAGAGAATCTCACTGTTTCTCAGCTACACAGTAATAAATGAGTGCTATGACTGTTTTGAAAAGGAAAAAAAAGGTTCAAAAAGCTGGATTATAAAGACCCAGAACTGTGCTCATTGTCAAGCATTTACATTCCCACTTGAAGTGCAAACCAGATCCCATTTGAACAGGTTTTTCCAAAGAGTAAGTGGCAAAAGGGAAAGGAGACAAGGACAGCACTTCTCACAATTACCTGAAAGACCAAGTAAGAAACGCAAAACGAGGTCAACCTGAACCCAAATAAGTCCTTTAAACTTTGCACCTGAAGAGCTACGTGGATGTGGAGCACTGGAAAACAAAAAGCCAGGCAGGGCTCAGGGGTTGGAGGCAGGGGGTTTGAAGAAGCCGACCTTGCGGCAGTAGCGGACGATGAAGGGCACGGACACCACGGTGATGCTGATGCGCACTGGGGCAAAGAGCTTGTGCACAGCATAGGCCAGCACGAAGGTGCTGGTGCCAGCTGCCATCCGGGACTGCAGCGAGGCCTCAGTGAAGCCCAGCTTGAGCAGAACTGCGCTCATGTCCACACCGCTGCGGGAAGAGGGAAGAGGGCTTTAGTTTAAGATAGAAAAGATAAAGCACTTGTTTTTCGTTCAGGGAATTTAATGTATCGTGCTTGCAACTCAGCCTTTAGAGATAAAATTTCTCTGCATAGTGATTCTCAAAATGTTACTGTGAATTTGTATTGGAACTTCATCTTCCCAAATTTTACGTTCAACTCTATTCTGTGTCTTGGGGAAATTTATCACCTAAGCACAGACCAATGCAAACCAAACGAGGTACCTGTTGTTAGGCTTAGTGTTCTAACACAGGAGTACAAAGCTGTTAAAATGACAAATTATGTAAAGTCTAGCAAGTGAAGGAAGTGTTACAGATCTCAAATGAGCATTATCCACCAAATTCATTAATATAGACATAGCAGATTTCATCAGGGATTTAACCATACCTTAAGGAAAAAAAATGTTATTACCCTGTCCCACGATGTAGCGAACAGGAGAAATCAGGCATTCACATATTCCCCACTGGAGTCAGGAAGAAGCAGCAGGGAATGTTTGGAAAAACAACACATTCCCCTGTCTCCTCAGCTGGAACACCTCATGTAACTGATGCATTCCCACAAAGCCACACACAAAATTCCCCACCTGACTCCCGTGCAGTTCTGTTACATTCTCACTGTAATTCTGTTCTAGTGGCTGCTGTTTTCTGCAGTTCCACTGCACAAACTGTGTTCAACACCCAGAAAAAAAAGTTTATCTCCAAGCCCCAGCACTTTTGCATGGCTCTATCTCTCCAGACCAAGCAAGAACAAAAGATATCTGCAAAACAAATACATTCTCTGCCCAGTCAGTTATGTTGGTGCTGTGTCTGCTGTTTTCACTGCTGATGAACCCGTGCAAAAAGACCTTGTACAGCTCTCTTGTCTCATGCCTGATGGGAGATCAGGTCCATTTATGGACCCATCCATACTCAAAATTCAGGAGGTGACTATAGATCTAGCAGGCATAAGGTGCCTGTCTCCTGCCAGAGGCAAGCACAATGGTAAATGTATTTTACTTTTACCATTACCCAGAGTTGGCAGACAGCTGTACAAACCTCACCTTGACACAGCCAAGTAGAAGATTCCCAGAGATACTAATGAAATTCCAACATGGAAGGAAACTCCTACAGCACCATATTCTTTAAAAACTTGTTTCAGCTGCTGGGATTTGTTGAGTTTCTTGTTTTCAGCACTGGGATCAGTGGCTGTCTTTTTGAGGGGTTCATGTGCATCCTAGAAAGAAAACAATTAAAAGTATTTATTAGCATTACGCACAAGATCATATTCCAGTTAGTTGAACCAGTCTGAAATAATGAAAGAAGTGTCTTGCACACAGTGATTTGGGAAGACAGTAACTCACTTCTGCTCTTCCAGATCAGCACAGCAGATGCTGTGGCAGAGCCCAGGCAAGCTCCCTTCTCCCAACTATTCCTGTCAAAGGGATGCACTGAGCTTGGCATAAATTCTTACACAATTCAAGTTTCATAATTAAAACCAGATTATTTGATCCAAATGTGTGCCAAGGCACACCCACACAGCTGCTTCAGACATGAGACTGAGGTGTCAGAGCTATTTGCTTCCACCCACTGCTCAGCTTTACCCAGCGACTCCTTGGAGCACAGCTTTTTGTTCCAGGGCTAAGCAGCCAGTGGCACTGGAAGCCCACCCGGTACCACTTAGTAACAGCTCCCTGATGGAAGAGATCCAACGTTTAGATTCCTATAAATCACTCTTAATGGATGAGCTGATAAAAGGAAGAACCGGGAACTGCAAGTGATGACAGGAACAAGCAACTCTGTTGCCACGGCATAGACAACAACTGCAGGGACATGCCAGGGCTGGTGTCAAGAGTCCAACTGCACTGAAAACGTTTGTCACAGTAGAAGTCATTGACAGATTTTTATTTGAGTACATTTCAAGCGCAGAACTTCATACTAAACTATATGCCAAAGCAATCTGAAAAGACATCAGCGGAGGGTAGCAATGAGGCAGCCCTTGGAAACCCCCCATGCTCGCCAGAGAAGAAATACTAACAGGAATAAAACATCTCCTGATTCTTGTATCTAAATTTTTCAAGCATAATGGATAATTTTAGATTTTTCTTTTGTGACTCATGAGCTCTAGGTCTTATGGATGGATCATAAGGACTGAAAACCTGCTTGTTCTGATCTTCCGAGTCCATTCCAATTCACCCATGTTCCCAGGCTCACACACCAGGAACGGTATTGAAGCAAAACGTTAAAAAAGAACCACTTCAACAGATACTATTTGGAGTACCCAAGGGAGTCATGTACGGAATAATGTACAGCTTAGCAAGTAAAGCTACTGCCTATTTCCATGGCATTCTGCTACAATATTTCAGCTAAAAAGCCGATTTTATTCGCATCATTCATGCGATTTAAAGCACGAAAACATATCTAAACCACCCCGTGATGCTTCGCAACGAGGCAGCAGAAACCACGCCGCAAATTAAACCGTAGAAATTAAACTGTAGACGAGGCATCCCGGAAAGCTCACACTGACAATGTGACCACCAGCAGGTGCAAACCAGCTCCCACAGAAACCCGGGATAAACACGATTTTTTACTGATCCCATGGGGATGCGAGGGGGTGGAGGTGAAGACACCTCCAAAAAACTTAAAGACACCTCCAAAATTGAGGAACACTTTCAGATGAGGGCATTTTGTGCCGTTCCGCGCAGCCCCGCGGCAGGCGGCCCCTCAGCCCTCACACGTACCTTGGCGGCGGCGCGGCGCGGGCCCGGCCCCGGCGGGAGCGCGGCCCAGGCGGGGCGGGGGGCGCAGCGCGGGGGGACGGGGGCCAGCAGCGGGGCCAGCAGCGGGGACAGCAGCGGGGACAGGCGGCACAGGCGATACATGGCGGCACCGCCGGCACACGGCAGCGGGGCGGCACCGGGGCGGCACCGGCCCGGCCTCCCGAGCGCGCACGATGGGCCGGGCACACGCCCCGACCGCCTCCTTAAAGCCGCAGCGGTCCCGGCCGTGAGGAAGGGATGTGTTCTGTCCAAGGCTCTGTGCTACCTGGCCTTGGACACTTCCAGGGATGCGGCAGCCACGGCTTCTCTGGGCAACCTGTGCTAGGGCCTCCCCACACTCACAGCCAAGAATTTCGTCTTAATATCCAGTCTAATAGTCTCTTTCATTTTGAAGTTTTATCCCCATGTCATGTCACTCCAGGCACTTGTAAATAGCCCCAAGAGTCACAGATTGTTCTAGGTTGGAAGGGACCTGCCAGAATCATGTTCAGCACAGGACAGCCCAGCAATCCCCAGCAAAGGAGAAGGATTCTTCCTCAGGAACTGGAGTGATGCAGCAAGGGGGAAGCGCTTCTAAACGGAGAGAGGGGAAATTCACACCCCAGCAATCCCACCCTGGGCATCCCTGGGAGCGGTGTCCAAATGCTCCTGGAGCTCTGCCAGCCTTGGGGCTGTGCCCATTCCTTGGGGAGCCTGGTCAGTGCCCCAGCATCCTCTGAGGAAGGAACCTTTCCTAATATCCAACCTGACCCTGCCCTGGCACAGCTCCAGCCGTTCCCTGGGTCCTGGCACAAGGGCAGCACCTTGCACTTGGCCTTGCTGAACTTCATGAGGTTCGCACAGTTCCACCTCTGAAGATTTTCCAGGTCCCTCTGGATGCCATCCCATTCCTCCAGTGCGTGACTACCCCGCACAGCTGGGAGCTGTCAGCAAACTGTCAGAGGGTGCCCTCATAACTGGGATCACAAGGGTTTTAAAGCTGCATTTTTCCGAAAGGGCTCCGCGCCATCGCAGACACGGCTGCTCATGGCAGGGTGAAGGGTGAATATCCCTGAAACTGCATCCCAGGGCCGAGCCCGAGCAGTAAAATCCCACCCTCTGCCAGCGGCAAAGCCTTTTCTCTTCATGGCTGTGTTTCCGCAGCCATGTGAGCACACAGGGCTGGGGACAATGGGAGAACTGTGTCGGATAAATAGGACGGGTTCCCTCCGGAAAGAACTTGCAGCTCAGGAGCACAAAGTGGAGCTGCACAGGACAGCACGGGGTGGTGCAGGGCTGGTGGGCGGCTGTTGTTAAGTGCGAGGCACCACAGAACAGATGGGTTTCAAGGAGGATCTCAGGGGAAGAGAGGGAGAGAGCTTTGCTTGCATTGAAATGGTCTGTTCTGTCTTAACAGCACTGCCAGTTCCAGGGCTTTACACTGCCTTTAGTTCTTGCTTCATAAATCCAGCCCCTCTCTGAATGCTTTGAGAAGAATGGTTTCTCAGAATACACTTTCAATTTATTACTGCTCCAAAGCAATTTGCTGTGTGTTTTCTGTGACACACACCTGCACCACCAGAGCAGACATGATATTGGCATGGCAGTGCTCTGAGCAGAGCACACTACAGTTTTGTCCCTTTTCTTTCTGAATAATAAAAAAATCCCAGGAGTTAACTCTGGTCTCAATAAAGGAGATGTCAGTGGCAGCTCTGGGCTCTGCACAGGGACACTGGGTACTTCCCTGTGTTTGTCTGGCAGATCCATCAGAGCTGCTGTGGGACAGAGACCACGGAGCTGCTCTCCTGTGACAGATGTGTTGCTGCTGCTGGACATCCAAAAATCCTGGGCAAGTGCAGAAAAGAGCAGGAGGTCACTTAATGAGGCATGAAAGCATTAGGGCTGGCAGTTGTATATGCACAGCCTGGCTGTCTGCTGCCTCCAAATCTCAGTGGGAGGTTTAGCTTGGAAGCAGGAAGGAACAATATGATAAACACCCAGTGATATATGCTCAGTGAAAAAGGAGCAAACACCCAGGCTGGAGACAGCTTAATGTGAAGATGGTTTATAAGTGCAGGGAAAAAGACATTAGCTGTGTCCTGCTCATTGTAACTAAGATAAAGGGGACACAGTACAGCTTTCAGAAACAGCTCAAGAAAATGCTTCTGCATAGACACACATATTTACAAACACATCTCAAAATGTTTTGGTGCCTACACTAAATATAAGATAAACTGAAAAAAGGGGTGCTACAAAATGCTAAAAAATACACAGATCTCAACAGTGTGTTGTGCAGTCCTGAAACAAGAGCGTGGGGTGTGGAGATGTGAACCCCAAATCCAGATGGCTCATGGATCTGTTATTTAAAAATAAACCAAAATTATTAATGCACTTTATCTACTGCATTTATTTGTGCTCTGTCTGAACCCCTGTTCCATCTCTCAGCCTGTCTCTATCTATATTTACTCTTATTTTCCATTTGCAATTTTCCAACAGCCAGAGACTGCTGCTCTGGTTTTGTGTTATTTGTGTTATTGCAGTCACTGTTTATCATCAGTAAGAGGAAAGCTGGGAATTGAGCTGAGAGCTATTGAAGAGGCAGTAGGTATAATGTCACCAGGAGATGCATTTGAATTCCTGTGAGGCAAAGACTTTTCCATAATGACCATTCTCTGTAATTTGTCAGAAAGGTTTGTCATGTTTTCATCAGAATGTGTATAATGTAGTAACATAGGAGGTACTCTTTATCAAGGTACCTATTATAAAGCTCTTAGATAACAATTTCCCTTCCATAATTTGACTTTCTGAAGTCAAAATCTCTCTTGGTTTGACAGTGCTGTAGGAACAGTGACAAAACTGAAGTGTGCTCTAATGTGCAATTTCTGTAACCAGAAATCCAGGATGCAGAGTTGTTCCATCTCTGGT
Source organism: Corvus kubaryi (assembly GCF_017639235.1). NCBI lineage: Eukaryota > Metazoa > Chordata > Aves > Passeriformes > Corvidae > Corvus > Corvus kubaryi. The sequence continues at coordinate 2,578,843 of NW_024580668.1, read as the reverse complement.
TTGCTGAGAGTCCCAGCTAAACACAGCCACTGATGCCTGTGGGACTCTGCAGTGAGCTGGTTCAGGAGTTAAATCCATTTGCAGGGATAAATGAGATCAGTAATTCAGTAATAGCTTGTGAGAATGTCTTAGCCAATCTACAAGGATGTTTTGATGATGAAGAAATCTTAGAAGTCTGCTAAGTTTTCTAAATTGCATGAGAGCAGATTCATTACACGTTTTGCAGATCATTTAATCTACAAATAATTCAGGGATTGTGAATGTGCCGGTACCAAAATTTAATGCCTTCTAGTGGACACGTAGGAATTGGTTCCTGTGCGAGAGTGGGAGGCAATTTCTTCTTCGTGCTGGAAGCTGTGTCATTTATCATCATTACAAATGTAGTAATGTCATGCATATATAAATACAATGAGAGGAGCTGGCAACTGATCATGACTTTCATTTAGAACAGAACCAAAGGTAAATTTTTTCATATTATAGTAAACTTAGGGCATGGCATGTGAACTAGTTTTAAGTGGCCCTGTTCTTTAGCACATTGGCTTTTTCACATCATGTTCCAAGAGTGTTTGAATCATGAAGATGAGATAATGGGGCTAGTTGATAAGTTGAATAAGAATTAAAATGATACCAGGAAAGGAGTATCCATATGCAAATGATAAATATATTTATTAGGGAAGTTCTGTATCATGAATCCTTGAGTACAAACAATCAGCTTTCAGGGACATCTTTCTTCTCAAGCAAAACCAGTAAAAAGTCATTAAATCTTGGTGTCTTTTCTTTGAATGGGAGAAGACTGCAGTGCTAGGATTGCTAAATCCAAGGAAAGCCAGCCCAGGTATTTTCATCTTTGAGAGGACTTGAGGGCAAGACAGCAAAGAAGGAATTACTTGCTTAATTTACCTGGAAATCCTTGAAGAATGGGGCTGTGTGGGCCTGTCCTGGAGATGTGTGGGAATCCGTGGTTGTCCAAGCAAGGGGAACTGTGGCTTCAACCCAAATCCCACTTAATCAGGCAATTTATGTGATGACTTGTGGGAGCCTCTGCACAAAGGTGAATCTCCCCTACTCAGCAGGTCTTGCTCTTTAACCCCTTAGGCTGGTTGGGCAAAAACGGGTGTAAAGTAAAACCAGAAGAAAATAGAAGTGAGAATATCCACATTGCTCATGTTGGTGGGAACTGCTGCTGATTCCCTGTGCGTGTGTGTGAGGGAGCAGACTGGTGCTGCTGAGCAGTGTGGCTCGCTCCTTTTCCCATGGAGGAAGCAGAATTCTTTTGGCATCTTTGTCCCTTGGTTGACACAAGCCAGCAGCATTAATTCTCCTCTCCACAAGATCCTCCCCAGTGATCCTCTGATGAGATGTTTTTCCATTTGGCTGGTGTGATGTGCAGCCTTCTGGATGTGTGTGAGTGCAAATCACATCCTGCCAGGTGTGGGATTGATAGCCCCAGCAAAGCAGGGACGTTGTTTTCTCCCAGAGCAGCTGAACTGCAGGGAGTGACAGCAGAAGCCTCTTCCTTGGCACCCCCTGTGTGTCACCCTAACGGGGTGGCTCAGCTCCACGTCCAAACAGCTCCTTTTGCCCTGTCTCTTGGAGCACTGAGGACACACAAAACTCCCCTCACAGAAGCACTGGCAGCTCTCACCTTGGTGTAAGCATTCACCTGGGTTACGTTGGAGGAGCAATAATTGCTGTACCCACTGCTGGTTCTGTGAGCTGTGTTTGTCATGGACCCATTCCCCATTGGAACGCAGGCTTTAACATATAACTCATTTCTTTGGGTACCCAGCAAAGTTTTCATAACTCATGTCTGCGAAGAATTGATCATCTTCTACCCTTAGATTGATATTTATGTTGCAGTGAAGTGCAAACAGTCACTCCAGTACCTGGGGTTTGGCATTTGGAGATGATTTTTGAAGGTTATTTATTTATCATTCAGTGCAGCCCACTCTAAGGAGAGGTGTCTGCTCTAGACCTGCACCTCTGGAAAAGAGCTTTCAAACTTCTAAACCAGATGAAGTCAAGTAGCCCAGCAAAAGTGCAGTGTCTTGTGCTGAATACTAAACACGGAGAGGCATGCAAATGATGCTGTTTGCTGAGTCCTGTTTAACTTCTGGCGCCACTAAAATGGGCAAAATGGTATTTTGTGAAGTGAAAAATGATGGGGCCAAATTTGGAAGCTGAGTGTTTAAACTGCTTTGCCTCCTCAAGGTGTTTCACACCTCATCTGATTCCCATGGAATTTCAAATTTGCAGAGAGATTCTTCTTTAGATTTAAAAACTTCTTATTTATATTTAATTTTTGATGCCTCTCACTACTGATGATAATTTAGCTTCATGAGAATTTAAGAAAAATTAGGCAAGAGATGTTCCAGGCAATTAGGGAACAGATTGTCCAAGGCTGGGTTGGAGCAGCCTGGAATAGTGGAAGGTGTCCCTGCCCATGGCAGGGGGTGGAACTGGATGATCTTGAAAGTCCCCTCAACCCAAATCATTCTACGTGGTTTATGATTTTCTAGATGTTCAGCAATTTCAAATTGTTTTCACAGTATAAAAGCCAGTTGTCCTCTTCCCCTTCAGGCTTAAAAGCTGTGTAAATAGTTGATAACATCCTCTTGTAGCAGCCCATAAGTCACATTGCCAAGGGCAGATTTTCCTGCCCTTTGCTCCTTACCAATATTGCTCTAAAGCCAATTGTCAGTCCATTTAGATGGAACAAGTAACAGCCAAGGCCAGATCCCCTCTTTTCCACCTCTCACTGCATAATGCTATAATGAGATTCTGGTCAAACGCTTCAGTGCAATGCAATATTCAATCTGCCACGTACTCAGAAAGGCTGCTGGGAATTACTGGGCACGGTGATTAGCCCCTGTTTGTCCGAGGTTACTGGAAATTGTTGCCACATCTTGCAGGTGGCTGTGCTGCTGCTGCGCTGGGACGCGGCCTTCGGGGGAGTGACGCACACGCTCTGCGCTCCCAGCGCGCGGAGGGACTGTGCCTGGAGCTCCGGGACAGACACTTTTGCTTTGCAGAACACCTTCTGGTGGGACTGGCCATGAGGAAAAATCCACCTGTGAACTTCCCTAAAGCAGGAGAAAGGGACCAAGGGCTCCTCAAATCCTGCCAGTTCTACACTCAGGAGAACAAACAGCAAGAGTGTTTTGCAGAAGGGGAGGTCCCCATGCTTGTACCTTATCTGTGTTCTTGCATCTGACAGAGGGCAGGGTTAGGTGGGATATTGGGAAGAAATTCTTCCCTGTGAGGGTGGGGAGGCCCTGGCACAGGGTGCCCAGAGCAGCTGTGGCTGCCCCTGGATCCCTGGCAGTGTCCAAGGCCAGGTTGGATGGGGCTTGGAGCAGCCTGAGATAGTGAAAGTTGTCCCTGCCCGTGGCAGGGGGTGGTTTAAGGTCCCTTACAACCCAAACCATTCCCTATTTCTCTGATTCTAAGTATCCTGAGACCAGCAGGAGAGGTGCCTTCTTCTGGTGTCTTCTTCTGCTCTTCTTTTCAGCCAGAATTTGAGATACACCAACAATTGTAGCTACTTGAATGACCAAACTTTAAATAGTGATAATATATTGCATCTATACAGGCATTTCATAGGTGTGAGAATATAATGAGCCCATAGCTAGGGAACAATGTCCATTACAGCCACAGCTATAAGCAGCTTTTTGGTCTGCTGATCTTTCTAACATTTAACAATGGGGAACATTTTTTAAAGCATATAACCTATCCTTTATAAAAGATTTTTGTCATATTTTCAAGTGGGAATTGGTGAAGTAGAACCATTATAAATAGAGTCATTGCATCTGAGGTTGTCAGCTTTGAGATCTTACAAAATAAGGAACCTTTCCTGAGCCTCTGGGCATGTGATGCCCTATTACCGGCTGTGTTATAGTGCCGTGAGTGCCTGGTTCCGATCTTGCTTTATGGTGGTACTTATTAAATGCACTCAGGAGGAGGAAAGAGCCTGTTCTGTGGCTCTGGGAGTGTGACCACCCTGTGGCTTGCTGTGTTCTCTGTGTGACACTGGCACAGGCGCCCATCCCTCACGATGGGTACGAATAGAGATGTTCTGTCTGTATCAGTGAAATCCTTTAACCAGCCTGGCAGCTGATGCTTGAGAACAGGCATTGCAGGAACTTGTTTGGGACCGGACTCCAACGCAGGAAGACTTTGCCAAACTACCTGCACTAGCAGGAGGGCAGAGTGGGGGGATATTCCCTGCCTGCTGATGGATGTTTCTCCCCTGCCAGGCACATGCCATACGTCCTTCAGTCAATGGATGGCACTGCTGGTTTTTCACAGCCGGGCTTGTTTGCGAGCTGCCTTGTGAAGCGCATTCATGACTCATTGCTCAGTTTAAAAGCACGCTGGTGGGAAGGGGTTACTTCAGTAGCAGCCAGATTCCCTGGAGCAGGGGTGGAGCAGAGGCCTTGGGGGTCTGTCCGGGGATGTGACTGGGCCCCCAGCCAGCCCTCACTCCCCAGGTCTCGTTGGGAGCACGGCTTGCTGTGCCTCAGCTGTGCGTGCACAGACAAGAGAGGGGCTCTTGGAGCTCAGCCTGCTTGGGCTCAGCCTGCTTGGGCTCAGCCTGGAGCCACTGCCAAGCACTAGCAGATCTGCTGGGAATATCATGGAATCACATCAGAGAATCATGGATTGGTTTGGGCTGTAAGGGACCTTCAATCTCATCCCATTCCCCCCCCTGCCATGGCAGGGACACCTCCCACTGTCCCAGGCTGCTCCAAGCCCCGTCCAACCTGGCCTTGGGCACTGCCAGGGATCCAGGGGCAGCCACAGCTGCTCTGGGCACCCTGTGCCAGGGCCTCCCCACCCTCACAGGGGGGAATTCCTTCCCAACATCCCATTATTCTTTATTTCTTATTCATAGCGAGTGCTACATTCTTCATTATTTGTTATCCTATGGGATGGCGCATGAGAATTCACTTATTATTCATGGATTTTGTTATTTTATTGGTTTGTCACAGACTAGTTCTCACTTGAGCTTGCTGAGGCAAATTCTTAATTACACTGTTGTGACCCCAGAGTTGGTAAAATGGGAGAGAAGAGCAAGAGGACAGAGAAATGTGAATTTAAAAGGGAAATCAGAAAGGAGAGCTGAAAATTTGAAATCTTTAAGGATCTTGAATGTTGTACAAAGGTTAAGAAGCATAAAAAGTGAAGAAAAACCAGAAATACTGGAAGGGGAAGGTTAGAAGAAAAGCTGTCTGTGAACAGATCTGCTTTTTCCAGAAGCCTGGATAAGTTTTAAAAAATAACCCAATTCCAAAAGCTCCTAAAAAAACTCAACCTGAAAACACTCTGGGTTTAGCTGGATGCAGCTCAGTGGCATGAACAGTGTTGCAATTATAAAATGGATGTAAATCAGAGTGATCTGTGCCTTAATTACCAGTCTGCCACAACAGCAGATCCAGTCCTGTGGAAACCCCAAGTGGTTTCTGTGGTGTATCACCCCGCAGACTAATTGGTCACTTGCCTTCTAGAAACGCTTTCGAGATAATTAAGAAAAATAATAAATTGGGAGAATATTTTGCTTCTAATTGGGTGTCAGATGTATTAAACCCTTGAAAAACTGAAGGTTTTGCTGATAATCAGAAACCCTCAGCTTTCTCTGGTGCTACCTGCTTTGTTCTGAGTTGTTTGTGGAACAATCAGGTTTTTAATGGATGTGGCATTCACCACAGCTAACCAAGAGACTTTGGTTTGGGAGAAGTTCTGCTGCTGCCAGTGTGGGAATTAATTTTGCTGGCCTGAAAAGAAAGAATTCCTCATTTTGGGGCTACAAAACTCAATTTTGCCTGTTGTTTGAGAAGCCTTCAGCTGCCTCTGACAGTTCTGAAGGCAAAGTAATTGTACTGGAGAAAAAGGCCTAAAATAGACACTGTCTGCTTTAAACTTCTCTGGGTTAAGCACCTTTGTTTTCTGCTGGCTTGTGAGGTAAATAAACATCAGTGTTATCAACTGCTGGGAATAGACCTTAGGAGTTCAGCTTAGTGATGCAGCCTTGGGATTTGGAGTTCCTGGATGACACTTGAACCCACAAACATTGGGCATGTGCTTGTAAGTGGTTTCCATGGAAATAACATTAAAAGCCGTTTAAAGAATGGAAGAACAATGTACACATCTTTTATGGATTTTTACACCAAAATAATTGATTCTAAAAGCTGGTGTGAAGCAGTTCACACACTGACGCAACAGGGCCCAGAGCTGTTTAATTTTGGTTTTGTGAGGGGTGAAGTGTTTCTAAATGTTTGTGACAGGAAAGCACTGTGCAGACAGAAGTTACATGAACATTTGTAATTCTGTTTTATCTTCCCGTTACTTGCAGAGGAACTGTGCTGATGACCATGGCAGTCTTTTGCAAGCCAGTATTTAATATCAGGATTTCATTCTCAGTGAGCAGAAAGGGCTTGGGCTTAGTTCAGATTCCTTCTTTTTTGTTTTCAGAATAAACTCAAGAATTTAGGAGGAAATGATGAACTCTTTGGTCTATTTTGAAGTTGAGGAGATGGCACTGAAGTGACAAACCAGAGCATTCAGCACTCATAGAGACCCCAGAATAATAACCCAGCCTGTAAACAGACAGTGAAAAAAGGGAGGGAAAGCCTGGAAAATCCCCTCTGCTGAGCGCCTCTGCCTTTTCCTGGCTAACTGCAGGGGGTAGGAAAGGGGAGAAGAGGGTGGGAATGGGGGCAGAAGCAATTTGAGAAGCAGAATCCCAGTACAGCTGCCAGGGGATAGTGGCCACAGAAAATGTCTGTTATTAATGCAACAAGACTGAAACCGCCTGGGCAGTGTCACTTGGAATTGGGTCACTGTTGCTCCAGTGTGATATCACCATCGGGGCTGGATATGATGAAATTAATAGAAACTGGGAATGTTAATTAAGAGCTAGGTCAGCTGTCCTCAACTGTTAGTGACAGTGTCCTCCAGCTGTGATGCCTGAGTAGATTTTCTCACACACCACTGGCAGACAGGAATTTTTAGCAGCTGATAGACCCCAGATCAATAACTTACATAATGCAGCTCCTGAGTCACCTACAACGAGTTTACACATGTGAAATTGGGAAGAAATAATCTTGAGCTTGTGCTACCCTGGAGTCACAGGGTGGGGGAGGTTGAGAGGGGCCACAGTGGCTCATCTGGTGCAGTTCTTTTCTCCATTCTCCCACAGCTGTTTCTCCTGGAACCTGATGTTCTCCCCAGATGTCTCCCATAGCTGTTTCTCTTGGAACCAGATGTTCTCCCCAGATGCAGAGGCGCAGCCCTGGCTCCCTCGTGCCACTCAGGCAGCATCTCCCACCTGCTCCTCTGAACTGCTCTGCGCTGAACAGCACCAGCAGCCTGGAGCTGGAATTTCCCTCCTATCAGAAAGTTTCCCTTTTAGGCTGGAACAGATATAAAATGTGACCCTGGAAGCACGTGGCAACATTTGCCTCTGCCCACGTTGCCAAACACAGCCGAGTAGGGCCTGACCTTGTAGCAAATCATGGTGTAATGCAAGAAATGCTTAAAAAACCTTGGGACTCTTCGGATTTTTAGTTGAAGGAATGAGGAGACAATTAGTTCACAGGAAATACTTCAGTGGACAATACCAATCCAGTTGAAATTTTAATTTCATGCTTAGCAGTAGATTTATCTTTTTTTAAATGAGGTGGAATGCCAGCTAGGAAAGTGTTTTCCATCTAGGTTAACAATAGGGGTTCTTGCATAAGCCACTAGAGCTTTCAAAAAATGCTTAAAATAATTTCCTGAAAACTTTAAATGGAGTGGACTGAAGATAAAATTTGGAGTAATTTCCTCAGGGACCTACATTATGTTTAACTAGTTGTTTTCAACATCTGAATTGAATTTCTAAGGCAGCAGCCATATGTGCTCACAAATTAGGGTATATATTGCATGCTTTTATTTTTATTGTTAGAAATGCTCCAAATGAATGGAGGGACCTTTATTTTTAGGAAAAAAAATTTCTAATGTTAACTTAAAAATCCTTACTTTGTCCAGCTTTTTCTTTCCTGCTGTAGAATACCAGGGGCTGACTTTATATTTTTTTCTTCTGTAGCTGGAGCACTTGTATATTAGAAAGGTCAAGAATGTCCAATATTCAATTTTCTGGACAATTTTTGAAGATCATGGAACACTACCAACTGTTTTTCTTTTCTTAATACACAGTTTTCTTCTAAACATGCAGTTGTACATTTAATAAAGATTACAGAACTTGTCAGCTTCCCATATCTTTGTCAATACGAAAGAACCCAAAGGTTGCACTTTTGAATCCTCAAAGATTGACAACTAGAACACAAACCCAGATTAATAACTTGTAATGAATACTGGTTTTGCTTTGGGTTTTTTTGGGGTGTGTGAGCATGGGAAAAAGTCTGATTAACAGATTTGTGTTTTGGTTTCCAAATAATTCAGATTTTGTCTTCACTTTCTTTCTCAAACCACAGTGTAAGACTACTGTGAGCTCTCAGGCTCAGATTTAATTGTACCTCAGAAGAATTCTTGAAGACTTCTTAAAACACATAAGATAAAAAGAATTCTGGTGGTGAGCAAATACTTTAAAGCCATATCTGGGGCCCTGTAAAAAAACCCAAACAATGCTTGTCTGTTGTAAAACAGTTTGAACGTAGCTGCTTCCACATTCATATGAAATTTTATTTTTTTAATGTGCTTTAATGTGCTTTATAATGAGCACTGTGGGCTGTTTGTGGTGCTGAGTTCTGTCACCCTGCTGGCTGCACATGGCGATGTGGGACAGCTCCTTGCTGGCCAGCTGCTTCCGAGCATTAATCCCGTATGCAGATCCTGAACTTTAATGAAGGATTAATTAATGATCTGGCAGTGCCTGAGCCTCAGCAGCCTGGCTGCACCTTCAGGCTGCCACTGTCACGCTGGGCTTTATCTCCTGAGCTCCTGGCTCAGCTCAGTCACACTCTTGTTACCACCAGGCTCAGAAGGTGAAGGAGAAAAACATCCAATTCCTTTAAATTTCCCTTGGAGTTCAGTGTCAGCTTCAGAAGGTGCAGCTGCTAATGACCTAGAGGTGATTCATCTATTATCAGGAAATCTGCTCTTGGCTGAAGTGATTTAAATCCGGGGAGTTAAAGACAAAAACCTCATCTCCTTTAACAGAGAGCTGCCCATAGAAATGAGCAAAGAATTTTAAGTTAACAGAACGCTCTCAAAATTAAGAAACTCTGGCTTGCTTTGGACTGCTCAGCGGAAGCAAAGCTGAAGGAAATCTGATTTCCCACGGGTTTAAATGGTCTTTCTGGGATTCTGGGATTCTGAGTAAGGCAAAGAAGAGGTTTACACACGGATATTCTGTACATCCAAAATATCCCGAAGGAGGAAAGGGGTTGAGTGCCTGATCCTGCAACTCTGTTGACAGCAAAGCTCATATTAAGTCCTGGCTTTTCCATGCAGAAGTCATAGTCTGGCAGATTATTAATAAGTAAATAAATCATCTCTTGGTTTTACAAAGCTGACATTAATGGATGAGCAGTTCCATGTCTCGTTTGATGTACCTGGATGAGAATGTAGCCCGGAAAGTGCTCTTAAACATGGCTTTAGTGCCTAAGGGAATGCTTAGCATTTTAGTTATTTTTGTATTTATAAAAGAGTACATTGATGGGATAACTTTCTGGAAGAACCAGCGAGTATTTTATATTTTTGTTTTGTTTATCCAGGACTTGACATCTCTCTTTTATATATCCAGGATGTGAGTCACCCTGTCTTAAGTTAAGTATTACTGATGAATTCTCCCCTGTATCACTCATAGGTCATTTGTTTCTTTGTCTGTTGTGTTTGATTTTCATCTTGCATTGATGAAACCTTGCACGAGCTCTCTAGGGTGGCTACCCCAGCTTCCAAACTAACACAAACAGAGGATTTTTCTCCCTTCCTGTATTTGCCATTTTTAATTTAAGCAGCCATATCACACACACAAACTGGGATGTAACAGTCCCATGATAACTCCCTGCCTCCTCCACATCCATTTTCTGTTCCCTTCTGCCATTTTCTGTGCTCCTGCAGTTTTGTACCCTGGGGTGACGGACTGACCTCTGCAAGTTGCCAGTTCTGGAAGAGTCCTTAGAAATCCCTTGTGTGACTAAAGAGAAGTTCCTGCTACTGACCCCTTGATTACTTTCTGCCTGCACAGAGCAGCAGCCTCTGAGTGCTGGAACACCCCGAGGTTCAGTGCCCTGGATGTGGCAGGAGAGAGTGAGAGGAGGTTTTGAAGGGGGATCCTTGCCATGAGGAGAGACTATTCCATGGCAGAGGGCAGGAAGGAATCCACTCCACTTGAAAGGACGGCTGTTTCTTTGAATCAAGATGTGAAGTTACCCTAAGAGATGAGGAGGAAAGAAGAAATAATCTGTGGGTTTCTTGCACCCACCTTGACCCCACGAACAGGGATTTTTTTTGTACTTTCAGAAAGTACCTGTGGTTTAAAAAAACCCAGACAAACAACCCACGACAAAACAACATAGAAATCTTCTCAACCAACCCCCTCTACTAAAAAAAGTTGTTTTCTTGCTGTTATGCTTTTCTAGGCCTGAGATTAACAGTGCAACTGCCATCTTGGGGGAGCTCTGTGTGGGCTTGGGAGTTTGGAGGGATGAATTGCAGAAGAGTTTGGCCTGGAATCTGCACTCAGGGGACCAGAAACCACATCCAGGCCACAGCAGGGCTGTTTGTCACAGCCAGGGGTTATCCAGAGAGGGGTGACAACGGAGCAACAGAAGTTTCCAATGTACCACGTTATTTTCTCTTTCACACCCAAGGCTAAAGCATCCCTTCACACCCCCTTAGGGCAGCCCAGCTGCATAATTTCAGGATTAAGTGAAAGCTTAAATGGTACACAACAGATGATCCAGAATAATTTCTTCTTCTGAATTCTTATGAATTCTTCTGAAATCCTGCCTTTTGATATAGGCTGGCTCAAACTTTGAATTCCTGGCTCTGGGAAACTGGACCTTAAACATACTCCTAAACTTTCTGACTGTGTCCTGTTGACTGAAGGTCTGAATCTCTTCAGCATCCAGCAGGATTCCTCTTGCCTCAACCTTGCCTCCAGTCTCAGCAGCTGAGAACACGACAGTTAGGACATGATAGTTTCAGGTTGTATCAAGATGAACTCTGTACTTTCAGTCTAATATAATGTTTGATCTTTCCGACCCCAAATCAGAGCTGTTTTCTGAAGCATTGCCATGGCAATGCACAACACGGTGTGTTGTCATTGCCAGGGCTTTTAGAGCTTTATTGAAATGCTTTTGAGCTGTAGAAAATGATCTATGGGAAATAATGGTACATTATGTCACAGATTGATTTACAATGGGCTGCTCTATAAAATATTTAGTAGCATCTCTAAAATTATAGCAAGACAAGTTACCAGAAAATTAAAAATACCGAAGTATATAGAGCTGCAAACATAGGCATTAGTGTGTGAGTACAACCAGGCCTCTCCTTCCAGAGCTCGGAAGGAAAATATGTTTGCTGGCAAATTGAGTAATTGTTTCTGAAAATTGGCAGCTCCCTGGTTTCTGGGTAAGCCTTCAGCATTACCTATTCCTAAGAAACTTCTTTGTATTCACAGAGTGCTTACTATTGTGAAGCTAATAGATATGTTTTTGATGAACACATTTTTCCATTTGAATTGTGAGAGCAGTAACCTTTAGTCATCCACAGACAAGATCATTTCAATTCTAGGCTCAGTGCAGCCAAATTGCTCGATTCAGAATCTGATATGCGCACTGGCTTAATTATGTTTGGGTTTGGCTTTTTTTTTTCATTGTGATGAATCTTATGTGATGATCAGGTAGTGACATTTATTTTATCTGTGTAGTAAATTCATCTTTGGTCTGATGAATTCACTTCTCCCCTGTTCAACCCTGCTCTTAGAAAATATACAGGATTGCTTTTATTGCTTTTTCAGAACGCCCTTGGTAAACATCAGATTCTGTACATCTAATTCCATCTCCCCTGAAAACCAGCAATGCTCGATGGATGTGAAATCCTGACCCTCTTGAGCATTTAGCAGAAGCTTTAACCATTAACAGGTAGTTCAGTCTCCACTCAGTGGAAATGAGGGCCAAACTCATCCATTTCCCAGGTCGGGCCAGAGTCCTACAGCTGTTCCTGAGATGTGGGAGTTGAATCAGTGTCTGCTGGGATTCAGACTGCTAAAAGAGCAGTCAGTGCTCTGCCTTTCACCTTGTATAGCATTAATTTGAATATATTATCTCATTTCCTCTCAAACTTCATTAATGGCAATAGAAACATTGAATTTGCATACATCAATTGCTAAGCAGTTATGTTAACCAGACTGTTAGGAGCATCAATACTGCTTGAAAGTAGGACTAATTATATCCTGCTTCCCATTTTGGGCATTGTTTCTGTCTGAATTGCAATGTGACTAAATCATTGTTTTGATTATGCTGATGAGTTAGTTCATTCTCATTTATCTCCTGATTCATTTCATTCAGAAACCTTTGAAATCTGCACAGCTGCCCCAGTCTGAGTAGCCTCCCACTAAAACTCGAGCAATACAGTTCTGTTCTTCCCAGGACAGAGTTACTGGAAACTGGGAGGAGGAAGAGAACGGGACATTCTCCATCCATAAGGATATTTTAGGTCATAGTACTGGACTTTCTGAGTGAGTTTGGGCAAATTATTACAAATCAATGCAAATTAGTTCAGTTTTGCATCCAAACAGCCCAATAAATAGGTTGAAGCAGCAGATTTGAACTTGCTTGTGCTAACAGTCACCCTGATCAGCTGCCTTTTTCCAGCAGGCCCTTACCAGGTCTGGAAAAATCCTTTTCCAAGGATCTTTGTTTTCTATTCCTGTGTCATTTCCCGAGCCTGATGCTCTGCCAGTTGCTAAAATCGCTCTCTCTCCTGGAGGAGGCACCTGACACATTCATGAGGCTATTCCCTAAATAATGGCAAAGATTGTACAAGTCCCTTGATGATTAACAAGAGCTCTCAGTGCCGAGGCTGACAAGGCACTCCTGCCTGTTCTTATCCTCTCCCCGTCGCGTCAATGGAGCTCCATGGAATCAGGAGAGAGCAAAGAATGAAGCTGAGTGCCAGGAGAGTCTCCAATCCAACAGGCAGTGTTTGTCTTATCTGAAGAAGTGACACAGCTTTTCATTTCCTCATCCATTGACAAGGCTCGTTAGCACTTGGTTTACGGTGTAAAAATGGAAGCACAGCAATTAAGGAACAAATTTGGAATGCTGGCAATTGTGTCAGAGCATTGGAGCTCATTGGTCACTTGAGGGCTGTGGCTTTACATGTTTTGGTTGTACTGGGTTGGTGCCACTCTGCTTTTTCCAGCCCCGGAGGTGTCCAAGGAACACCTGGACGTGGACGCAGTGCTCTGGGCTGGGGGAACAAGGTGGGATCCGGCACAGGTTGGACTCTTGGAGGTCTTTGCCAACCTCAGTGATTTCGTGATTCTGTAACACCAACGAAATTCTTCAGATACTGCTGAGCTTTGCCAGAGCTCTCTTCTTTCTGGCTGTGACATCCAGAGTAGCCACGAGCTACAGAAAAGTGACCCGGCCACCACAGCTTCCCTTCCACACCCTGTGTCCGACCTGTGTGTTTGTGCCATTGACTTCTCCATTCTCAGTGAACCATTACCACGAGGGCAAAGTCCCAGCCACGATAACTCGTTAATTAAACCAATTAATGGATTAAACACTGCATTGCTTGTACACGAAAAAAAATAAATGCTTCAGATTACCAAAGAGTTTTTTGGGTTTTGGATATCTTGAGCCCAATGCTGCTGCCAGGGTGGTTATGGTCAGGCATTGTGGGGTTGCAGGCTGTCTCCTCCCACAGGAAGACCTATTCCTATTCCTATTCCTATTCCTATTCCTATTCCTATTCCCATTCCCGTTCCCATTCCCATTCCTGTCTTTGTTTCTGGCTCTCTCTGAGCTTGAATGCAAGCTGTGCACTATCCCTGTGTCCCTTGGCAGGCTGGATACAATGCAGAGTAACTTTAATTAAGGATGCTCTGGGGGGAAAGTGGAGTCTGCAGCAGCCAGATGAGAGCACATAAAAGCAGAGCATCCTCCGCAGCTCAATGATCAGTTATATTGCAAAAGGAATAACAGATCCAGCTGGAAAAAAGGCAGTTTGGGTAAACTCAAGGATCCCACGTTATGCTCAGAATCAGGACTCACCTCATTATTTTGCAGCTCATTAAAAAAAAGCAGTGCAAGTGTTGTGCCTTTGTGCATTGCTTTGTCTGTCTAATTGGGCCTTGACATTTAATGAAACTGTGATTTTTTTCCTCATTAATAATGCAAAAATATTTAAACAGCGTGTAGGAGTGTTTTTAGAGGCTTTGCTGGTAGTTTGTATTGCTCAAAGCGGGGCTGGTGACTCTCAGTGAGAGAAAAAGCTTGGTCTGGTCATGTCACACAGTTTTGAAGCTGCAGGGCTCCTGTAGGACAATCTACAGTTCTGTTTCAAGGATCTGATTTCCCCCAGGTTGTACAAATAGCTTAGGTACCCTGCCAGCAGCACCCAGCACCCTGAGTGCAGAGCCATCCTCAAGGAGAGCTCGGGTGGGAGTGCCCAGAGATGTGTACATGTCTTCCACCTTGGCATGGATTAATTCTTCTCTTTTAAAGACTTTTATGTCTGTGTGTGGCACAGGATGGTGGGTCAGAGATTGAACAAGTCTCCATTTTGTTACTTTACTTCTCTCATAAAACTTCCTGATTCACTGAGGCTTTTAGAGGGAGAAATGGCCTCTAACTTGATCTTGGGCAGAAAATAAAATGCCCACATTCTCTCCACATTGTCTCTCTGCTTGGGGCATCATTATGGCAACCATAATTGCACTGATTTTAGTGGAAAGAAGCCTACTTCAGTTTCGTTGTTGCAGCAGGACTTCTGAGATTATTGTGATGCTGAAATGATTGTAAAAGTTAAGTACTGCAGCTGTTTCATAAACTGGCCTAAAAAACTATAAATCCAAGCTCATTCTAAAGTTAATTGCACTGAAATATGTACCAAGCTAATTGAAAGCTTTTAGCTATTTTGGTTGTCCATGTACTCCCCACTTCCTTGTCCAGAGGTCCCAAATTACATATAATGAAAAAAATGAAAGCATTAAATGGTTGCTGCAAGTGCTTAGAGTGCAGTGTGCCATAACATCCACGTCACCAGCACAGGAAACAGAAAATGGTATTGTCTGGAACATTTCCATTCATAGAATGATTTGGTTTGAGAGGGAGCTTAAAGAACATCTCCACCCCCTGCCATGGCAGGGACACCTCCCACTGTCCCAGGCTGCTCCCAGCCCCATCCAGCCTGGCCTTGGACACTGCCAGGGATCCAGGGGCAGCCACAGCTGCTCTGGGCACCCTGTGCCAGGGCCTGCCCACCCTCTGAGTAAGTAAAGAATTTCTTTCTTGTAATTAATCCCAATCTGCCCTCTGTCAGCTTGAAGCCATCCCCTGTCACTCCATGTCCTTGTAAAAGTCACTCTCCAGCTCTCTCAAAGCCCTTTTAGGTACTGGAAGATAGGTTCATCTAAAAGACATGGGGAAGGATTAACACTTGACTTTTGCATGAAAAATTCTTCTATCTTTAGGTGCCACAAACAAACAAGCAAACAAGAGTTTTCTTAGCATGTATTTGTGATTCTGGAAGATTTCTGAAAGCTGTAAATTTACAGTTAAGGATTGTAGATTTGACAGTAAAAAGCCTGAGCAAAACAACAGAAATTCCTCTGTTTTGGTGGTTAATGTTGAAGCACCATGTCTTGACGCAGCAAAGGGATACACCACATTGTCCCTGCATGGTGAGGGTGCTTGTCACTGGAAGCAAGGACGAGGAACAAGGACAAGGACTCCTTGTTGCCTCTCGAAGGAGGGAACTCATCAGTGGCAAGGCCACCAAGCTATTTCTTTCTTGAGGCCTGTGCTGATGGGAGAGAAGCTGGAGGATTTGCAGGGCAATCAGAGACACGTAACCAGCTCTCCTTTGCCTGGGAAGGGGTGACTCACAGGCTGCCGTGATCGAGCCTGCAAAAGGCCTGGATATATCCCAAAGCTCCACCAAAACTGAGCTCATCCCAAGCTGCTCAGGCTGCAGTGTCTGCTACACATTTTACCCACACTTGGCACCGCAAGGACCCACCTGGTTTTCTTGTGGAGGTGAATTTCTTGTGCTGGGCTGCAGAACTGAATGGCTGCAAATATTTCCCCAGCTTTAATTTTTCCATGATTACCCAAGTAGTGCTCGGCTTGAATCTTCCATCCAGAATCACATTTTCACCATAATGAAAAACAATCTACAGGAACTGTTTGCCTTTGCTCCTTTCTGTTTCCTGCATGCTGGTCCTGGAGTGTGTAACCAGCACCAGGTGGACACTGAGAAGATTTTCTGTGACTGCAGCAAACCAGAAATATTTGCTTGTGATTTATATATTCAAAGATGATAAAAGCAGCCCCAGCAGCTGTCAGTGAGCAGAACAGTCCCTGCTGGAGGGCTGTGCCTGCCTGGCTGTGTCAGCACAACCACGATGAATGTCTTGAAAACAGTTCTGTGTTATGTCCTTCAATTATCTCCTCCTGCTGAAACTGCTGTGAGGAAGATCTTTGCCACAGATAGTAGAGGTGAGAAAATGAAAAAAAAACCACTCCATAATTTTGTGTCAGTAGGCCCTAGGAAAGAAAAGGACCGAGTGTTCATGGTTCTTTGAACTTTTGGTGTCTCCTGACTGTTCTAGTCTGTAGTTGCATCCTTATCCCAGCAGCATAGAAATATCTTCATAAAACATGAATTCATCTCCTGGGGAGAAGGAAACTGAGTGAGAAGAGAGGGAAGCATTAAGAAGTCTGCTAAAAGAGGGGAGGTGTGCTTTTATGATCTGTAGCCTTCAACTGTCCCTTATCTCTGTTATAACTCTTCCCAGTCCTGATACGGAGCTGCTGATCTTTGGCATGAGCTGCACCATCAGGGATGGATTAGGAGCAGTTGTGCTTTCCAAAGAGGATGTAACCCTTTGGAACAGCTGTTCATGGAGTCAGGGAATTACTGAGGTTGGAAAAGACCCTTAAGAACGTGGAGTCCAACTGTAAACCTGACATTGCCAAGTCCACTTGTAAATATCAAAAACAATCAAAAGCCTTGGGAAGTGGTAGGAAAATGGTTGATTCTGCATTTTCTGAAGGGGCTGAAGAGGCCTCTTGCTTTGGGCCTCTCCACTTGCTCTAATAACAGAAATTCTCCTGCAGCTGCTCTTCCCGTGAGCTGCTTCGAACCTGTATGGAAAATGGCCAGCTGGAACAAGATACTGAGGAAAAGAGGTCTCAGATAAATTCAGCATGAAATATTTACCATGTGTGGCACAAGCCTTCCCCTGTTACCTGATCTAACACTGTTCTCAGACACAGTGCTGGGAGCAGTAATCACAAAACCCTCCTGTGTTGTTCATTTTGAAAAGTGGCATGAATTTTGGGAAAATGTGTATGAAGCCTGCTTTTGATTACAGAAGTAGCAGGATCTTTCCAGTCTTCCTTTCTTCTGTTATCTGGAGGAGAAAAAACCATCCCTTTTCAGTGCACTATGGCAAATTTTAAGTGGCAGCATGTCTGAGGTGAAAATGTTATCAGGTTGGCACAGCCAGAGTAAATTGGAGTGAGCTTAGATGACCTCTTGCTATTGTTCAGAAACACCACTGTGAGCCTCACAGCTGGGTTTTTTTTGCTTTGCAGGAGCCCTCCAGAGAGAGGACAATCATCTATTGCCCAAAAGTACCACACTTTCTAACAAGAACAGGAGAATGAGAGGCACGGATCTGGAATTATGGCAGCATGTCACAAACGAGAGCAGCCAGCACACAACCAATGCACAAATCTGCTTCCTGAGGGAAGCACAGGGAGGGTACAATTGGCATCACCCAAGACAATCAAAGCAGCATGAAAAGAATCACTGATGAGTATAAGAAATGCTGATACATTGGAAATGTCTTTCATTCATTCTCCGTGGACACTTCCTTCAACGTCCGTGGCCATCAGCTGCTGGCAGCTTAATTTTATTTGGAGAATGTAAATGGAGAATTTGGAGTTGTAAACATCTGAATTTTAGCAGCCAGACTATAGGGAAATGGGCCACGTGTGTTGCTGTTGTGGCTTTGTAGCTGCTCCCAGTCCCATTGGTCAGGGTTCTTCTTTCAGTGAGGCTTCCAGCAGCAGACTGAGCCCTCTGGGAAGCCCTCTGACAGATTTTGGGAGCAGTTTTTGGAGTTTAAGTGACATCCTTAAGTATTTTTGTTACTGAAGTGGGCCAGTGTAACAAGTCAGGGTTTGCAGCATTTTTCAGACTAGAAACCCCCTGCCAGTCTCTCACAGTGTGGCATCAAGCAAGCTTTAATTATCATGTGCTTGACAGTTAAGAGGTAATTGATTTGTAATTTGTCTTGGGTTTGTGGTTTGGTTTGGGTTTGGCTTTTAATAAGGAATTTCTCTAATTGCCATTTAATGTGCACTGTTCAATCCAGTGCTTATATTTTTCCACTTGAGTGACTCTTCCCATAATGGTGTCTGTTTAAAAGGAAGTTTTTTGTCAAAGCAAGATTTGTGATGGGCCATAATCTTCCTCCTTCGAAAGAAAGCAATTACTCAGCCAAAATATGTACACCTTGGTGATTATGTCAATGTAACACTTCCTGCTGGGTATTAAACTGTATTATTCCTGCAGTCTGAACTGCGAATATGATTAATAACAGGTTCTGATAAAGAAGATAGGAAATGAAGGCCGAGTAATAGTAATTTTTCATTTGAATCACAGCCAAATTGGCTGTTTTGCAGTACTCGTCTATGGCAATTATTTGTTGTTCTGCTTCCTAATGCTGATTACCTTCCAGAGTTTATCAGCATGGATCTCAGGGAAACACTGGCACATTGTTTGTGTCTATAAACACTTGTGGCCAGCTGGGGAAGGCAGCCCTGCCTGAACTGCTGATTAGATCTGTTCAAATCCAGGCCCTCCTGCAGGACAGGACTTTTGTGGAGTGCCTGCTCCTGTTCCTGTTCCTGCTCCTGTTCCTGCTCCTGTTCCTGTTCCTGCTCCTGCTCCTGTTCCTGCTCCTGCTCCTGTTCCTGTTCCTGCTCCTGTTCCTGCTCCTGTTCCTGCTCCTG